>NC_136998.1:38738651-38753651 GCF_032717465.1 Coenobita brevimanus | reverse complement strand
ACACACACACACACACACACACACACATACACACACACACACACACACACATGGATTGGAGTGTTATAATAAATAGGTATACTTAGGATGATTTGGGTGGTCTCTCAATCTCATTTGTATACCTTCATGTATTGCTGTCACGACTCTCTACATATCTTGCCATCGGTGTTGTATATACCAGAACTACTATTGCTTCTACTACTACTACTACTACTACTACTGCTGCTACTACTACTACTGTCACAAATAATTTTGTTTAACGTAAATTTCCACGTTGGTATTCACTCTGACTTCGTTGAGGTGCCTGTTTGCTTTACTGAGAGGGATGAGAGTGTGGCCAAGCGATCACATAGGCAACTTAAGGCCGAATTGCGACTAAGAGGCTCCGTAACACTTCATTCTTAGCGATTTAGTTTGTATATGACACAGTAACATTCTCGTGCGTTGTTTATTTCGATAGTTTGCACTAGTAATATGCAGGAGGATACTGATGTGCGATGTAGAGAAAAAAATCACTGGGTCAGAAGCATGTAGGAGAATTTGTGAAGTACAGTGCTTGGAAAAAATCGCTAAGGAAGAGGTGCTGCGATTCTCCAAAGCCAGCCAGTAATACAGCCCTTAAGCTCAAGTAGTTTTTTTCCGAATACGACACTTGACTGACCCGGGAATCGAACCCCAGATCGCTCTCAGCTCTGGGGGAGGAGGGGGGAGGGGGAGGGGGGGATGAAGAGGGGGAGGGGAGGAGAGGGGAGAGGGGAAGAGGAGTGAGGAAGGGGATGAGGAGGGGTGGAAGAGGGGTAGGGGAGAGGCAAGCGGTCTGGAGGGTGACTAATGGCCCGACACTGCCGCTGATTATCATAGGTGATGTATCGCAAGGTGGCAGCGGGGGGATATTTCACTGTCACGAGCCGCTGGGGCAGGACAAATACAACTATACTCATTTTACTCAAAATCGGCCTAAATATGCTATCCTTCCATCTTGAATACTGGGCTGGAAGAGCAGATTAACACTAGAATATGGTGCTAGTCACGAAGAAGTGCTGTGGAAAGAGCCATAGTACTTTTAACTTGGCCAAAAATTGCCATCTCCATCTTCATTGCTGATTTGTAACAATGGATTAACAATTGTATATGATGCTAGTCACGATGAAGTGCTGTGGAAGGATATAGGACCATAGTATTCCCATAGCTTGCCAGTGAAGCACGTAAAATAAGCTGCAAACTGGACGAAAATCTGGGCCAAGTTAAGGCAAACAGAGTATATCCGGCAACGTGCGAGCAGCGGGGGGGGAGGGGGGGAGATACATATCGCTCCCGTGGCAGTAGATTAACAGGGAATATATCAGGAGCTGGCAACCCACAATGGAGGTATATCACTCTGGCTGACAACCACAAACAACGGATATATCACTAACTGGCATGGACACAAAGGAAAGGCCCGGTATGACTAACTAGGAGGGAGCCGAGTGTAGGATAATGGATCACCCCGTAAACCCGCGCGAATAATGAACTAGCTGACAACTCCCCGGGCCATGACGCGCCCTGGGTTGCCAAATGCCGCGATATATCTCCACGTCGCGAATAATTTACTTTCTTCCACCCCCCTACCCCTCCTCCACCTCCATCCCTCCTCCCTCCTCCTCCTCCTCCTCCTCCTCCTCCTCCTCCTTCCACCCTTCCGAGAGAAAGAAGTAACGATGTAATAAATAAACCAGTTGATTAATAGGACGTCAGGTTTGAAGCAGCGCCTGTCAGCAGTTCAGTCCGAGCAAGAATTCGACACTTTATCTGGACGAGAGAGAGAGAGAGAGAGGATGAAATGGTGGCACCCTGCACGCAGGCAAAATATATTGAGAGAGAGAGAGAGAGAGAGAGAGAGAGAGAGGTTGAAAAGATGGCACCCCGCACGCAGGTAAAATATACTCCCCAGCTCTCATATATCAACAGCCGTGGCCATGATACGATGAAGAAGCCAGCCAGAGAGGACGAGACGCCTTTCCAACTCCTTTGCCACTTGAATACGAAGGATTCCTTACGCAGAACTGAAAATTGGGGACCTGGAGTGTGAATTGACGGTTGCTTGTCGTAGTCTTAGGGAATCTTTGTGTCTTATCGTGAGCTGGTATGTTTTTTGGCTTCGATGTTTTGATGGAGAGGAACTGAATCTTGTGTCCCCCCCCCCTTCTCTCTCTCTCTCTCTCTCTCTCTCTCTCTCTCTCTCTCTCTCTCTCACGTAAAAAGATGGATTTTGATAAGAGGTGCTCTTAGTTGAGATGTACGAGGTGGCTTGATATACTGTGCGTGTTTTATTAGGCTCTCCCGGGAACTATAGTCGTGTGTGTGTGTGTGTGTGTGTGTGTGTGTGTGTGGTGGCGGGTGGCTGATGGAAGGAAAAGGATTGTGATGGATGGTAAACATGGGAGAGATGTATTGCTGGTTTTATTATGCCGGTTTGCGTCAAGAACTTTGCTGTGTTGGTCTTTATTTTGTTTTTAGTTCTTTAGGTGAGAAATGGGGCTTAGAAGTGTAATGGTGGTGGATGCAGTAAGGATGTGTGCTACAGTAAGTTTGTAGTATAAGAATAATGTGTCTTATTATTATCGTCATCGTAATTATCGTTCTCATCATTGTTATCGTCCTCATCATTATCATCATCATTACCACCACAATCCTTCTTTTCCTCTTCTTCCACATCATCAGAGTTGTTAATTTTCTTCCAAGACACCACTCGAGACAGTTTTTAGCCATCTTCCTGTAATCTGTTTCATGGACTGAGTAAACTCGTCTGGCATTAGCTGGAACACGTGCTTTGCCCATCGCATCAAATAAGCTGAGTGATTTACCATTTGCCAGTAAAATGATATAAACATCATCGTTATTACCATCGCCAGAATCATCATCCATAGCATATTCCCCAGTCTTGTAAGTTACTGTAGGTGGATATGGGAAGGGAAGTCTGGGAGGCCATCATCAGAGTTCTCAATGGACTTCACAGCCAGTTTTTTAAGCATGAAGTCCCTTAATAATAATAGTAATAGTAATAATAATAATAATAATAATAATAATAATAACAACAACAGTAATAATAATAATAATAATAATAATGAAAATCATAATAATAATGTTAATAACAGTAATGGAAAGTTACGTGGTTTTCTGCACTAACCACCGAAAATAATAATAATAATAATGGAAAGTTATGTGGTTTTCGACAATAACCACCCAAAATAATAATAATAATAATAATGGAAAGTTATGTGGTTTTCTACAATAACCACCACACCCCGCCGCCATAACCTTCACAGCACCAAAGGCCATTCGTCAGACTTACCACCACACACTCAGCTCTCTCTTCCAGGTAGCGCCAAATTCGTCAATATCGCCATTCGCCTCGGTCAACACGTCGTCAATAGCCACAGTGATCGTAGGTTTGCCGGGGCCCCGTGGACGTAATAGCTGGTCTGTTTAAATATAGAGTAACAGGAGTTCTGTCCAAATGCAATGTAGAGGAAAGAGCGGTTCAAATGTAATCGTAATCATTATGAGATAGTGTCGTGAGTTTTCAGGATAAACTCAACTCCAGGATGTGGCTATAATTCAGTCGGTATCATCATCATCATCCCTGCCTCATCCTCCCCTGCTGTAACTGGGATGGGTACAATCTAGAAGCAGGAAATGGAAGAACTCGGAGCCCTATCATCATGGTGCACAGAGAATTTGAGCCAAAAGTCCTCGGAAGGGTGACTGGTAAAGAGGTAGACGAGAACTGATGTGTATTTCATGTTATTGATCTTCATTAACTTGTATATTTAGTGGGTAATTTTAGACGAACAGACTCGCTAAATCTCTTCGCTGTCTACTTAGGGAAAACGAAGACACGGAATCAGTTTTTTTCCCCATTAATATATAGTTTAATGGTTACGCTGTTTACGAGTTATATGCTATAATATATTCATTAATATTAAAATACCCTTAAACAGAATTATAGGCTTAGATTATAATGAAAAGAAGTGTGTCCAAGGAGGAAGGATCGTTTCTGATTAGGGACGTGTATGCCTGTTGAGTTCTTTGTCAAAGCCACAGCTTACAATATGCAGCGTCAAACAGTTGGTGCCTAAATAGATAGGTATATTGCCTGACAAAAATATACGAGTACTTGGAGGCGGTACAGATAGATAAACTTGTAGATATACAGATTAGACTGATAGATATACAGATAGATGATTACACTATCTCACCACTGACACATCTCACCCACCCCGTCAAGCCCACTATAACCAGATCCACCAGACTGACGCAGGATTACACTCACTCCCTGTCAGTCACCTTCCTTCTGTCCCTCCCAATTCAGTGAGGTTTGTTGAATGACGGGACGAGGGGGACAATAACAAACCATACTCTCGTCTTACCAGCCTCCAAGCTGTCTCCAAACCATTTTATCCATCTCGAGATCCTTTTCGTCATGAGGTAGTTAGATAATGCCCACATCTATAAGTACATAAATAATACGTAAATTGTATACACGGAACAATAAAGTGTAAAGTGGAAAATAAATCACTGAGGAAGAAACACGTAAATATATACTCTGGAATATCAAGATGTATTACGCAGAATGTAATGATAAAGAAATTCCCAGCGAAGGCTCCTACGCCAGCGAGACTGCGATCCAAAGAGTGGGTGTGGATCATTCGACAGACCGTGTGAGTAATGACACGAGCACGGGTGATGGACGAGACCCTTGCGTGGGTTTGGCTCTTACCTTTGTCTATAAGTCTGTATTCCTCACCTGTTCCTTACCTCTTACTTGTATCCCTCTTCCACATCATCGACAGTCCCCTCTCCAGCCCTGATACCACTCTTGACTCCTACCCTTGTCTGTCTGTCATTCTGCCACACCTCTTTCTTAACTCTTACTCATATCCCCTCCCACATCGTTCACAGTCCCCATTCCAGCCCTTATACCACTCTTGGTTCTTACTTGGTTCTTACCTTTGTGCGTTTGTCTGTCTGCCTTATCTCTCCCTTAGCTCCTACAACCTTCTCCCACATCGCCCACAGTCTCCTTTCCCGTCCTCCTACCTCTCTGGACCCTAACCTTGTGTCTCCATTACCTCTCTCCAACAGCTCTGCCTTAGCTCTTCCTCACAGCCTTCTCTCCTAGCATTTGTCCATAGCAACTTTTCCTGCCTGGTAGTCTCTTGGTCCTAACTCTTATCTTTCTGTCTGTCAATCTGTCTCGCTTGCCTCTCTACCTTACCTCTCCCCTAACTCATACACATAGCTCTTGTCCACAGCCCCCTTCCTACCTCTCGGTTTCCCCTCTTCCTTCTCCCTATTCCCTCACTGACGTATATCTCCCTCTCCCTCACCCTTCGCTCATACCCTCGTCTTCCCTAGCCCTTACTCACAGCCCTCAGTCAAATCTCTCCATCACGTCTCTCTCCCCTGCCTCTCTCTCCCTCTCCCCTCACTCTTAAATATCCCCTTCTCCCGTACCACTCACTCACCCCATCCCTCTGTCTTCTTCAACCCTCTCCCACAGCACTCATTCATTGCCCTTTCACATACATGTTCCCCTCTCATATATCTTTACCTTAACCCTCTCCCTCCTCTCCCTTTCTCAGCGTTTGCTCCCTTACCCGTTTCCCCCCTCCGCCTCCCTATCACGAAGTGCCCTCCCTCACCTCTCGCACATATATCCCTCCCTCATCCCTTACGCTTCTCTCCCTCACCTTTCCCAGCAGTGCCTTCCCTCACCCCTTACCCCCCCCCTCTCTCTCTCTCTCTCTCTCTCTCTCTCTCACACACACACACACACACACACACACACACACACACACACACACACACACACACACACACACACACACACACACACACACACACACACACACACACACACACACACACACACACACTCCCAACCCCTGATTCCCTCATTCCTTCTGTCATGCTCACCCATGTTTCCCCATCCATTCCCCATCTCACACATATTCTTACCTGTCTGCCTTCCTCCCCTATCCAATTCTCCCTCCTTATCCCTCACTTCTGTCTCCTTCACTCTCATTCCACATCCTCTCCCTTCTCCTCCACTTTTACCTTCTCCCCCATTCTTACCCTATTTCCGTTCCTTCAACTACCTTTACTTTTCTCCCCTCCCCTCCCCTCTATCCATCCCTTCTTCTGTCTCCCCCACCCTCCTCCCTCTTCTCTACTCTCTGCCCTCTCCCCCACCCTCCTTAGTCCCCCCACCCTCTATTCTCTCCCCCACCCTCTTCCCTCACCCCCATGCTCCTCCCTCTCCTCTACTCTCTACCCTATCCCCCACCCTCCTCCCTCTCCCCCACCCTCTCCCTTTATAGCCCCGCTCCCTTTTGTCCCCTTTATGCTCGTTCCCCCGTCTTTCTCTCAGACACATTGCCCTTTTCACGGTTGTAATATTATCGGAGTCATTAACAGAGATCTTTTAAATAACGTTAACATTCACTTCTTGTTTCATGGTTATTTTCTGCCCTCGTATTATTTCGATCAATTTTTTATCCCTGAACAGCCGAAGGATTTATTTATTTACTTATTTTTTATTTTCTTTAGCTATTTTAGAACTGTTTTGGTTAATTTAGAAGACTTTTTAATATGGAAGGGTTTGATATAGGATTCAGTAAGACCCTCCCTGCATCCGCTCCTCTTTTCAGTAGCCGGGAGAGAGAGAGAGAGAGAGAGAGAGAGAGGGAGGGAGAGAGAGAGGAAGGGAGAGATCACAAAGAAGGGGTTGGTATCTTTTTCTCAACCTTTAGTTCACCCTATTCATTCCACCCTTTCCCCAGTCCATCCCCATCTTTTCCTTAAATAAGCAGAAATTTCCCCTATTCATCTCATCGATTTTTCCGACAGATTGTTAACTCTCTCTCTCTCTCTCTCTCTCTCTCTCTCTCTCTCTCTCTCAGTAGTAGTAGTAGTAGTAGTAGTAGTAGTAAAGGTGGAGAAAATAGGAGGATATGGGAAGACTTGCGTGGATGGTGGGGGGTGGGGGACAGGAGGGCCGCCCCGCGATGACGGATGAGGTAAACAAATGAGACGAGACCGACGCTGGATCACTCACTCCGGCAGGTGGATCGGGGGAGGAGTGAGAGGGAGGGGTGGAGAGGGGAGAGGCAGGGGGGGAGTGGGGAAAGGAATGAGGAGGCAAGGGGAAAGGAATGGGTCGGAGAGGGGAAAGGAATGGGACGGAGAGGAGAAAGGGATGAGACGAAGAGGGGAAAGGAATGGGCAGGAGAGCGGAAAGGAATAGGGAGGAGAGGGGAGAGGAATGGGAAGGAGAGGGGAAAGGAATGGGGCGGAGAGGGGAAAGTAATGTGGAGGAGAGGGGAACGGAATGAGGCGGAGAGGGGTTCTCTGTTCCTCCGCCCAGCTTTCTATCCCTCTTTCAGTCGTCTTGCGTCCCATTTCTATCACTCCATCCAAATTACTGTCTCTCTGTCCACCTCCTTACCCCTCCAGACATCCCCCAAACATCTCTTGCCCTCAGTCCATTCCTCAGTCAATCTCCCAGTCCGTTCATCCGTCCTCTCCATCACATCTCTCTCCCCCCTGCCTCTCTCTCCTTCTCCTCTCACTTACAAATATCCCCTTCTCCCTCACTACTCACTCACCCCTTCCCCCTGTCTTCCTCAACCCTTTCCCATAGTGCTCATTCATTGCTTCATTCATTATTATTCCTTCATCCATCCTGCCTCCTGTCTCTCCTTCCAGCGTCGTTTGCGTCCGTCCTGCTGGGTCCGTCATGGCCAGTTTAAGGTGCCGCCTGGATGTTGCTCTCGGTCCATTTGCCAGGCTACGGAAAGGACGAGAACTGGGGTATTCGACCTTCAAGCCACGTCGAGCAGAACAGCGGAGTCGATACACGGGCAAAGTTACGATCAGTTTCATGTTTTTGCTCCGATTTCTCATTTTCTTCGTAACTAAGATTTTTTTGAAGGTAGTCGATTCACAAGCAGAGTTACGATAGATTTCATGCTTTAGCTCATATTTGTCACTATCTTCTCGTAACTAAGATTGTTTTTGAAGATAGTCGACTCACAAGCAAAGTTACGATCAATTATATGTTGTAGCTCAAATTTGTCACCATCTTTTCGTAAGTAAGAATGAAGGAAGGGCGAGGAGAGAAGGGTGCAAATTCTTCCCATCAATTTCATGTTGTAGCTCCGATTTGTCATTATCTTCTCGTAACTATGATTGTTCTGGGGGAAGAGGGCGAGGAGAGAAGGGTGCAAATTCTTCCCGTGCCCTGTTTGACCAGTTTCATGTAACTAATTCTTGTTTTTGAGGAAGGATAGAAAAAGGGAGACGCAGAATTTTGAGGAAGGATATAGAAAGGGAGATGCAGAATTTTGAGGGAGGATATAGAAAGGGAGATACAGAATTTTGAGGAAGGGTAGAGAAAGGGAGATGCTAGATTGTCCTCTGTGTTTGTTTCATCATTTTCTTGTTATTAAGCCATGAGGACAAGGGAAGAAGGGCCGAATCTGCCTCTGTTTTAGTTGATTATTCTTTGTCGTAACTTAGATGTTTTTCTCAGGAAGATCAAAGCACGTAAAGTCTATAATCGCCTAATTTTCATATGTCTCTTGTTCTTTTGGCAAAATTATATCTTACGAGGGGAAAAATTGTAAGTTATTCCCTTCTATCAGTGAAATGTGATCTTGAATACCATGTAGCCAGGTGGATAGGCTGTAGGTGTGTGTGTGTGTGTGTGAGAGAGAGAGAGAGAGAGAGAGAGAGAGAGAGAGAGAGAGAGAAGGGTGGAGGGACTGATAAAAAGGCTGGCATAGTGTGTGCGTGAGTGCGTGCATGCATCATGTAGTTCTAAGTACACACCTCCGACCGCTGCCCCTGTGCTTGTGTGCGTGTGTGGGGCCCGTTGAACGCGACCCTCCCATACATCACTCCATTGCTTGTTATTCACCGCTGTAAAAGAGGATGGTTGGGAGAGGCGACTGGGGTGGGGGGAAGGGACTAGAAAGGGAGAGAGAAGGAGGGAGGGATGTTTTGCGTGGTAGGAAGGGAGGGGAGGGAAAGATGGAGAGAAGGAGGGAGGGATGTTTGGGGTGGGAGGAAGAGACTATGAAGGGAGAGATGGAGAAAAGGAGGGAGGGATGTTTGGAGTGGGAGGACATTTGGGGTGTGTGACAGGGAGAGAAGGAATTAGAAAGAAGGGGCTTAAAGAGGAACGTTTGGGGTGGGAGGAAGAGACTGGAGGAAAAGGGGGAGGGAGGGAGGGAGGGACATTTTGGGTGAGAGGGCAAACTACAAAGGGAGAATGGGAGGGAAGGAGGGATGGAGGGAGGGAAGGACGTTTTGGGTGAGAGGGCAAACTACAAAGGGAGAAAGGGAGGGAAGGAGGGAGGAACATTTGGGATGGAAGTGGGGGCCAGTGAATGAAGGGAGGGAAGGAGGACATTTGGGGTGAGATGGAGAAACTATAAGTGAAGGAAGAGGTATGTGTGACGGAGAGAAGAAGGGAGGAAATGGTAGGGGGAGGACGTTTGGGATGGGAGAGGGACTATGAAGGATGGGAGTAAGGTGAATCGTGGGGGGGTGGTACTATAATATTTCACCCACTAGCGAACAAAGGCATACCAGCACTGAACCACTAAGAATCCACAGCCATGCACACCCAAACGTCGTTCAATTCTAGGTCGTTGGGGGGGCAGTTTTTGGAGATGAAAGCTTTTGTTGGGAGTCATATCACGGCGGCGGCTGTCTTTTTCTAGTCACGTGAGGCCTTCATCGTAAAATGGAGAGAATAAATCGCATAGAGAATACTGTTACGAACCCTTCAAAGGCAGCTCAGCATACGACCCCTCAGCGCAGAAGTATGGCTACACAGTGAAAGGGTTAATCGTCACCCGGGGTCGGACAGAACGGCTCCTTCGCGTGCAGAGGGCCCCTAACACCTCAACGGCGTGGCGGGTCCTGCCGGCGAATAATTCAGGCACGCTGTAGGATAAATAAAATGAATAAATGAATTGCTGGGTTTGGCCACTCGTAAACACACCGACTTTACTGCCTTCATGTGAGCTTAACTGCCTGCCTTGCTTTCTTCCTTGTTTACTTGCATGACGTGCTTTCTTCCTTGTCTGCATTCTTGACTGTCTTGCTTTCATCCTTACCTGCCTGCCTTGTTTTCTTCCTTGCCTGCCCTCCTTTCTTCCTTTTTTTTGCTTGCCTGCCTGCCTTGCTTTCTTCCTTGTTTGTATACCTGCCTGCCTTGCTTTCTTCCTTGTTTACACGCCTGCCTGCCTTGCTTTCTTCCTTGTTTGCCCGCCTGCCTGCCTTGCATTCTTTCTTGTTTGCTTGCTTGCCTGCCTGCCTTGCTTTCTGCCTTGTTCGCATGTTTTCCTGCTTTGCTTTCTTCCTTGTTTGCTAGCCTGCCACCAGTTGGTTTGTCTTCCCCTATGGATGCATCACATTAACTACAACCACCTCTCCATTCATACCATTCAGGCTTTTTACTATCTACCTACGTTCTTCCTCTGTAACTGATCGTCTCATTCCTCGTTTGGTTGTATGTTTGGAAATTACGTGTCTGCTTGTCTGCCGTATGATTGTCCAAGTTAACTACCAGCCGCCTCTGCATTCATATACCCCTTTTGCAAGCCTGCCTAACATTTCCTTCATAATTGATTGCATTCTTCCTGCGTCTGCTTGCCTGATTCCACGTGGTTTGTCTGCCTGTATGAATGCCCAGAGTTAGCTACCAGGCTCTCTGCATTAATTAGCCTTGTCTTACTATCTGCATAACTCCTTCTTCTTGTAAATTCACTTCCCTTTCTTCCATGCTTGCCTGCTCTCACGTGATTTGTCTGCCTTTATGTATGCCCCAGAGTAACTATAGTCTTTGTACTCTTAACTTGGCCCAGATTCTCGTCCTTTTGCATCTTACTTCACGTGAATCAGTAGCAGAAAAAGACAATACTACGTCTCGACCTCCTCTCCATAGCATTTCTTCGTGACTAGGACCATATTCTCGTGTTGATCTGTTGTAACAGCTCAGGATTCAAGAGGGAGAGATGGCAATTTTCAGGCCGTGCTAGAGTAAAAAACAGTAAACCAACTACTTCTGCATACACTAGACTTGTCTTACTGTCTTCCTGGTTTCCTTTTCTTCTGCTTTCCTTTCCTCCTTGCTTGTTTGTTTATGCGTGGTTTGTTTGTGAGATTCAAGTTATCGTTTACCTTTGCAGTACATTCATATACTCCCTTGCAGTCTCGTCAACATTCTCTTCATACTTGATTGTCCTCTTCCTTGTTTGCTTGTCTGCTTGCACGTGGTTTGTCTGCTTGTATATACAGTATGCCTGAAGTTAGCTGCCATAAGTTACGTCTGCATGTAGTGCCCTTGTCTACCTGTCTACGGCTCGTATTCTCGGCGGTTAACGAAGTCCCCTAACACCTCTTCCTTACTGATTTATTTTTGGATACGGCTGGCTAATATCATTTTGTACGGTATTTATGCAGAGTATGGTGACATTAGAATGATTTAAGTAACACAGAAGAGGACGGCAAGGTGTAAAAAGTACAAAAAATCGCTTAGGAAGAGGTGTCAGGGAGCTTCCATAACCAGCAAGAATATTGGGCTACATAACTCCCTCTTCCCCTGATTTACTCCTCCTCCCTGCTTCCCTGCACGCTTGTGGTTTGTCTAGTTTTACGTATGTGCAGTTTTGACTACCAGCTGCCTCTTAATAGATATACCTCCTTGCAGTCTCACCTACTTCTTTTTTATGTAACTGACTGTCTCATTCCTTCTTTGCTCGCCTGCTTGCACGTAGTTATTCTGCAGGTATGTATGTCTCTGTAACTATTAGGTACCTCTGCATTTATATTCCCGGCCCTCTGCTCAAAACTTTTCTTCCTTGCTTGTGTGTGACCCTTTACATGATTGCTGATATACCCTAAAGTAACTATATTATTTTTACCCTGACTTGGCCTAAAACTACCGTCTTCCCATCTTGAATGCCGAGTTGTAACATTAGACTAGAATACGAGGCTAATCATGAAGAAGTGTCAGGGAAATGACATTGAGTCGTAACATCGCTTTTTTTCTGTCACTGATCTTCGTGGAATAAGCTGCAAGAGGATGCATGTTCGCGCCAAAACAGAGTAAAAAGAGTATACCACCTACATCTTCATTCACTGCCTTTGCCTAACTATGTACAGTACCTAGCTTCCTCTTTCTCAAATCTACTTTTCATTCTCCCTTGCTTACCTGTTTGCATGTGGTTTGTCTCCTTGTATTTGTGGTTCAAGTTAACTATCACCTTTACATTCACATACCCCCTCTTGCAAGCTTCTTTTAAATTTTCTTACTACTTTATTGTCTTCTTCTTGCATTTGCTTGCCTGCTGGCGTGTTGTTTATCTTCTTGTATGCGTGGCTCATGTTACCTACCCCTGCATGCAGAACTGCCGAACTGGCTATATCCTCTTGTAAATTGCCTTCTGTATTGCGTGTGTGCTTTCTTTCATGCATGCAATATATCTGTCTATATTTACCTAAGCATATGTTTACCTTTGCATTCACACCTTTTTATTCCTTGCACTGGGACGATGATGGGTTTACATTGTACTCCGTCTATCTTCAGACGATTTTAATGCAAATTTGGAAATATACCTCGTAAGAAAAATAATCTTCATTTCTCCTACACCATGACGACGACGACGCTGTTTTATTTCTTATCATTCACAGACGATTTTTATGTAATGAAGGGGTTAAACCGTCTGTCTTACTGCATTTCCTTTCCTTATATCTTGTCTGCTTGTCGGCGATTTTTTGTGTATTGTAGGGACGGCTCAGTCAGTTTTACCAGTAGCCTATCTACCTTGCATCATTTATGAATTTCCCACTGCAAATGTCACAACCATGCCCACACCAGCATACTCAGCCGTCCCCAGAACACACAAGATAACGTCAGATGAGTCTCTAGTACAGCGCTATTCTTGGACCACCTTGTAATTACTCAGTCACCCACCTGTTAGTCCTTCATGCATACCTCTTATCTAACAGTCCGGCAAACTATCTTCCCCTAATTGACTCTCCTCTTCCTTGTTCGCTTACTAGTTTGGTTGCTTGATTGGCCGCATGTGGTCTGTTTGTATGATAACCTAAAATAATCTATCCATACCTCAGCATGCCTACCTCCTGCAATCCTGCCTACCTATCTGCCTAAAGCCCCTCCCTCCTCATAGACTGTATCTTGGTGCTTGCTGAAGTCCACACAATTTTGAGAGAGAGAGAGAGAGAGAGAGAGAGAGAGAGAGTGTGTGTGTGTGTGTGTGTGTGTGTGTGTGTGTGTGTGTGTGTGTGTGTGTGTTCATATTTTCCCTAAGATACTGACTGGCTACCTTTGCATGCATACCTCTAGCAAATTTGCCTAACAGTACATCTACTGTAACTCCTTTTCCTTCTTAATTGACCGTCATCATCCTTTCTTGCTGACTTATAGCTGAGTTTCATTGCTTGTCTTCGTGTACTTGGTCGCTTTGTCTGTTTGATTTCTCAGGGTAATCTATTGTTCTCCTCTTCATACTTACGTCTTGTAAACTTGCCTAACAGTTTGTCTAACTCCTTCTCCTGCTTAATTGACCGTCATCTTTCTTGCTGAGTTATTGTTTTCTTGCCTGCCTGCCTGCCTGCTCGTGGCTCGTCCATCTACATGTTTGCCTGAAGTTACCTACCGCTGACTCTGCATGCATACCTCTCTCAAACCTACCTGACAGTTCGCTTGGCTTTTTTGCATCGTAATTGGCTGTTTTCTTCCTTTCTTACTTGTTCACTTGCTTGCTTACTTGCATGTAGTTTGTCGGTTTCCTCATCAGCCTCCAATTCTCTATGCATTTCTCTTGCAAACCTGCCTAATAATCTTTCAGCCCTTTCCCCTTCCAGTTGATTGTCTTACTTACCTATTTACTTGCTTGCTTTGCACGTGATCTGTCCGCTTCTATGTTTACCTTAAGTCACCTGCCCGTTAACTCTGTGTGCATTTCTCTCGTAAATTTAGCTAACTGTCTTCCTAACTCTTTCTGAACTAATTCATTGTCGTCGTCCATGTTTGTCTGCCTGCCTGCTTGCACGTGATCTGTCTGCTTGTATGTGTATCTCCATGTGAACCTGTTACCGCCTTTGCATTCATATACCCCTTTGCAAGCACTCCTATCCACGTCTAACGCCCGTCCTTTCTAATTGACTATTTTCTTCCTTCCTTGGTGCTGGAGAGGGTTGCCTTCATGTGGTGGCGCCGATGTTACTGGTCGGCTGCGCTGTCTGGTTACACACACGTCCCTCAGCAACTTCCTCGTCCCCAGAAAGGAGAATGATGGACTGTCGGAAAAGGCCAACTTCAGCCTGCAGTCTACCAGGTTCACGTTACAGATGAACCTTGGGCTATAACTACTACTGCCGCGTCCTTTCTTACCTAAGGGTTTTTGTAAGCCTTCTACCGTTCATTTTTGCATCCTTACCTTCCTACAAACCACCCTAACCTACCCACCTACCTAATCCCTACCTTCTTGCCAACTGCACTAACCATCAACCTCTCTCCTCTCATTCCTGTTTGCCTACCTACGTGCGTTCTTGCGTACTGACCGACCTGTATGATTGACCCAACTTATCTACTCACTGACATTGCTTTCTCCTCATTTAACCATTTGTCTTTATGGCTTTTCCCCCCCAAGTCATCAGCCTACTGGACTGCACTCATGTCTTTTTGGAAACTAGTGTAGCCATCTCTTCCTAATGAACTGCTGTCATGCATACCTACCTATCTGTATGGATATGTTTTCCCAATGATATGTAGCTATTACCTTTTCATTTATACCTTCTCCAAGCTATCCTGATTATCCACACAAGTCCTTCCCTTAATTGCACGCGTCCTTGCTTCATTATATTCTTACCTGTTTATTTTCTTATATTGACTTACCTCTTCGTTTAACCAAAGTTTTT
>NC_136998.1:38723651-38736151 GCF_032717465.1 Coenobita brevimanus | reverse complement strand
AGACCGCTAGTTCCGGGTTAATGGAGGTGTCTTGATTTACTGCAGCGATGTGACGTAAGATGCCGGGCCTCTCTCTCTCTCTGTCTGTCGGTCTGTCTGTCTCTGTCTGTCTGTCTTTTTGTCTGATTCTGTCGGTGTCTCTGTTTCTTGTCTGGTTGTGTGTCTGTCAGTTGTTCTATCTGTCTCTGTCTGTGTGTCCTTTTGTCTGTTTTTTCTGTCTCTGTTCCTTATTGTTTGGCTGTGTGTGTTTGTTTCTGGTTGTTTGTTGTCTCTGTCATTTTCTGGCTGTCTGTTTTACTCTCCGTTCCTCTCTCACTCCTCCCTCGCTCTCTTTTTCCCTTCAGCTATTTCCTCTCATTTCTTTCCATCACTTCACCTTTCTTCTTCCCTCCATTCTTCTCTACTTCTCTCCACCCCTCCACCAAATCATACCTTGGCTTTCCCTGTCTTCATTCCTCCACACCAAGTCTATCATTTCCTCCTCACTACTTCCTTCTCCTTTTCTCTTCCTTCCTTTTCTCTTCTCTCTTTCCTTCCTCCCTCCCTCCACTTCTGTTTCACTCTCCTACATTCCTGCCTACTTCTCTTCTCCTTCACCTATATCTCAAATCCACTTTATTCTTCTTTTCCTCCCCCACCCCCATTTCCTTCCTTCCTTTTCTCTCCTTTCCTTCTCTTTTCTGCCTTCCTTGCCTTCCTCCATCTCCCATCCCTCCTTTCTTCTGTCTTCCTTCCTTGACCTCACTCTTCTTCTCGTGCCTTCCTCCCTCCCTCAGTCTCTTTATCCTTCCCCCCTCATTCCACCTACGTCTCAACTCCGCCTTGGTCTTCCCTCCACCTCTCTCCTTCCCTCCTCCTCTCTCCTTCCCTCCTCCTCCTTCTCCTCCCACGTCTCAGCTCACCTTGGTCTTCCTTCCCCCTCCCCACCTCCATTTCCTTGACAAACGCGCCTCGTATGACTCCATCACCGTGGGGGATAATCACTAATCTCCAGTCGTTACCTGCCTTCACCTGTGATTACCTGCTAATTGATGCTGTCACACCTGCCGGCCTGGGATGAGGGGTGGCAGGGAAGGTTGCTGCCTTGGTGTGTGCGTGTGTGTTTGTGTGCGAGGTTGAGATTGTTGTGGTGCTTGTGTTTGGGTTCATTTAGGTGTGTGTGTGTGTGTGTGTGTGTGTGTGTGTGTGTGTGTGCAAGGGAAGGAGGGAGGATGTACTCGTATATGTTAGGGAGTAGGAAGGTGTTTCGTGTTTGTCGGTGTGTTTACGTGTGTGTGTGTGTGTGTGTGTGTGTGTGTGTGTGTGTGTGTGTGTGTGTGTGTGTGTGTGTGGTTTGGGGATTGTGTTAGGTGTGTGCTTGTGTGTGCGTGACGAAAGGAGGAAGGAAGTACTGTATATGCTTGTGTGTGGGGTGTTTCGTGCGTGCTGGTGCGTTGATGTGTGTCGATGTATGTGTAGCGGAGATGTGTATGTACGTGCTTGTTGGGTTAGGTTTGCGTGTTTGTGTGTATTAGAGATAGGGTTGGATCAGGGAGGTAGGAGTGCGTGTGTGAGGAGAGGTTTGAATGTGTGTGAAAGGGAGTTATAGTGTGTGTGTGTGTGTGTGTGTGTGTGTGTGTGTGTGAGAGAGAGAGAGAGAGAGAGAGAGAGAGAGAGAGAGAGAGAGAGAGAGAGACAGACAGACAGACAGACAGACAGACAGAGTGACAGAGATTCGTGCAAAGAGCAAGAGGGGCAGCGGAAGTATTTCCTTAACCTGGAAGGAGAGAAGTGATGGGTGTGGCAGGTAAATGAGGGAAAGAGGGCAAGGAGTAGAAAAGAACAAGAAGATAAAGGCGAAATATGAGACAGAGGGGAAGAGATAATGGGCGGTTGGCAAGGAGAGGGGAAGGAGGGGAGGGGAAAAAGGGTGAAGGAAGGAGAAAGTGATGAGAGGCAAAATAGAGATGAAGTAGAAGAGAGACGATGAAAACCTCACCTGATGGATGGAAGTGGTGGGAGAAGGTGAAGGATTAAAAAAGATGGAGAGATTTAAGGCGATGAAGATTAGGGGTGAGAGAGAGAGAGAGAGAGAGAGAGAGAGAGAGAGAGAGAGAGTGAGAGGTGGTTTGGGAGGAGGGGAATGGGGGAGCTTGATGTCCTCTTGATGGTGAGGATGATGAGTAGGTGAGAGAAAAAATATGAGAAGGAAAGTAGGCAGGAATAAGAAGAGGAGTGATTTCATAAGTAAAGATAGAGAGAGGAAAAGACACAGTTCCTTCCAATATTCCCTTTACTTTGCTAAGATTCCGTACTACGTATTTCGCAGTGTTATTACGTATCTTTACCACGATATTTTTTTCTCTTTACCTATAATACTCCTTTATTGAGCTTACTACTACTACCAATAAAACGTGTTCTCTATACACTTATGAGATTATAAACGGTACGCCTTTTTTTGCTTATTTTGACTGAGATTTTGTCCTTTTGCGACTTATTTCACGTAGCTCAGTGGCAGAATAAGACAATACCAAGACTTGACATTCTTTTCATAGCACTTCTTCGTGACGAGCACACTTTTTTATTCTGGTCTCTCTGTTAAGAACATAAGAACATAAGAAGAGAGGATAACTGCAGTAGGCCGGTTGGCCCATGCTAGGCAGCTCCTAGAAGAGTAACTGAACTACTAGAATGAGATAAGGATAGCAAAGAAGAAGGCTCTCCCCCGCCCTCCAAACCCTCCAGCCGAAGCCGGCAGGAAAAAGTCAGAAAGAACACCACGCCGTATAGAAAAACTGGCGTGGACATTTTACAGGAAAGTGTGAAAGGAGAATAGAGACTATCATAGTGTAACCTGAAAAGAAAATTTATTTTTGAATTAGTATTGGTTATAATATTTTCTTTATTCTATATCCCTTATTTGTCATATGCTTATCTAGCCTATGCTTGAAACTCTCAATGGAAGAGGCAGCAACTACTTTACTAGGTAGCTTATTCCATTCGTCTACTACTCTATTACCGAACCAATTTCTACCGATTTCCTTTCTGAAACGGAATTTTTCTAGTTTGAAACCATTATTTCTAGTTCTATCCTGTATGCTCACTTTAAGTACCTTGCTAATATCTCCCTTATTTATACCATTCATCCACTTAAAAACCTCAATTAAGTCTCCCCTTACTCTACGCCTCTCTAGCGAATGCAGACTTAGTCTTTTCAGTCTGTCTTCATATGACAGGTTCCGGACGTCATGTATCATTTTAGTCATTCTTCTCTGTACATTTTCTAACGAATTAATATCCATTCTATAGTAAGGACACCAAAATTGTACTGCGTAGTCTAAATGTGGCCTTACTAATGCTAGATAAAGTTTCAGTATTACTTTAGATGATCTATTGCTCACGCTTCTCGAAATAAATCCTAGGACCCTATTTGCTTTATTTCTCGCATTAATGCACTGTTGCCTAGGTTTAAGGTCGTTACTAATCATAACTCCTAGATCTCTCTCGCATTCCGATTTGCTAATTTCTTTGTTATCTAAGCTGTATTTAGTATCTCCAATGGTCTTGCCTACGTTAAGTACTTTACATTTTTCAACGTTAAATTCCATTTGCCAAGTTTTAGACCATTTGGACAATGTATCGAGGTCTTTTTGTAAGTAATGGCAATCGTCAGTCGAGTTAATGATACGCCCTATTTTTGTATCGTCGGCAAATTTGCTGATTCTGCTATTGACTCCTAAGTCTAGATCATTTATATATATGATAAATAATAAGGGACCGAGTACTGAACCCTGTGGTACACCGCTAGTTACTAATCCCCAGTCCGACTTAGTTCCATTTATTAATACTCTCTGCTTTCGTCCTTTCAGCCAGGATTCTATCCATTTTAAGATATCGCCGTCTATACCGTGTGCTCGAACCTTTCTAACTAACCTTTCGTGTGGGACTCTATCAAAAGCTTTACTAAAGTCCAGATAAATAACATCGTAAGCTTTATCGCTATCTACTGCCTCATAGACCTCCGAGTAGAATGACAACAAATTTGTGAGGCAGGATCGTCCTTGCCTGAATCCGTGCTGACTTTCGTTTATAAGATTAAATCTTTCTAAGTGTTCTCTAATCTTATTTGCCAAAATTGACTCTAACATTTTTCCTACTATTGACGTTAGACTTATCGGACGATAATTCGACGCAGCTGATTTATCACCCTTTTAAAGATGGGCACTACGTTTGCGGTTTTCCACGCCTCTGGAACTTCTCCTGAACTTAAAGAGTCATTAAATAATGTTAAAAGTGGCTGACATAATTCTTCTTTGGTTTCTTTTATAATTTTTGCATATATATCGTCCGGACCTGGCGATTTTTGAGGTTTTAACTTGTTAATTTCTTTCAATACGTCCTCCTTACTAATGGTTATTTTACTAAGAATATTTTCCGTATTCTCATGGTAAATATTTGCTGCTTGAGGGACCAGGCTTAGATTTTCCTTGGTGAATACTGATATGAAATAATTATTTAGGATGGAGCACATTTCTTTATCTTCACTGGTAATGTCACCTGATTCTGTTCTGAGTGGTCCTATCCTATCTTTATTTTTCGTTCGGTACATTTGATAAAAACCCTTGGGGTTTACTTTTTGATTCACTTGCAACCTTAATTTCATAACTTCTCTTTGCTTTTCTTATCTCCCTCTTTACTTCTCTATTTAAAATTGTGTACCGGTTACGTAAGTGTTCCTCTCCACGTTTTATTTTTCTATATATTCCTTTCCTTTGGCTTATGAGAGATTTTAATCTGTTGTTTAACCATCTTGGTTCTGAATTGTTAGTTCTAAACGGTTTTGAAGGAATATATCTATCTTGGCCTCCGTATATTATATTTATTAACTCGTTATACTTCTCACTGGTCGAACGTCTGTTTGGTACTGGAGCGGAGTTAATTTCCGTCACCTGGACTACATTCCTATCTACCACCTCCCCCCTCACAGACACCTGACGGACGTCCCCACGTGCTTCCTGCGCCTGACCTATGACCTGGGGATCCCCACTAACCTGACATTCCCTCAAATAGCTAATCTCCCTGTGGAATACCGTTCGAAAATAAGCTCTTAAGCCATCGAAATCTCCTAGACGAAAATTAGGAACGGTGGAGGTATTTTCAGTGGAACAGACATCCCAAATAAATTTGAACTTAATTTCTTCATGATCGCTATTACCAAGTCGTCCACCAACCTCTATATCGCTAATGATATTTTCTTTATTAGCTAAAACCAAATCTAGTATATTATTACCTCTGGTGGGCTCCCTGATATACTGATAAAGGAAATTATCCTGTACTACCTCTAGAAATTCCTCTGACTCTGCATCTCCTGTCTGATTTCTCCAATCTATCCTTGGCAGATTAAGGTCCCCAACAATTATTACTAAGCTGGACTGTGATGCTTTCCTAATTTCCTCCCAGAGGTATTTACTATCAGCTCTACTTAATTTTGGAGATCTGTAAATTGCTCCTAAGACTAATTTCTCCCTATTGTTACTAATTTCAACCCAGATACTTTCTGTGTCCCTATTTACTTTAATGTCTGCTTTATTGTAACAGTTTAATGAATCCTTTACATAAATAGCTACCCCTCCCCCCTTTCTTCCCTGACGGTTTGACACAAAAATATTATAGCCTTTTATCTGATATTCTGCTAAAAATTCTCGAGTGTCTGTATTCATCCAAGTTTCACTAATAACGGCAATGTCTATTTTCTCTGTACAAATTAAAGCCCTCAGTTCATCCATTTTATTACGTAAACTCCGGCTGTTTGTGTAGTACACTTTCAGATTATTACGAGTAGTTATGCCTTTACCTTGGCATTTACTGTTATTTATTTTATTACTAACTGGGAAACTCTTTACTTTACTAATATAACAATTTTTTGTACTATCGCTTATCGCCCTTCTATCATCGCTTGTTCTATCATCTATCATCGCCTGCTCAATTTGAGGTGCCTGAGTGGATGTATCTACACTATTGGTTGAACTTTTGTTCTTAATTTTGCAAGTATCGATGCATCTATCCAAACATGGTAATAATGATTTCTGACTGTAGTTGCTGCATCTTCCTGTACACCTACTTCTCAATCTCGAAAAAATCCCTCCAACTCCCTATCTATCATTCCAGCTAAAACAGTAACTCCTTGCCTGCTAAGATGAGTCCCATCCCAACTATACAAGGCACTTCGTCCATAAAACCGGTCCCAGTTGTCTATGAAAGGTATTGCATTATCTTTGCAATACCTTTCAAGGCGGCAATTAAACCCTATTGCCCTGCTCAACCATTCCCTTCCAACCCGCCACCTTGGTAAAACACCAAGCACTACAGGGGTTCCTCCCCTCTCCCTAACCTTTTCTAACATCAACTTGTACCTTTTCCACAGTACCTCACTCTTACGGCTACTAATATCATTGCCTCCTACACTGAGGCACACAGTGGGTTTGTCACCACTTTCCTTTACGATATTTGAAATTTTATCTACCACATTAGCCACCCTGGCCCCTGGAAGACACACATGTTTAGCGAGTGGAGTATACATGGCCCTGTTCAGATATCTCACCTGGGAGTCTCCAACAACAACAACATTTTTCTTACCTTTCTTGTTCTGTTTATACTTACCTGTACTGGAAGTTCTCTCACCGTCCTTCTCCTCTACTTCCCTCTCTGCCTTCCCTTCACATTCGTCCCGTAGTGTGTCGAATGTATTAGTTGCCTTAATTTCCGTTTGCTTTTTAAGAGTGAACTTCGTTGCACCCTTGTTAACAAGTGTCCAACCTTCAGCCTTTTTCTCTTTCTCCTCCAACATCTCCTCCAACAATTCCCTCATTTGTGCCTTCTCCTGCCTGAGAATTTGTACCTCCCGCTTCAGTTCGAGAAGTTCCTCCTTTAATTCAAGGTAGTCCTTTTCAGTACCTGCAGTGGGGACACAGCTCTCTGCCGAGGAAGCCATTACGCACTAGTTCACACAAGGTAGCACACACTATCACGGGTCACTACGGGTCACCACAACACACACACTCACGGATCACTAGCACAGCACTATCGCTGATCACTACAACACACTAACACAACCACTATCACAGATCACTAAAGCACACTAGCACAACACTACCACAGGTCTCTAGCACGTCTGAGCTGACTGGCCTCACGAGAGGCTCAGCATTCAAGATGGAGCGATGTCAATCTTTGGCCAAGTTTAAGTAAAAAGAGTTAAGTACAGCGAAACTTCAGCTTTATATTTATCTATTATTGTTTTATTATTATTATTATTTAGTTATTATTATTATTATTATTATTATTATTATTATTATTATTATTGTTATTATTATTATTATTATTGTTATTCAGTCTTCATCATCACCATCATCATTACTATTATTATTATTATTATTATTATTATTATTATTATTCCTGTTGATGCTGGGTAAGATCTCATTAGGTTTCGACGCTATTCTGCGTGTGTAAAGGAATTATTGACCTCGATCATATTTTACCAGCCAATAATTCCTTCTAAAATTTTTGATATTCAGAATTAACAAAGCTATCGCCAGGCAGATATTATTGCCAGGTTAAATTTTGAGCAAGATCGCAATAGAATTTTCACATTTTTTAAAATATATATCGCACCGGTTTCGAAATAATGATGTAAAATCCTGACACATGTGATTGTTTGTGATTAATTTGGTAAGATCTTCGGTTTTGGACATGGTTTGAAGAAATTAATGGACTTTTGAACACAGGAACCAATCTTCCTCTCCCGCAACTCCTTCCTCGCTCTTCCTGTTTCTTTGTTATTTTCTGGTTCTCTGTTTTTTCCCTCCCATGACTTTATTTTCCCCTTTCTTTATTTCTCATTAACTTCAGAAGGGGAAAATGAGAAGGAGAGGGAGAGGGGAAAAGACAATTACGAGATGAAAGGAAAGGGAGAGAAAGAGAGAGAATAAGAAGAGGGAAGGGTGCGTGAAAGAGAAGGAGAAGAGAGTAACTTATAGACACGGAAGGAGGGGGTAATGAGTAGTGGAATAAGAGGAGAAAGAAAGGGTAGGAAAACAGGAAATAATAAAAAGATCGAAAATATGGGATTAGAACAGACTGAATGAGTAGGAAAGGATGAGGATTACAATGCAGTCATCATTATCATCGTCGTCGTAGTTATCATCATCATCATCATCATCATCATCACTGTAACTCTAACCCAATTACTGTATCGCTTTTATGGAAGGGGTAGGTAGAAAAATTTAATGAGAAATATAGATACATAAAATGCCTCTCCTTCTCCATCCACATTTCCACTCTTCCACCTCCCTCCACCTCAGAATTCCTCCTTCCACCATCTTCCCCCTCCCTCCACCTTCAGAAAAATAAAGGAAGTTCTGTTCTATCCAGTTATTTTTCACTTTAATAATATCATCTTTTCCTCTTGCTTCAGGTAGGTTCAGCGGGTCATCCACGGTGCAGCTGAGGTGGCAGGGGTGAGTGTTGACTTAAGTGTTACCTGTTTTAAGTGGCACCTGTTTTAAGTGGCACCTGTTTTAAGTGGCACCTGTTTTAAGTGGTACCAATTTTAAATGGTACCTTTTTTTTTAGTGGTGTCTGTTTTAAGTGATACCTGTTTTAAGGGATGCCTGTTTTAAGTGGCACCTATTTTAAGTGGTACCTGTTTTAAGTGGTACCTATTTTAAATGGTACCTTTTTTTAGTGGTGTCTGTTTTAAGTGATACCTGTTTTAAGTGGTGCCTGTTTTAAGTGGCACCTATTTTAAGTGGTACCCGTTTAAAGTGTAGTATCTGTTTCATTCACCTGTTTTAAGTGGCACCCGTTTTAAGTGGTACCTGTTTAAAGTGGTATCTGTTCTAAGTGGCACCCGTTTTAAGTGTAGTATCTGTTTTAAGTGGCGCCCGTTTTAAGTGATACCTATTTAAAGTGATACCTGTTTTAAGTAGTACCTGTTTTTATAATGGCTTTGCTTACCTGCTGCTAAAGTGTTGTTTAATTACTTGTGTTGCACGTTCACTCAATGTATTGTTTATTTTTTCACTTGTGGGCATATAATATACGTCCTCTGCCCTTAAATTTATATGGAACTTCAGAATCCTCTCGTTCATGGCCAGTGAAATATAACGGAACGTTCTCTTGCGCTCTTGATATCATGCTCACAAGAAAAGTAAAATTCCTTCTTTAATACATTAAAAATAAATAATCACCAAAAATATTGGATACGAATATGAGGAATGAGTTTAAACCTTCAGTCCATAAAATATCATAAACAGAGACTTGGGGATACTTGTTTGTAGACTACAATAAGGCTAATTGGACAAAATGGTTGGGAAGAGTGCAAACCTGAAGTATATTGATGGTTGGGGAGCAAGAGATGGTGAGGAGTAACAGAGCTTATATCATCGCAAAGAGTCAAGTTAATTTTTGACGGAACGCAAAGAAAGCATGATTGTAAAAAAGTAAAATTCACCCGTTTTGTCATAAGTGCTATTTTCTTATTTGATATAAACCAAGAATAAAACAACTCCAATACTGTCTTAACTACCTCGCTCAAATATGGTCATAGGAAGGTGCCCACAGGAAGAATAGGTTTGTGAAAGAAATACCTGTAAATTAAAATGAATGAGCAAAAAATTATCAGGATTATCTTGCTCAAACATCGTCATGGGAAACTGTCCGCGGCGAGAGAGAATGCCTGTAAAAAAATTAACCATATTTGGACACAGTTTATTATTAAATCTCCACAGTTAGTGCTTGACCCCACCTTTTAACACACACACACACACACACACACACACACACACACACACACACACACACACACACACACACACACACACACACACACACACACACACACACACACACACACACACACACACACACACACACACACACACACACACACACCCCCTCACACACACACACACACACACACACACACACACACACACACACACACACACACACACACACACACACACACACACACACACACACACACACACACACACACACACACACCCCACACCCACACAATCTCCCCTCCCCCTCACACACCAGTCAGGGAAAAGGAGGAGGATATTAATCAAGGGAGGGGGTCTTTAAATCAAATAGCTCTTGTACTGCTGTTGTTAATGGCTGTGATGGTGGGTGTTGTTTTGGTGAAGTGGTTGTTCTCCCTGTGCTTCTTGTGGCCTCTTGTTTATGTGCTCTTAAGTGCAGTTATCAGCTGGGAGTCTTGAGTTATTAGAGGGATGGGAGCGGTAAGTGGGAGTGTTGTGGGTGATGTAGGTCTGTGGTGGATGGATTTACGATAGTCTCTGGCATAGGATAATTGTGGGGTGTTGAGAGACTTGGGAGTTCTGAGAGAGAGAGAGAGAGAGAGAGAGAGAGAGAGAGAGAGAGAGAGAGAGAGAGAGAGAATCACTAACCACACTAAACACACACCATTAAGGTATATACTCCATCTCTGACGTATACATCCTCCCCCACCAGCATCTTACACCATAAATCCCTCAAATACTTCCTGCCGCCACCGCCATCATCACCATCGTCATCATCATCATCATTATCATCATCATCATGATCATGATTTACTTTTTTTTTTTTTTCTGGCTGTGATGTAATTCAGCACATAATTATAAAAGCGTAGTTAAATGTTAAATTGCATAAATATTATATTTTAGCTGACATCACTCCTACGGACATCCAACTCATCTCTCTCTCTCTCTCTCTCTCTCTCTCTCTCTCTGTATACTGGTATATATACAGTGTATATATATATATATATATATATATATATATATATATATATATATATATATATATATATATATATATATATATATATATATAGTAATCTCTTTCTTTCCCTCTCCTTTCTTCTACTCTTTAACCTTCCTTCTCTTTTCACCCCTCCTCCTTGTTCTCCCGCTCTTTTCACCTGTATGTAATAAATGAAACAAAGAGACGAATTAAAACAGAAAGTGGGAAAACAGACTGTGAGAACATAGTAAACGAACATGTATTTTTAATCCACGTACTCACACCCGCCCAGGCAAAGTTAATTACACATATGCCCGGTATATTAAACAAGAATCACATTATTTTATTTTCCTGCATGATGAGTGAGTGGATGGGTGACCTCTTTCACTGGGTACTCTGTTGATAATAATTCTGCTTTTTTGTTTTTCTATTCCTTTTTCTGGATCTTACCCACGTCACATATGATATATAGTGGAAAGCATAGTTAAGTTGGTGATGATATTGACATGCTGAAATATACACAAATAGAAGTCATATAATTTGATTGATTTATATAGTAAAAATTACACAAATGGCGCACCCCCTAGTAACACATACGTCGGGTGGATTGCCTTGATGGGTTGAACCATGGTAATAAACATATAAATAGATTAATAATCATAGATATAAAGTTACACGAATATAGTATGATTATATACACATTGTTTCATAACAAGAAACAGGCAGTGGTAAATTTCCTATTATAAAATTGTGGAGATTGTGGTATGGTCACAGTGTAATGAGAGAGAGAGAGAGAGATACGTACGCATTTACTCGGTTCATATTTGTTATGTGTGTACTCGTAGTCCTAACACACACACACACACACACACACACACACACACACACACACACACACACACACACACACACACACGAACTTTCATGATATACACTAATACTTGTTTAAAAGCATATGCATTATGTTTGTAACACACACACACTCACACTACACCATGCAAGCCCAACCCGACATCCTGCGCACACACACACACACACACACACACACACACACACACACACACACACACACACACACACACACACACACACACACACACACACACACACACACACACACACACACACACACACACACACACACAGTTTTCATATACAATAAGTCGAATCTCAAAGCAAGTACATTGTTAAATTTAAAGCACACACACACACACACACACACACACACACACACACACACACACACACACACACACACACACACACACACACACACACACACACACTTTGCAATTGCCTCGTTGAGTGTTGTTATTGCGCGGATGATACAGTCAGCGAACACTGTCATCACCATCATCTTCATCACCACCAATCACCACCTTCCTCCCTCCCTGACGTCACTCTCTGTCCTCACCACCACCGCCATCATCATCATCATCATCATCATCACGCCAGCTCGACTGCTTGTGATTGCTGACTTCCTCTGTTACCATCATCACTGTCATCACCGCTTGCATCACTATCATCATCATCCATTGTAAGTACTTAGTCTCGCCACCTCACCGTCATTATTAGTCGTATTTTGCCTTACTGATGGCTGATATATTTTTCTCCATTATCGTCTGTATCATTATCACTTGAAGTCTCTGTCGCGTTTGTTTACTATATTTCCCTATCATTTTCACCATCGTTCTCTGTTTTATCATATTATCTAT
>NC_136998.1:38698651-38713651 GCF_032717465.1 Coenobita brevimanus | reverse complement strand
CGGTGTAGCTGTGAAAATTGACGGTAATGAGCTGCCATTTTGTTCTTGTGGCTCCCCCTGTCGACATGAACAGCAGGGCCCGTGATAAATGGCGGGAATTTCAAGTCGTAAATATAAAAATAAATGCAGTCTTTATGGAGGTTAATTAGCCCTGTCGAGTTCCACTGTTCGCTTTTTATTATATTTATTTTTGACGTATTGTTTTTCTCTTATTTGAGGAAGGATTGAACGTTGTTGGTTCTGTTAGTATTACACATCTTGATTGTGCTGTTAGGTTGGGATTTCTAGCTGACTGTGGCTATTGATATATTCTGTGTGTGTGTGTGTGTGTGTGTGTGTGTGTGTGTGTGTGTGTGTGTGAGGAGGGAGTCTGCTTCGTGAGGTTATGTACAAGTTGTTTTTGTTATGTTAGTAATTTCGGCTACAGTATTATTATAACATTTGCCTGGGGTTGCTGGTTGACTCTTATTATTATATTTATCAGTATTTTAAAGTATGTCTTTTTTAAGGTTTATTTAAGTGACACTATCTTTACTAGTTCCTTTAAGGTTACATTTCTATTTTTTATTTCTTCGGATTGCAGGTAGACTATCAGCGTTCCTACTATAGTAATTTTAGGGAGGGGTCGGTTGTATTTTCTTATGTAGGAAAAACTGTCATTCCTATTTCTAGTATTTCACCTCTGATTATACTATTTGCCAGGGATTGCTAGTCGACTGTAACCGTTGCTATTAAACGTATCATTATTTTCAAGCAGGGGGTCATTTATTGCGGGGTTACGTGGGAGAAACTGCCTGATTTATGGAATGATTGTGGTGGTTATGACTTGGATGAGGGTGGTGGTGGTGATTCTGGTGGTGAAAGTGGTGATGGAGGAGGTGGTACGGGGAAGTGTGGTAGTTTTTGGTAGCTGGGGAAATGGTGTTATGATGATGGTAGTGTGAGGTATAACGGTGCTTGCAGAGGAAATGGTTGTTGAGTTTGGTGGTGGTGGTGGTGGTGGGAGTAGTTGTGTGTGTGTGTGTGTGTGTGTGTGTGTGTGTGTGTCTGTTAGTAGTTGTTGTGGAAGTGGTAGGTGACTTGGTAATTATGGTTGTCACGATAATGGTGACCGCGATGGTTGAGCTAGTGGTAGATATGGTGGTGGTGGTGGTGGTGGTGACGGTGGCTCTCGCGTAAGTGGTATGGTGATAGTTGTGGTAGTGTAGTGATAGTGGTAGTTATGGTGACTGGGATCATTGGGATGGGCATCTGTTTTATTAGTAATTGTGGCCTTGGTTGTGGTAGTAGTAGTAGTAGTAGTAGTAGCAGTAGTAGTAGTAGGTGTAGTAGTAGTAGTAGTGGTAGTAGTAGGTGCAGTGGTAGTGGTGGTGGCTGTGGTGGCGGGGTTAGTGTCCTCCCGGGAGCGGTAATGGATGTAAAGCAGGCACCACGCATCAAGTCACTAGCCAACCCTCCCTCTTGCTCCTGGTCCTCCTCACTTCACACACACACACACACACACACACACACACACACACACACACACACACACACACACACACACACACACACACACACACACACACACACACACACACACACACACACACATTCTCTCTCTCTCTCTCTTTCTCTCATCTTTTTCTACCTTCCCACCCCTCTTTTTCTCATCTCTCATTTTTCATCTTCCCCGTTTCCTTTCTTCTCCCTAGGTCTTTGCTTCCTCTCTCTTCCTTCATTTCTTATACCTGTCCCTCTCCTCTCCTCCCTCTCTCCCTCTTCCTCCTTCTTTCTCATCTCCCCAGTACCTTCCATCCTCTCTCTCCCTCTCTACTCATTCAACTATTTCGTCTCCCAGTTCCACCGTTCTCTCCCTCTCTCCTCCTTCTCTCCTTCTTCTTTCCACTCTTCCCCCTCTCTCCCCTCCTCTCCCCCTCCTGTCCCCCCTTCCCCACTTCCTGCTAACTGTTCTGTTGAGGTGGAGGGTGTGAAATTTACGCTCACGGCGAAATCTCTTGTTCTGCCCGTCACGAGGATGGGGAAGGGGGAAGGGTGGGGGTATGAGAGAGTAGGGGGATTGAGGGGAGGGGGAGAAGGGGATGAATGAGTAGGGTACATGGGGGGAAGGGGGAGGGGAAGGGGATGAATGAGAGTAGGGGGACAGGATAGGGGAAGGGGATGAATGAGAGTAGGGGGACAGGATAGGGGAAGATCAAGGAAGGAAGAGGGGGAGGGTGGAAGGGCGTAGGGGAAAACAGGGAGATGGGAGGGGAAGGGGGGACTGGATAGGGGTGAGACGGAGAGGAGAGGGGGAAGTGAAGGAAGGGGAAGCTTGTTACATGGCGGACTGACTGCCTGATTATTGTGTTGCCTTGTAGCGCTGTGGACGGGTGGATAGGGGAGGGTGATGGATAGATGGACAGGTGGGATGCGATAGACGGACAGATGGGATGCGATAGATGGACAGGTGAGATGTGATAAATGGACAGGTGGGATGTGTTATTATAGATGGACACATGGGATGCGATAGATGGACAGGTGGGATTCGATAGACGGACAGGTGGGATGTGATAGATGGACAGGTGAGATGTGATAGATGGACAGGTGGGATGCGATAGATGGACAGGTGAGATGTGATAAATGGACAGGTGGGATGCGATAGATGGACAGGTGGGATGCGATAGATGGACAGGTGAGATGTGATGGATGGACAGGTGGGATGCGGTCAGATTCATGGGCATACAGAGACAGGTACTGTAGATGGATTCCCAGCTGTGAGTGTGATAGACCTAGTATTTCTAAGCGTAACATTCTCAGTGTCTGGTACTTCTGAGTGGATAGAAGGGGATAGATGGATAGGTGGATAGAACAGTAAGATACGATTTAGAGGTATAGGTTGATTAGTACAGATTGACTCCCTCCTCATACTGTGATATCAGTTTGCAGTGGGATAGGACTAGTTCTTTTTATGGAGATGAGATGGCTGGAGGAGGTTGATGGATAGATGAACAGATTGATCCGTCAGATAGACCCGGGCGTATCATCACACCAGCTATGAGTGAGACAGCCTTCTTACATCCTAGCATTACCACTGAATAAAAGAGGAGGAGAGACAGCTAGAGGGAGGAGAGCTAGAGGGAAGAGAGCTAAAGGGAGGAGAATTAGAGGGAGGATAACTAGAGAGAGTATAGCTAGGGGAAGGATACTTAGAGGGAGGATAGTTTGAGAGAGGATAGTCAGATTGCTATGAACAGATTGGGTGTATTGAAGTGCAACAAACAGACCCTTCTAACACCATCACATGTTCCTAAATGAAATAATCCTTGCATTTTTTTAAATAGTATTTCTCATTTGATAGAAGGGGATGAGGGATGGCAAGATAGATAGTTGAACGAGTCGATACAATCTGATTCAGGGGTCGTAAATAGATAATAGACACAACCTCAGTTCATTGGGATAAATAGATGGATAGATTATAGTAGATAGAAGCATAGGCACACTAGGTGGTAGATTAGAAAAATAGGTTCTTGTAGAAACACGGGCAAGTAGATAAACAGATAGATAAAAAGAGATATTAAACGAAAAACCACGCGATAAGAAGTACCGACGGAGGCATTGGAGAAAAAGATGAAGATAGACAGATACAGAATGATAAAAAACAGATTGCGACAGGGACCACAAGATAAGGTAGTACACAAAGGAGGAGTTCACCTGGCACGTGACGCAGGTAGGTAGGTAGGCAGGAGAGGAAAACAGTTGAGGCAGGTAGGTGAGACGTGTGGGCAGGAAATAAAGCTCGTGAGGCAGGAAGATGAGAGAGGCAGGCAGGAGGGAAAGATAGCTGATGAGGCAGGTAGGTGGGAGAGATAGGTAGTAGAAGAGGAATATAGTTCATGAGGCAGGCAGGTGAGGCAGGTAGACAGAAGTATGTAAGCAGGAGAGAAAAATTGTTGATGAGGCTAGCAGGTGAGAGAGGCAGGCAGGTGGAAAAGATAGTTGATAGATGGGAGAGGCAGATAGCAGACAAGATAGGTAAGGACAGCAGGGAGGCGGGAGAAAGGTAGTAGGCAAAGGTAAGGCAGACAGATGAGAAAGGTAGGCAGGATAGAAAGAAAGTTAATGAGGTAGGTAGGCATGAGAGAAAGATAGTGGATGAAGGTCAGATATGTAATAGGAGAGGTAGCAAGCAGATGAGGTAGGCAGGTGAGACAGGGCTGCAAGAGAGGCAGGTATGTTGGTGAGGCAGATTGCAAGACAGGCAGGTATGCAGGTGAGGCAGGTTGCAAGAGGCAGGTGGGCAGCTTGAACAGGTAAGAGGAAAGACAGGATCCAAGTTTAACGGAAGGCAAATAGATAGGAGGAGAGAGAGAGAGAGAGAGAGAGAGAGAGAGAGAGAGAGAGAGAGAGAGAGAGAGATAATCAGGTACAGTGAGTGAGGGTAAGTGAAGCAGGAACAAATGATGGAGGAGGGAGAGGGGGAAACAGAGTAAGTAATGGTCTGTCAAATTACCCCCATTACCACCACGATATCAGCAGTCAGATCAGCAAAATCTCTCTCTCTCTCTCTCTCTCTCTCTCTCTCTCTCTCTCTCTCTCTCTCTCTCTCTCTCAGCAGGACCTCTGACTCACGCGTCCTGCCTGCTTATCTCCCTTCCCCTGACACCCTTCCAGCTACCCCTTCCTCCCTGCTGGTAATTTTGATGTCTGTGTTGTGGTTAGGTTAAAGTTTATGCCCCTCAGTCGATCGTGAAAGTCTTGCCTCGAAATTACAGTCTTTTCGTGAATTTTTGCTGGCTGGGAAATTGCTTGCGCGGTTTTGCCCCCACGTCCAAGGGAGAGAGGGGGGTTTTCCTACCTGTAATCACCAAACTTCCAGACATTTTTAAGGGCTTTAGTGGCTCTGTCTGGATAAATGTAGCACACGTGTTACTCGTTCCCCCGTGGCCCTCTGTGGAACGCCCCTCTCCCCCCTCCCCTTAGCCCCCTTTCTTCCCCCTTTGTGTGTGTGTGTGTGTGTGTGTGTGTGTGTGTGTGTGTGTGTGTGTGTGTGTGTGTGTGTGAAGCGATGTCTCTGCATTTGTATCTCTCTTGTGTGTCCGTACTTTTTGTTGCATATGTGATTTACTCCTTAGTCTCTAGCTTTCTGTGTCTGTGAAACGCTCCCTCTACCCCCTTGTTCACCACCTTTAGGATGTGGCTTTATATCTGTCTCTGTTTCTTTCTCATGTCTCTGCGCCTTCTGTTTACATGTTACCTCTTTCTCTGTTGCCCTGTGTTCTGTGTCTTTGTATGGCGACCCTCCAGTGCCCTTACGCTGTGTATGTCTGTGTCCTCTTTCTCTCTTTGGTCTTCGTGTGTTTGTTTTAGAGTCGGTGTGTGCTTCCTGGTGCGTGTTCTTGTTGCTCTCTCCTCTGTGGCTTTCTGTGTTTGTGATGCGAACTCTTTACCCCCCTTACCCTTTTCTCCTGTATGTCTTAAGATGTATGTCTGTGTGTCTTACTGGTGTGTGTGGCTTTGAATTGTCTGCGTTTCTTAGTCTTTCTTCTTTGTTGCGAATTTATATTACTCTTTCTCCTGTGGCCTTGTGTGTATGTAGAGCGACCACTCCTTCCCACCTCATTCTTTCCCTGTCTATTGTGTAACTTTGATATCTGTGCCTGTTTCCTAGTCTGTCTGCTCTATGTGGCTTAATCTTGGTACTGCTTTCCCCCATTCTTGTGTACATATGCAGCGCCACTACTGTTCCTCCTGTCCGTGGCTTTCTGTGTCTGCATTTTCTTTCTTAGCCTGTCAGTTTTTTTTTAGTAATTCTATGATTTGTCGGTAGAACTCCAGTGCTTCATTTCCATTCATGTTTGTTGTTTCATTGTCAGTCTGTTTCCTAGTCTGTGTCTATAAGAAGTCCCCCTCTCCCTCCCGGTTTATGTTTCCTCGTCTGTGTGTTGTCTCTTATGTGCATGGATGTTTCTTTAAAGCTCCCTTCGCCTCTCCTGGTGTCTGTGGCTTCAACGTCTGTATCTGTCTTCTAGCTTGTGCCGTCTGTTACGTGCACGTGTCTGTGGAGCTCCCCTCGCCCCTCCTGGCGTCTGTGGCTTCGACGTCTGTGTCTGTGTCCCAGCCTGTGCTGTCTGTTAGGTGTCCAGAGGGGCCTTTTGTGTGTAAATGCAGTGTTCCTGCTCCCCTGTCAGCGATGTCTCCTGCTTGTCACGATTTTTTTTCTCCTTACCCTTTTTTCGTAAACGCAGCATACATTTTCCTTTGTAAACTACCCACCTTGCGTGCCACACCTCCCTTTGTACGTAAATGTGACGTCTTGAGAGCTTTTGTTACAGTTTTCTTGCACATCATACGTCATATATAATTCTGATGTCCCTCTGTGTGTGTGTCAAGTGGCTTCTTTCCAAACGTAGGGCGGGTGATAGTGGAGTTGTAGTGGAGTTATAGTGGCTTAGTAATACCACGTCCTTCTCCTGATGCGCATGATTCGAGTATAGAGTTAGATATTGAAGTTATGACTGATATTTAAACTGTTTGCTTGTATGCTCTATTTAACTTGTTCTGAAATTGCCATCTTCCACCTTGAATTCTGACCTGTAACAATAGATTACCGTTAGAATATGATGCTAGTCACGAAGAAGTAGTATGGAAAGGATGTAGAGCCATATGATAGTCCTTTTTTTACCGCCACTTACCTACGTAATACAAGCTACAAAAGAAGGAAAATCTGAGCCAAGTTTAGGTGAAAGAACTGAAGTAGCCTATATACGGGATGGTCCATAAAATATCGCTCCACCAGAACTCACTTGGCGGTGTCTTGTGTTGCGGGGACGGCGCAGTCTGCTGGTGTGGGCGTGGGTGAGGCGGTGGGAGTAGGAAATGAAAAAAAATTGACGCAAGTTAGACATTGGTAACGCAGATTGAGCCGTACCCACAACACACGAAGGTTTGCCAGATGGAGTGGAAGGGAGAGTTGTACGTGTTCTGGTTTTATTTTTATTTTTGTTGTACTGCGGAAATGACCTTTGTTGTTACGCTGCCATGACCTCTTACTGCTGTTAATCAACCAGTCTTACGCATTACTTTCCTCTTAGTATTTCTTTCTCCTTACGCATCATACCTTTTCGCTTCTGTCAGATTAACCCTACTGTCCCCTCCTGGATTTCTTTCCTTCGTGATTTTTTTTTTATACGGATTGTGGCAGCTGTTTTTACTGTATATGACCTTCTTGCGTGTTGTAAAGTATTTCCAGTCTTAATGAATATGGTGGGAAATTGTTATGATGATAGTGATAATGATGGTGATAATGATGGTGATAGTGACGGTGATGGTGGCGGTAATGATGGTGATAGTGATGGTGATGGTGGTGGTAATGATGGTGATAGTGATGTCCATAGTACCTTGCGTGTTCTTCCCCTTCTTGTAAATACTGCTCTTGCCTGCCATGCTCGTCTGTTGTTATGACACATTTATGTCTTAATAACTCAATTTTCTCCACCCTGCTTGCTGAGTATGTTACTGTAGCTAACACCTGTAAAATTACATAGTAGTTATCTTATATGTACGTATGTATGTGTGTGTATGTATGTATGTATGTATGTCTACCTATCCGTCTATCTAAAACCATGTCGTTATTTATCTGTGTATCATCTGTCTGTATCTATCTATCATCTAATTGTCTGTCTGTCTGTTTATCAATTTATCTGTATGTCTGCCTATCCATCTATGTCTATCTGTCTGTCTGTCTATCTTTCTGTCTGTCTGTCTGCTTTCGTGTTTATAGTCTTTTCCAACACTTCTCTCCGCTGGTATTTCACCCAGCAAACGCTGCATTCCTCCTCAACCGTCCGTCTGTCTGCATGTGAGACGGTCTGGACAGCTACCAACACACCACATCACATCACCACCACACCACATCACCAGTACATCACCAGCACCACATCAACACGTCAACAACATCATCATATCACTAACACCACATCACCAACACACTACATCACCAACACACCACCAAAACACCACATCACCACCACCACATCACCAACGCCACATCCCCAGCAGCACATCACGAACACCAACACGCCATGCCACCATCACACCACACCAACACCCTATCGCCATACCGCCACTACACCACATTAACCCCACATCACCAACACTAGCACCAACACCACAACTAACCACCAAAACACCGCATTACCAACACCACAACTCACCACCAACACCACAGTCGACATACAGCGGGCTAAGCGGCTGGGAAAAGTCCATAGCGGGTGTGTGGGGGAGGGAAGAACGAAATCAAGTTGTTTAAACGCCTTTCACACACAAACAGGGCGCAGGGGTCGAGGTGGGCAGGGAAAACAAGGGGACGTGGGCTGGGAAAGGGAGAGAAAGAGGGGGAGGATGGGGAGAGGGAGGGAGTGTGACGTGACGGATGCGAGGAGAAATGGAGTGTGTGTGTGTGTGTGTGTGTGTGTGAAGGGGGATGAAGAGAGGGGAGTGTGCCATGACGGATGGGGGAGAAGGAGAAACGGAGAGAGAGAGAGAGAGAGAATGCGAGAAATGTTGAGAGAAGCATGCATAGTGACAGGAGGATTTGAATGAACAAGAAAGAATAAGAGAAAGGTGGTGATGAAAGGAAGAAGAGGACAAGGAATAAACAGAGGAACGAAAATCAAGGTAGAGGCAAAGGAAGAAAATAAGTGTGTTAAGATAAGGTTGTGGTGGTCCAGTGGTAACGTACTCAACTCGTGACGTGTTTGGTCCTGATCTAGGGTTCAGACCCACTTGTGACGGTCATTTAAAGTGGGTGCTGATAGTATGTCCCTTCATATGTTGACGTATATGCTAGCACACTCCGTTCTACCAGTGATATATTCAGATTCTAACACAAATATAGCAGGTATGACGCTTCCACATGCATCACTCTTCCTACAGACACTCTGGTCTAGTCGTACTTCTCCAGTATGAGGAGGAGTTAATTCTGTCTATCAATCTCCTTACGAGGAAATGGTCCGGCTCTGCAGTGGACCTGATATGGACTAATAAAGATACAGATGATTCAGAAGAAGGATGAATCGAAGAACAGAATGAGAAGAAGAAAGAGAAGCAATGAAACACAAGAAGAAAGAGGAAGAAGTATGGCAAAGAAAGAAAAAAAAAAAAAAAGGAAGAGAGGCTAAAAGAGACAAGAGTAAAAAAAAAAAAAAGAATGAAAATTAATGGAAGACGCAGATGATGGCACTTACCCTCCCCCCCAAAAAAAAAAAAAAAAATAGGAGACAGGAAAAAGTACAGAAAATATAGCAGAGGAGGACAAAAAAGATACGGAAGAAAAAATGAAAAAAATGAAAAAGAAGGGAAGAACAAAAGAAAAGCAGGATTAAAAAAAGACAAAAAAGAAAGAGAAGATACCAGTGAATAAGAAGACGAAGTAGGGAAGAAGAAAAGCAGTGTATAATAAAAGCAGGAAAAAGACAAAAAACGACAAGGAAGGGGGGAGGAGAAGAAAAAAGTACATAATAAGGGAGGGAAAACACAGTTAGACAAGGAAGAGAGAGAAGTAAGCGAGTAAATAAAGACAGAAAAAGACAGTCAAGGAAGAAAGGGAAGAAAACGAGTGTATAATAAAAACAGAACAAAGACGATGACGACAACGGAGAAAGGGAAGTAGAGAAACGAGTAATAATAAAGGAAGGAAAGGGCAACCTAGGAAGAAAGGGAAAGAGAAAAACAAGAGCACAATAAAGGCAGAAAAATACAAATAAGAAAGGGAAATAAGACTCTTAAGACGAAGACGAAGGCCCCCACGTACGTCCCCCAAGATCCCTGTCCGTGATGTAGTACCACCTTAGCACGTCCGTATTTCATATCGATAGGAATAAATGGCTTTTTAATCTCAGTGATTCCCCCTTTGATTAAGTTAAAGATAGAGCCAGAAGTCAAATAATCGGACAAATGTAATACATCAGCTTGGTGTTCCTCGCAATTATGCTTCCTGTGGAGTCTACACCGTTCGGAAACCCTTCGCTCTCCTTTCTCAAAATGTTTCGTGTGTTTTGGCTACAGGATCGACGGCCTTGTGGCAGGGGGACGTAGAGGTGAATTTCAAGCACGTCCCCGCCGGTGTTCGAACCCCCATCCAACGGGGCCCAGCGCTCACAATACATCATGGCCCGTAATTGTTTCCCCGTACCTCACCTGGCCATTACCTGGATCCAACGTGGTCATTACGAACCTGTTCCATGACCATCATTACATCCACAACCTGTCATGAGCCGCGCAAGTCGTATTATTTGATATGACGGATGAAATGTGTAATTATAGCAAATTGTACGCATTTGCTGAGTGACTGCCGTGTGGTTTAGTGAGTCCATTGATGCATTGCTAGAAATAAGGAGTTTTGTCGTAGCCCCGGCCAGTCGCTCCATGACAGGCGATGGTTACGTGGTGACGGCTGAGTGGAGAGAAAGACAGGGCGATGAGAGAGGGCGTGGAGGGGAAGAGGAAGGGGAATAAAGAGAGGAGGAAGGGGAGTAAAGAGAGAAGGAAGGGAAGTAAAGAGAGAAGCAGGGGGAATAAAGAGAGGAGGAAGGGGAATAAAGAGAGGAGGAAGAGGAAATGGAAAGAGAGACAGGACGATGAGGAAAGGGCGTGGACGGGGAGAGGAAGGGGAATAAAAAGAAGAGGAAATGAAAATGGAAAGAGTGACAGGAGAGAGAGAGAGAGAGAGAGAGAGAGAGAGAGAGAGAGAGGGGAAAATAAAGATTGACATAAGAGGAACAAGAGAGATAAAGAGAAAGAGGTGAAGGAAGAAGACAGAATGAAGAAAAAACAAATATAGAGAGACAAGAAACGAAGGAAGAGGAAGGAGAAAGGAATGGAAAGCAAATGAAGAAAAATACTGACAGGAAGAACAGGAAGTGGGGAAGAAGATTGACAGGTGGAAGAAGGGCAGGTGAGAGAGGGAGAAGAAAAACAAAGGATGGATAAAAACAGGAAGAAGAGAGGAACTGACGGGTGAGAGGGAAGGAATAAAGATGGGAAGAAGACAAACTGGAGAGAAAGAGTGACTGGAGAGGAAGAATGACAGGAGGAAGAGAGGCACGTGCGCAAGAATGACAAGAGGAAGAGAGAATGGTTGAGAAGAGAAAGAATGTAGAGGAAATGGTGGGGAGAAGAGAAGAGGAAGAGGAACTTACTTGTGGAGGAGGGAGAGAAGAGGAAGAGGAAGAGATCCGGAGAGGAAGAGGAACTAGAGAAGAGGGATAGAAAATAAAAACAATAAGAAAGAGAAAAGGGAATGACTAGAGAAGAGAGGAAAAAAGGCCAAGAGAAATACGAAGAGAATAGAAAGCATTAATAAGAAGTGAAGTAATAACAAGAAGACAAGTGACAGAAGGCTAGTTCGAGATTAAAAGAAGGAGGAGGAAGAAGAGGAGGAGGAGGAGGAGGAGGAGGAGGAAGGAGAAGAAGAAGAAAACGTAAAATTACCAACACTCCATAGTTACAAGAATTATTCAAACCCTACCATCATTAGAGTGTAAGTCCAGTTTTAATTACGTGCTATTAAGGGCAATTTTCTTAATTCCCGAACACAAAGAAAAGCATGACGAAGCAGAAGGCCCCTCTCTTCAAAAAAAAAAAAAAAAAAAAAAAGCCAGGAAAACTATGAGACACAAATTAAGGCCAATATTTGCAGGAAAATTTTCAAAGTGTTAGGAATTAGATGCAAAAGGCGTCTCTCTTCCTACCACTCCCTTCAGCAAAACTAAGGGATAGAAGAGAGAGAGAGAGAGAGAGAGAGAGAGAGAGAGAGAAGGGGGGAGGGAGATCGAGGGAATGCGAAGTGACGGATGGGGGAGAAAAATGGGTGAGAGAGAGAGAGAGAGAATGGAGAATACGAAGAAAAACGAGATATACCGTGAGAGAAAGAGAATGAAAGATGTGATTGAGAGAAATAAAGAGAGGAGGGGAAGGGCAAGGAAATAAAAAAGAAAGAGAGTGAAGCTATGGAGAGACGAGAGAGGGATTGCGCAGATTGAAAGACGAATTGAAGGAAATAGAAAAAGAAAGGAGGGGGAAGAAATACAGGTGTGAGAATTGGAAAAATGACAAGAAGTGTGTGTGTGTGTGTGTGTGAGAGAAAGAGAGAGAGAGAGAGAGAGAGAGAGAGAGAGAGAGAGAGAGAGAGAGAGAGAGAGAGAGAGAGAGAGAGAGAATTTATTGAAAAAAGGCCGATCTCAGCCTGAAAAACAAAAATCATCGTTATCTTGTTACTATTATTTTGATCTCGCTGTGATGTGATGTATATGTTGATGTCATGATTTTTTGCATACGGTATCTCTTTTCTAAATGTTTTGTTGTTTTTTTCGATGTGTTGATGTTGCGCTGTGCTGATGTTACTAAATTTTGCTGCTGATGTTTTCGCCGTGGAAATTGATTGTTTTACCTTCTGGGTCCTCCTCTGTCATTTTTCGTGATGCTGTTACGATGTTGCACTAGTCATCATCATCATCATCATGTCCATCATCTTTGTCGTCGTCATCATCATCATCATCATCGTCGTCGTCGTCGTCGTCGTCGTCATCATCATCATCATCATCATCATCATCATCATCCTCATCCTCATCCTCATCATCTTCGTCGTCGTCATAACAATCATCATCATGTTCATCATCTTCGTCATCATAACAATCATCATCATCATCATCATCACGTCAGCCCTATTTCCCACTGCTATAAATGAAGTGGGCGGGATCCAGATATTACAAGAGCCTTCCTCTTAGCCAAAATAAAATACAAAAGTGAACCTGAACCACCGAATATATTAAATAAAAATCGTCTTTATTACCCTAGCTCTAAATGCCCTCTAAGCTGAATAAAATCGTCTGGAGATAGCTAATGTAAAATACCAAAAAGGGTCCTGAACAGAGAGAGAAGTGGAGCGATTTTTTGCCCTGTTCTTGGGTGATTGCAAATGAAAGTCTAGGTTATCCATTAGATAGATAGATAGATGGAGAGAGAGAGAGAGAGAGAGAGAAGGGGGTTGGTTCAGTGAGCCCCCGGGAGCGACCTGCCATCCACAAGTCACAAGCTCACCCACCTGTCATTACCCCGCTACTGCCTTTCACCACACCACACCACTCCCCTGTCACCCTTATCACATCACTCCACACCACACCACTTCTTTATCACCCGCATCCCCACACTCATCACCTCCATCACCATCCCTCTGTCACACCACCACCACCACACACACATACATATACGCATACACATTCACCTTTACACACACTGCTGAAACCCTGCCACACCCGGAACAAAACCCTGTCAGATACTACACACACACACACACACACACACACACACACACACACACACACACACACACACACACACACACACACACACACACACACACACACACACACACACACACACACACACACACACACACACACACACACACACACACACACACACACCTCGCTTGCATTTCATTATTACACTCCAATATTCATCTCATCCTCAATCACTCACCTCCAATTTTCTCCCCTTACCTGTCACAAGCAGTCATTATACCAGTCCAATTCTGACCCTTAATAAATCTAAAAAAATATATATATATGTTTTCTTTATACTATTTCCTGATATTATTTCCCACCGTCTTTCTGTCTTTTGCTCTTCGTCTTTCTCATTTCTAACTTTAGCCGGTTTTCTGCAGTTACCACTCGCCTGTCTCCCATTCTCTCTCTCTCTCTCTCTCTCTCTCTCTCTCTCTAGCCAGCGGAATGTTAGTTTTCTTCCCGTCATAGATTTTCAAAACTCGGGTTGAAGTTGTTAGAGTATGTCCAGTGGTCGTTCCGTCTGTGTATTTAGCGCCTGTGTAGTCTCTCTCTCTCTCTCTCTCTCTCTCTCTCTCTCTCTCTCTCAGACTGATTCATGACTACAATTACCTTTTTCAGCCTTCAAAAATCAATTATATTTTGGCTCTAGTAATTACATAATGAGTCTCGCCTAATTTTTCCAACATTATTTCCCTTTTTCCTAATATAATTGCATTCTTGGATTTTTCTTTCTGTTATTTTGGTTTTATTTTCTCTTGGAAGAAATAATTTTGTGTTTTTGTGGCCTTTAGTACCTTCTTCCTTGCATAAAAAAAAAAAATCTTGTTTTCCTTTCCATTCATTGTTTTTTTTTTTTTAACCTCGTCAGTTTTTTTTTTTTAATTTTTAGTCTTGCTTTCCTCGATTTTCGTTTTTTTTTTTTCCGTCCTGTTTCCTTCGACTTTCATAAGCTCAGAGGAGATCTTGTGAGATGGAGAGGTTAAAGACAGGCTTCATTAACTACATCAGGTCGAGAGGTCTTTTATAAGCTGGGAAATGTCGCTGAAAGGTGGCAAGAGTACAGTATATTACACTAATGCTATATATACTGCACTTGTGCTATATATACTACACAAATATATACTACACTATATATATCACGCTTATGGAGTCTACTAAACTAATTCGTATAAGTGTGGGAGTTAATAATTTTTTTTTTCTGTTTGTATATTTCTTTTGTTTTGGTCTCGATAAATGAATGACGAATATCACCTACTTATTTAATCTACTCTGGTGGGGGTAGATTAATAACAAACCTATCTACGTATTTAATCTACTCCGATGGTGGTAGTGTGATAAATAACAAACACATACACTTATTTCATCTACTCTGGTCGTGATAAATAAATAACAAACATCACCAATTCTACTTTTAATAACACTGATAATTCTGTTTTTCTGTCATAATTGCATAGCCTGAACCAGACACAGTATTTTTGCTTTTTTGATATTAATCTTATATTGATTGTAATAATTTTTTTCAATATCGGTATTTTTTTTTAAACTTTATTCCTGCTATCACCAGACGATTTTAAGAGTATTATTGTTATTATTATTATTATTATTATTTATTGTTGTTGATGTTTTATTATTATTATTATTATTATTATTATCATTATTATTAGGTTATTTA
>NC_136998.1:38666151-38696151 GCF_032717465.1 Coenobita brevimanus | reverse complement strand
TCCTCTTCCCTTATTTTTGCTAACGAACCCTGACAGGTGTTTCCTTCCTTTAGAGAGAGAGAGAGAGAGAGAAAGAGAGAGTGGAGGGTAGGAAGGAAGGACAGCTGAAGAGAAACAGAATAAATGGAATGATGAAGGGCAAGAGGAGAGAGAGAGAGAGAGAGAGAGAGAGAGAGAGAGAGGATGTGACAGAAAAAAGATAGGATCATTTTTCCTCAATATTTTCCATAATGGGGATGGTAATGGCAGGATCCAACACCGTAACACCGTCGACTCAGTGATTTACTCAAAACAGTGGGAAGAACGTGTAAGCTGGCGTTAGTATATTTGCTGAGAGAGAGAGAGAGAGAGAGAGAGAGAGAGAGAGAGAGAGAGAGTGTGTGTGTTTTATGTGATCTGGAATGTACGAGTAGATGTTTTGATTCTTTTCTTTGTGTGTGTGTGTGTGTGTGTGTGTGTGTGTGTGTGTGTGTGTGTGTGTGTGTGTGTGTGTGTGTATCATATTTTTCTTATCATTCAGGTGTTTGGGAGATTGAGATGGGAGGTGGTTAGGGCTGTCTGTCGTAAATAAACAATGATGGGAGTTGTGTGTGTGTGTGTGTGTGTGTGTGTAGTTATCTCATAAATTGTTTAATGATGATGTTACTTTTATTATCGTTGCTGTGTTTCGTGCATGTGTGTATTTTTTCTGTAGTTATTTTAGCAGTTCCATATTCTTCTTCTTCTTCTTCTTCTTATTATTATTATTATTATTATTATTATTATCGTTATTATTATTATTATTATTCATTGTCATCTTAAATATCCGGACCAACTGCCTAGTCCCGGGCTCCTACGCTCCTAATGGGGCAGTGCAGGATTGGATGATGGATGGATTATTATTATTATTATTTTTTTGTTATTGCAAAGTATGATAGTGATAATAATGAGGATATTATTATTATTATTATTATTATTATTTTTATTATTATTATTAGAGTCACTGAAATGGCAGGTGCGTGTATTGAGGTGATCACGGAATGGACACGCTGGCTTGGAAGACATCTCACGCCTGTCTATCTTCACGTGGTTTGAGTTTTCGAGTATTATTTTTATTATTATTATTATTATTGTTATTATAATTATTTTTGCCGGCTTCCTTATGAGTGTAAATGTTTCATATATATATATATTTTTTTTACTTTTATGGTCACGGCATTTACTGTAAAAAAAAAATTGACGTCTTAGGTCTTGAGGTTAAATTTAATTTCTCTCTCTCTCTCTCTCTTTCTCTCTCTCTCTCTCTCTCTCTCTCTCTCTCTCTCTTTCTCTCTCTCTCTCTCTCTCTCACCAGCAGAGAGCATTCCCCATTCAGCATAAATAAAAGAGCAATATTAGACGCTGAATCAGAAATATTATCCCTACCTCAAGTGCATGTGTATTAACTTATTATTCACGGGGGTAGTATCAATATCCCGTGGTATTTATTACGTCTTTCACATTTCACTCCATCGACCCGACCCTCCAGACAGCTTCCTGGTTCCGCAATACTCCCCTCCCCCCTCCCGTCTCTCTCTCTCTCTCTCTCTCTCTCTCTCTCTCTCTCTCTCTCGTGTCAGCGCGTGAAGTGGGGAGTGCTATTCCCGCAGACTTTCTCCTCACCCACGCCTTCCATTGCACTCCGTTATTTTTTTTTTTATTCTAGTTGATGATGATGATGATGATGATGATTATATTCTCTTTGTAGCTCCCAGTGTTATTAAGCAAAAATATGGGGTGGGATAATTGATTTTTTTTCCGATTTTCTCATCTTTCATGGAGCAATATAATACACACCTTCGTCACAGGTGTACTATTACAAATTAAGATCATCATATTCTAAATTGGCCTCCTTGATACAGATTAAAGTGATTTTAGCTTCCATTAACTTTGCGTCTTGTGATTGTCTTAAATGTGACTTAAGACATTTCACTTTACGTCTTAAGTGTCTGTCATATGCTCTCTATCTGTGTATCTATAGCCAGACGCCTTAATCCTGTAAGGGGTGGGCATAAACAGATCGCCTCCATGTCGCCCTGTCCCCCGCCATTTCGCTGCCTTCCCCCCAGCTCACACACCCCTCTCTCAGTCTTATGCATCTCACTATATTACCAGCTTCATTATTTTTTCAATTTAAACATACCTTGAACTTTCCCAGACTGATTTAATTTCTTCTCCGTCAAGAGTAATAATCATAACTAAGATATTTTCTGGGGGTACTATTTATAATTTATTTTCCTCAAGAGTATTATTTATAGCTGGAGATACTTCCCTGTCTGTAGCAGTAAATCATATACTTCTTTTTTCTCATTTAGCATAACAGTAAATCATTTATTCACTATGCAGTCAGCTTAATTATTTCCCCGTCAAGAGTAATATTCATGACTTAAGTATTTTCCCGAAGAGTAATATAACTTATATTTCTCCCAAGAGTAATATTTATATCAAGACTTTTTCAAGAGTAATATATATGACTTAGATATTTCCCTTGAGTAATATTTTATAACTTTAGATATTTCCCCCAGGAGTAATATTAATAACTTAAGATATTTTCCTCAAGAGTAATATTTCAAGATAATTTCCATTCTCAAGCAGTAACTCTTATTATAATTCTTTTCCCCATAATCAGTATATGAGTAGCCAGTTATTCAGTATGTAAAAAAAAAATAGAATTATTCCATTAAATAATCAATGGTTCTTCGTCTTTCATAACTCAAATAAAGAAGTTCTTAATAATTTCCAAGCAGCTAATTATTCACTTTAGTTCCATATAATCAAATAACTTTATCCAGGGAATTACCAGCTTTATTTAGCATATTATTTAACCTTCAGGCATCAGATTCTCAGCTTCACCCATCGTTCTTGTATTCTTCTTCTTATTATTATTATTTATTATTATTATTATTATTATTATTATTATTATTATTATTATTATTATTTCCTACGCTCCTCATGGTCCTACGCTCCTCATGGGGCAACGTAGGATTGGATGATGGGTTGATAGATGGATTATTATTATTATTATTATTATTACTATTATTTTTATTGCAGATGAAGAGGAAGGAATAAACAAATTAAATAAAATCAAATCCATGTAGCATGCCAGATTACAAATATTTGTAAAAGTTGGACACGAACTGCTGTAGGTTAAGGTTTCTCCGTCTGTCTGTCTATCTATCTATCTGTCTTTAGCCAGACGCCTCAATCCTGTAAGGGGTGGCCACAAACAAATCGCCCCCTTTGTCGCCCTGTCCCCTGCCATGACGCTGCCCTCCCCCAAATCGGATATTATTCTTAAAATTAACCAGATTATGTAAAGTCTCATCCATATAAATATTTCTGCAGATTTAACCTTTATCCAAGTATTCATTCGTATGTCCAGTAGTTACAGATTTTTTTTAAGTGATTTTTTTGTTTATAGCTCCGTTGGATTTTTTTGGTCGTCCAGTTATTTATTTATATATTTATTTATTTATTTATTTTTTTGCTGTCCAATTTTTACACATTATTCATAGCCCGGTTGTTGAGGATTTTTATTTTTTGTGGTCCAATTGTCAATCTTTTTTTTTTTTTAGTTCAGTTGTTATATATTTTCTGTGTCCAGTTTTTACAGATTTATTTTATGTAGTCCAGTTGTTACAGATATTTTTGTAGTTCAGAGTCACAGATCTTAGTCAAATTGTTATAGATTTTCCATGGAGGTTAGCTGTAATCTGGTATATATATATTTTTATTTTTCCTTCTGTTCATCTTACCCCCAAACTCAAATTCCTAACTTTAACCCAAAAATTCTCAAGTTCATTGCTAAGATTATAAACTTCCCCCAGAATCATTTTAATAACTTCATCCATTAATGTAAATTTTATCTCTTTTTTAATTCCATCCTGATTTATATACCTGCAAAATATCAGTAACTTTTTTAATTATTAACATCAACTTATAACTTCGTCCAAGAAAATTATTATTATTATTATTATTATTATTTTTATTACTATTATTATTATTATTATTATTGTTGTTATTTTTATTACTATTATTATTATTATTACTATTATTATTATTATAGTATTATCAGGAACTTCAGCCTTCAGAATATTAAGATAAATTCAGTCAAATTATTACAAACTTCAGCCATTAAATTATTGCTAACTTCAGCCATTAAATTATTGCTAACTTCAGCCATCATCAGGAACTTCAGTCATCAGATCATCAGCTTCAGTAAAAAATATTAATTACTTCCTCTAACTCCATCTAAATCAGTAGTAATAAAGTGACACAATAAAACCAAGCTTGTGGACTTTTTCCCATCTTTATTGTGGTCGTGCACGTTTTATTATATTTATTATTTATTATTATTATTATATAGAGAAATAAATCCGTGTCGAGTAGTGTTGTTGTTCCGGGAATCCAGCAGAGTTGAGCAGACTAGATTTGGGGATTTCCTCCTTTATCTTTTTCCTTTATTTTCTTGTTCCTTTATTTCTGTGCACTAGATATAGGTGGATTTTTTATTTTTACCACTTCACTTCGATGACGTTCTATCATTTTTCGTTTTTCCACCTCCAGACGGATTTATTTAGGGGATTTTTCCAGCAGTGAAGGGATTAATCTTCTAACCCCTTCACTGCCAGAGGACCTAAATAAATCGTCCGGGGGTGGTTCAATAAATAACTCGTCCTCTTTCAAAAGGGTTTACTATGAGGTTGAATAGTGAGGTGAAAATCCCATAGAGTTTCTGTTCACGGTATATACTGATGATTTTGGTGTCTATTTTTTTTTTCTTTTTTACTTTTTTTTGGCTTTTGTATCTGAGCTTTGGTTTGTTTCCTTGTCCTCGTCTTCATTTCCGGTCCACACAGATCCCAAGGTTAACAAAACCATCAGATCTCTTTTACAAAACTCATATATATTTTTTTTTTAATCAGTCATAGATCCAAATAACTTTTTTTTTTTTTTGTTCATATACATATTCACCACTGAGAAAAATATTTACAGGATAGTTTTTTTTTATGTACAAACTTAGGCTATCACAGTCAAAAAACAAATGATGAAACAATTGTGCACAAAATAATTAAGAGGGAGCCGTGACGATGATATTAGGGGTCTGCCAGCGCCCCCTCTCCCCTCAGCCCCTCCCCGCGTGAGAGCGAAAAGGGGCGCGCAAACCCCCTAGAGTGTCCCGCCCCCCGCCCCGCCGCCCACTCGTCGACTGCACGTAGGCCCAGTCACTTCGAGGGCGAGTCTTTTGATTATAGCACCTGATATGAGTTCCACACCCCACCGCGCCTCACTAGCGCCCACATCAGAGCGGTGGGCGGGGGTAGAGACCGGCGTAGGGTGAGGGGTAGCCGGGGGGATAGGCGGAGAGGGCGGAGGCGTAGGGTGACAGGCCTGGGAGCGTGGGCGTGAGGGCGGAGGAGGTGGAGAGAGAGGCGGGCTTGTTGTAGGGATGGTAACGGGAGGCGGTGAGCGGGGAGAGGGCTGGAGGTGGGTAGGCCAGGCCGGGGCGGGAGAGGGCCGAGTGTGCGGACCCCAGGAGGGCGGCGTGGGCGTGCAGGGGGTTGGAGAGGAGGTTGAGGGAGGAGGTGTCGGAGGTGTTCATGTTGGTGTGGGTCCTGAGGTGTTGCAGCAGTTCCTCTGAGGTGGCGAATCGCTTCCCGCAGTAGGTGTCACCCGCTATCCAGTTGCACACGTATGGCCTGGGCGGGCCCGTCAGGAGGGAGGAGGCTGGCGGTGGGTAGAGGGAGGCGGCGGCAGCGGCAGCCACGGAGGTGGGGGGCAGCAGGCTGGAGGCGGGCACGAGGGAGGAGGATGGGAGGGAGGATAGGCCTGGCAGGGCGCTGAGTGCCGCCTTGGCCTGCTCACACTGGGTGCAGGAGGGCGGGCAGGCACCCCCAGACTGCAGCAGGTGGTTGTTCTGCACTGAGTAGGGGCAGCCGGTGCAGTAGGGGTCGCGGCACACTGGCACTACGGCCTCGCCGCCGCCACCGGTCTTCACGCGGGTGTAGGTCAGATAGGGCGAGGCCAGCAGGGAGGGGGACAGGCCGGCCGTGGTGGGCAGACCAGCGGAGGAGTAGAGTGCGGCGGCGGCGCCAGGGTACACGGAGGCCAGGGTGGAGGGCAGCCCAGGCAGTCCCAGGCCGGGCATCAGGCCGGGATGTGCACCACGAAGGGCGGGGTGACTCTCCAGGCCAGGGTAACCAGGGGGCAGGAGGGGCGGCACCCCCGTGCGGTAGGTACCGAGGGGTACGTCCTTTGGGTGGCCGGCCAGCACCTCCAGGCCGGACCTTATGATGGGTGTTGTGGAGGCCGAGGATGAAGCTGCCTCAATGCTACGCCGTCCACTGTCCTCCTTGGTCGCCCCTGTGGAGGAGGCGCCGCCGTTGCTGGAGTTTGAGGGCGACCTGGCGCTGGAGGGCTGGCTGGCGGGGGTCTTGCGACCCGCCGAAGGTTTGTCGTCAACACCGCCATCCTCCACTATGGCCTTCTTGGCGGTGCTCTCGTAGGGCTTGAAGGCCGGGGAGCGCCGTGTGGCCTCCAGGGGTGTCGGGGTGGACTTCTCCTTCTTGTCCTCGTCCTTCTTTTTGTCAGAGGGCAGAGGTTTGGAGGAGTCTGCTCCGATCTGGGAGCATGTCTGCGCCAGCAGCGCCAGCGGGGACTTTTTGGCGTCCAGCTGAAAAAGACAGAAAAAGGGATGTCGTTACTCACTTGTCCATGAAAGGTGGAGTGGAGCCAAGCAGCAACACATTACTTCCACACGAGCTTCAAGACTTCCAAACTCAGACAAAACTAAACTCATGTAAACTTTCAAGAAAACAGAAATAAGTAACTAAAGGAACTCATGATGGTTACTCGAATCTTTGACATAAACACACTAATAGTCGTGCACGGCAGCATCAGCCAAAAAAACACTCAACAACATTTCCTTGAGGCGCACACAGGCTAAGTCCCCAAAACTCTGAGCGGAGCCACAGTGGAACCTTACCGTGGTGGGTAGTGGAGACAGGTAATCCGGTTGTAAATATTGATTACTGCCGGCAGTCAACATCCCTTTGGACTCGAGAACCACCATTAGCACAGTATTTTTACGAGCACTAGATCCTTAAAAAAAAATCCCAATCAGCACTCGAGCACAAGGATCGACGGGGCACACTTCTAAACACGGCGGAGGCTCTACTGGTACTGAGGGGCTGGTCGGCCGCGTGAGCTGGTGTCCGCCTGAGTGTGACGTCATGGTCGACGTAGGGGGCTGACGCGATGGTAGACACACACCCGGACCCTCTTCCTCGCTGCCACCCGTACGAAGAAGCGAAAAACTGCATTATCTCTCTTTCCTAATCAAACGCCCCATAAAATCAAGTACCAAAGCATAATAAATCAATCAAACTGGTATGAAGTACAAATCCTCCAGGTTCGGCGTCTTTCGGAAGCAAGATAAACATTTTCGAAAAATATTCTCTTGCCTGCTCATTGCACGGCAACACTACTTTTGCAATATACCCAGAAATGTTTACATATTCATACCACTCCGTGTCTAATTGCATGCATGTATTTGCGTGTTTGTTCTGCGTCCATTTGCAGTGGTAATTGTGATTAGATATACAATAATTCTTAACATCTGTCCAGGCAAACACGTCTCCCCTTCCTCCACCTCATTTAACGCTCATATACTAGTTCCCCTTTCTACGGCCTTGTCACTTGTCATTTCCTTTCCCGGTATTTTCCACCACCCATTTTCATCCTTCCCTTGTAAACGCCTGCTTTTTACCCCTTCTCCCTCTCTGTGGCCTTCCCCCGTTTTTCTCCCTTCTCCTCCCTTGCCCTCCCCTGCGGTTCTCCACATGCACCCCTGCCCTGTGTGTGTGTGTGTGTGTGTGTGTTCTACTGATTCCCTGCCCTCTCTATCCATTCATCCTCTCCTTATCACCTCCTTTTTTCCCCATTGTCTCTCTCTGTCCTTCTTTGTCACTCTTTCCTTTTCATTCATTTCCCATTCTTCTACTCTTTCTCTTCTGCCTCTCTTCCTCTCCGTCCACACTTTTCTCCTCTCCCCTTTTACCCTTTCCTTATCTACTGTATTCATCTTTTCCCTCACAATCTTCTACCGTTTATGTCTCTCCGATTCGTCTTCCTCGTCCATCATCTCTCCTCCCTCTCTCCACCCAGCCCCTCCAAACCTCCCTTTTCTCTCCCTTCATATTTTTTTTCCCTTCCCTTTTTGCCCCATCTTTCCTCCGATCATCCTTCTCTCTCTTTTTCTCATTCCGTCGTTCTATCCTTCCATACTACCTAGCCCCTCCTTACCCCCCCCCTTCCTATATCTCCGTCTTCCTTTATTTTTGCTTTTTTACGCCTTTCCTCCGTTCGTAATCACCTCTCTTACCTCATTTCCTCCTCGCCTTCCTCTCTGTGTCCTTCGCCTGAATGAGTCATACCTTAATAACGAAGTAAATAAACTGAGCTTTATCATGTGGATATAATTCTTCCATTTCAACATTTTACGACGCCATGAAATCAAGACATGTTAGCCTTTCTCTCTACTTCATCTCTTCTCGTTCCCTTCTTTTGATTAATTCCTTTTTCCGTTGCTCTCTACATCCCTCCCCATCTTTCGTCAAACCTTCCTTCAGTCTCTCCTATTTCCCTTCCTTCCACACTCCCCCTTCCCTCCACACTCCCCCTTCCCTCCCTCTCTACTTCCCACTTCGTCCCTTTGACTCCCTTTTCCATCCCTTTGACTCTCCCCTTCCCTCCTCCTGTCCCTCCCCTACCTGCCCCTTCTACCATCCTACCTCCTCCTTCAGTCCCCTCATCCTTCATTTCCATCTACCCCAGTATTTTCCTCGCTTCAGTCCTCCACCCCTTGCTTCAACCTTCCTTCCCTCCGTTCTTCCCATTTCCATCCATCGACGTTTTCCTTTCCATTCTTCCCTTCCCTCAACCCTCCCATTCCAGATCGTTCCATCCCTTCTACTCTTTCTCTCCTCCCCTCTCTTCGACTCCCCACCGTTCCCTTTTTCAGCCCCCTACCTCTCTCCATCTTCCTTTCTACTTTCCTCCCTCTGTCTCTCTCTCTCTGTCCTCCACTCTCCATCTCCTGCACTCATTCCCTCCCTTCCCCTCTTCGACCCCCCACCGTTCCCTCCTTCATCCCTCTGCCTCCCTGCCTTTTCCTTTCCCCCATCTCTCCCTCTTCCCTTTCCTCCGCCCCTCTCTCTCCTTTACTCCTCCCCTCCCACCGCCCCCCAACAAAGCCCTGTGAAGGTGGTGACGGGTGGTGGTGTTTGAGACGTGACGGCCGGGCTTGTCCACCTCCTGGGGGGCCATCACCTTCCACCTTCCCCCCTCCAGTCCCTCTGGTCCCTCTTTCCTCCGTGCCTACCTCCCGCCAGCCCCTCTTTCCTCTGTTCTTACCCACTCCACGTTCTTTTTTCCTCCTTACCTTCGTTCCTTCTTTTCTCCCTCTTCCCTTCATCTGACCCCTCTTTTCCTTCTTTCCCTGTTACTGTCTGTCTCTGACTGCTCTTTCCTCCGTTCCTACTTCCCTACGGAACCTCATTCCTCCCGCTATCCAGTCCTTCTTCGTATTCTTAGTTCGGTCCTCCTTTTTTCCCGCTACCTCTAGCCACTCTTTTCTGCTTCATCCTGGCTTCTCTGTTCTCTGTTCCTGTTTCAGCCCCTCGTTCTTCTTTCCTATTTCCCTCCCTATTTCTCTCTTGGCCCTCTTTCCTCCCTCCATCCCAGCAGTCCCTTCTACCTCTGTTCCTCCTTGTTTTCAGTTGCTTTTTCCTCCATCCTCCCCCCCCCCCCCTCGTCCATCCTTCTCCCCAGTTCTTCTGTCCCCTTTTCCACTCCCATACATACACCCTCCTCATTTTCAGTACTTTTTTCTTATCTTTTCTCCTTCATTTTTACTATTCCTTTCTACCCTTCTTTATCATCACACCGTCACACCTTTTTATCCTGTTCTTCTTTTCCTACCTTTCCTCTTTCTTCCATTCGTTTCTTCACCCTGCCTTCACTATCCTCCATTTCGTTTCTTCTCCTTATTAATCTTCCTTCCGTTTGCTGCATCTCTTCCCTTTTTTATATCTTACTTTTTAACCTACACTAAAACAAAAAGCCTCGAAGGAACCAATAGAACTGTCGCTGTTTGCATTTTCTTACTTCTTGGCACTTTCATTATCCCTTCCACCCTCTCTCTTCCTGTTTTTACGTTATTTTTACTGATTCATGTTTCCTCCCATCTTTCCATTAATTTCCTTGTCATTCTAGCTTCCTTCACCTCCATGGATCTTCCCCCTCCTTCTTCTTGCAGACCATGATAATTCCCTCCTTTCTTAACATACTTTTTTTTTCCCCTCACTTCTGTACATCTTACCTCCTTACTTCTTTCAGTTTTTCTTCATTTCTGTCTCGCATCTTCCCTTTTCTGCCTCTGTCTTTCATCACCTTAAATCATCATTCCCTCATTCTTCTTGCAGATTATGATTATTTTCCTCCTTCCTTTCATCCCCATATCCCAGGTGTTCCCTGCCTGTCCCTTCCTCCCTTCCTCCCTCCCCTTTTTGGCCTCTCCTAAGTTCGTACCCAGACCCCTTCCCCCCTCCATCACTCCACCATGCTAGCCTACCTTGCCTCCTCCACACCGTCTCCCTCACTTCCTTTTCCTCCATTCCTTTTCCCAACTCCCTTTCCACTTCCTCTCCCTTCCTCTGTCCCTTTTTTGCGTTATTCTCCCTACCGTCTTTCTCTCAGCCCTTTTCTCCACATCTTCCTCTAACCCTTTATCCGTCTTTGCTTTATCTCAGTCTCACTTTTCTTCACTCCTTCTGTCCTCTTTCAGTCTCCCCATTCTCGTCTCCCCCTTCCTTTCATCCCTCTTTTCAGCTTATTCCTTCCTTCTATCTCCTTTACTCCTTTTCCTTTATTCCTTCTCATAATCACCTTGCAGCTCCACTTAATTCGCCTCTCACTTTTCCGTCCTTCCGTCCGTCCCTCCTTCCTTCCTTCCTTCCTTCCTTCTGTCCCTCCCTCCCTCCCTCCCTCCTTCCTTCCTTCCTTCCTTCCTTCCTTCCTCCCTTCTTTCCTTCCCTCCTTCCTTCCTTCCTTCCTTCCTTCCTTCCTCCCTTCTTTCCTTCCCTCCCTCCCTCCCTTCCTCCCCATCACTCAGTCCTTTCATTTATTCCTTCGCTTAATCCCTCTACTGGATCAATCTTCCTCCCCAATCTTTCTCACCTTTCTGTTTCTTACCTGAACCCCCCCCCTCCGTATTCCCCCCCAGCGTAGCCAGTAATGAACTTTTTTTTTTTTTTTTTTTTTTTTTTTTTGCTTTCGTCACTGCAGAAATACAGGTAAACGTGCATACAGGTTACATCTTTAGGTAAATAATACACTTTAAGTAAATAGTCGAAGAAAATCAGTGGGAATGAGTTGCTTTTTTTGGTGTTTTTCCATTCTCTCTCTCTCTCTCTCTCTCTCTCTCTCTCTCTCTCTCTCTCTCTCTCTCTCTCTCTCTCTCTCTCATACCTCGTCTTACTTCCTTTTTGTACAATATCCTCTGTGCTTCCTTCTCCTCTCTCCTTCCTTCTCATGCCAGCTCCCTTCTCCTTCCCATTCCTGCTTCCTTCCTTCTCCGCCCTCCTTCCCTCTCCCATTTACTTCCTCCTCCTTCCCTACCGCCTCACCCGGACATCGGACACCTCGGCTGCTCCCCAACGGACATTTTGGCTGCGGTGGACATAACCAAGGCGGACAGAGTAAACCCCCTTAGGGCACTCCACACTTGGCCACCACCACAGCACAGAGCCTAATTACAGGGTCACCTCTGCCGCCACCACACCACCCTGCCACCGCATCCTCCTTTCACTCTGTTTCTCCCTGCCACTGTCACTCTACACCCCTTCTTTCTCCCTGTTATTCCCTGCCACTGTCACTCTACACCCATCCATTCACCCCGTTTCTCCCTACCACTGTCATTCTACATTCCTTCTTTCACCCTGTCACTCCCTGCCACTGTCATTCTACACTCCTTTCACCCTGCTTCTCCCTGCCACTGTCATTCAGCACTCCTCCTCTCATCCTCTCACTCCATGCCACTGTCACCCTACACTCCATCTTTCACCCTTTTCCCCCCTGCCACTGTCATTCTACACTCCTTGCACCCTGTTTCTCCCTGTCACTGTCACCCTACACTCCTTCTTTCACCCTTTTTTCCCCTGCCGCTGTCATTCTACACTCCTTTCACCCTGTTTCCCCCGCTACTGTCACCCTACACTCGTCCTTTCACCCCGTTTCTCCCTGCCATTGTCGTTCTACACTCCTTTCACCCTGTTTCTCCCTGCCCTTGTCACCCTACACTCATCTTATTGTCTCATTTTTATTTGTCTGTCTGTCACTCTTCCTAATCTATCTGTCTCGTTCTTCATAATCTCTCTGTCACTCTTTCTAATATTGTGTCACCCTACCATCATCAATATACAGTTTTCCTCTCACCCTGTCTTCCCTCCCATCCTGCTTCACCCTGCTGCCACCCTTCCACCCGCTACTGCTACCATACAGGCTCACACCCTTATTCACCCTGTCAGCGCCATTCTGCTCACTTCCCTCTCATCCTACACCCTTCCTCTTAGCCTGTCTCACACCCTGAGTACCCTACTTTGAGATAATATACTGTTCCTTTCACTCAGCTTCACTCTTACTCAACCTGCCTTATCATCCGTCGTTACACACACACACACACACACACACACACACACACACACACACACACACACACACACACACACACACACACACACACACACACACTCTCTCTCTCTCTCTCTCTCTCTCTCTCTCTCTCTCTCTCTCTCTCTCTCCCTCACCCTGCCTCACTTCTTTCTGTCTCACACCCTATCTCACCTACCTCTTGCCGACACCCCTATCATATTTTTCACTCCGTTACACTCATCTCTCACTCACCCTGACTTCCTCTCCCTCTCTCATCTTGCCACTCTCTTACAGCTTCGCCCTGCCTCACCCTGCTTAACCCACTCTGCTTCTCCCACCTTTGCGGTGTCCTGCCTCATCCATCCTCATCCTCCCTCACTCATCCATCCTATGTCACGCACCCTTTTTTCCCCCTTCCTCACCCTCCCTCACCCTCTCTTACTCACCCTGCCTCATCCTCCCTGCTTCGTCCTGCCTCACCGCGCCTGCCTCGCTCTCGCTGTTTCATTCTGCCTACCTCGCTCATCTTTTTTCCACCAAACCAGATCTTGTCACAGTTCCCTGACTCTAATATTCTTCCTCCACGAACTTGCACAATATTCTGTCTGTCTGTCTGTCTGTCTCTCTCTCTCTCTCTCTCTCTCTCTCTCTCTCTCTCTCTCTCCAGCCTGTCCGTTTTATGCTCTCAGTCCTTCATATTCAGTCGGCCTCCTCATCTGCCCTTTATCAGTCTGTGTATTCGATTTTTTTTTGGCTTCTCCCTCACTCTCTGTTCGTATATATATTTTTTTTCGTGTTTTGTTCCGCAGTGACGTCATGTGTACAGATGGAAGAAATGCCCTCATAATAAAGTTGTGGTGTATAATGAGAATCCAATTTCTGCCCTTATAAGTGGAGAGCATTTAGGTCGGGTCGAAATTACACTGTACCTGAAGAGGGTCCAAGTCGAGCTAAAAATGTTGTGTCCTTGCATAAATTCAGTTTAGCATGTGGATATATAACTTCCAAATATCCTTTACATATACTTCCCTACTTCCCTTCTTTTAACACTCCCCAACCCTTCACTGACACCGCTTTCATGCTGCATTTCGCTGTACATACAAACTTCCCTAATTCTGTCCTCAAAACCTCTCTTTTATTATCTCGGTACCTTCGTCACCCACAGGAAAGTCTTCTCTCCCATAGGTCTCTTGCAACTCACCTTACTTCATTCCTCCTCTCTATCCTGCCTCATGTCCACCTCCATCGTCCTGCTTGCCTTCTTCTCCCACCATCACCGCCCTTTCCTTCGGCCCACATCAACGCCTGCCCCTTAATCGTTTATCACCACATCATTCTACCTCAGTTCCCTCAACGTACCCAGCACCCCGTCTCTTTACTAATCATTCTTCCTCCCCTATACCTGGGCCTCCCTTCCTTGCTACACCCTACCCAAGTAGCCTGTCACCCTAACCCTATACGTGTCTGTCCCTTCCCTCACCCTACTTAACCACCCTGACCCCATCACCCTGTTTTACCGCCCTGCCTCCTCGTCTTACCCAAACATTCTTCCTCCTTAATATTTTGCCTCAGCTCCCCCTCCCTACACCTCCCTCCCTCAGGCATTCTTTCTCCCATATCATACACTGCAGCACCACCTATCAGGCACCTTCGTTAGCTCACCCTGTTACAAGGCCATCCCTTTCACCCTAACCTTTTCACCCTAACCCATACACTCGTCTTCCATTATCCAATACCCCAGTTCTCCGTACTCACTCTTCCTTTCAGTACCCACACACCCTGCACCCTTTCCATAACCCTAACCTAGCACCCTGCCAAACTCACTCAAACATACTTTTTCCCCTAGCCAGTACCCCTAGTTCTCGCTCCCACCCTCCTTTTCCCCTACCGAAGCACCCTGCCTTCCTAACCCTGCTTCATCACCTCCTTTACCCTGCCTCTACACTGCCTCCCGCACCTTACCACAACCCTCTCTTTCACCCTACCCACAAACATTCTTCTCCCTTATCTACTCCAGTTCTTCATTTCGACCTCCCTCCCTCCCCACTAACCACACACCCTGCCTGCCTCACCCCGCCACAGCGCCCCCTCTTTCACCTTACCCACAAACATTCTTCCTCCCTTATCCAGTTCAGTACCTCATTTCTACCCCCCTACCTCTCCCCTATCCACACACCCTGCCCCTGTACTCTTTTTATCACCCTGCCTCAGCTCCTCGTTCATCCTACCCACAAACATTCTTCTTCCTTTATTCAGTCCAGTATTTCTACCTCCCTCCCAACCCCCTAACCACACACCCTGCCCGCCTCACCCTGCCTCAACGCCGTCTCCTTCACCCTGCCATGATGGAGGGTCGTAACTCAGTGGTAAAAAGCAGCCAGGGTCGTCGAGGAAGACTTACGACCCTTGAACCGTAATTCAGACCCAGTAAAATGGCTCGTCTCCAAAGAAAAAAGGTTTTATATTCACTGCCTTTCGATTACAATGCACGGGGCCATGATGGATGTAATTTTTATTGATTGTCAAATGAGGCGTCGGACCCGGGTTGATGGATGGGTGTTTGCTCAGGAGTTGTGGGTGAGGGAATGGAGGGGGAGGGGGGAAGAGGATGGAGGGGAAGAGGGAAGGGGTTGGAGGGAGGTGGGGCAAGGAGGGGTAGGGGTTATTGATTAATGTAGGTGGAGGTGATCGAGGAAGTATGAGTGTGTTGGGAGAGAGAGTGTGTGTGTGTGTGTGTGTGTGTGTGTGTGTGTGTGAGAGAGAGAGAGAGAGAGAGAGAGAGAGAGAGAGAGAGAGAGAGAAGTGCATGAAGAAAGAGCAAATGTAAAAAGGAAGTATGAGTAAATTAAGTCATAACTGTCTGGCCTTACACACCTGTCTCATTAAATCACACCTGTCTCACCTCAGATTAACCTTGATAAGAGAAGGTGTTTTTCCTTTTTCATTTTCTTTTCACGTGGACTACTTGGCATGCCACTTTTTATGTCTGTCTGTCTATCTATCTGTTTATCTATCTATCCATTTATCTGTCTGTTTGTCTGTACATGTTCCTATTCAGTAACTTCCCCTCATCTCGTGACAAATCCTCTTTCCCTCATATACTCTTTTTCACTGTATCTATCCTGCTCCACAGCTAAAATTACTCATTTTCTGAGAGGGGAAATATGATGATGATGACAACAACGATGACGACGACAACGTTGATGATAAAATTTAGCAGAAGTAGTAGTAGTAGTAGTAGTGTTATTGATGATGATGATAAATTGTCTGCGTTTAGTATTCTCTGTCGCGGCTTTATCGAGAAACATACTTCTTTAATTCATGAAGGCTCAGCTGACGTACTAGAGAGCTTAATGTTAGTATTGGTGAATAAGACGGAGAGTACTGATGAGAGATTGGAAAATGAATGACGAAGGCTGTGTACTGAGTTGATAATCTTGTAGTCTTGATCAATAATTCCTGTACACTTTTTTGACGTCATTAAACATCAAGCATTGGTATTAGAAAAGTGGATTATTAACGAGAGGTTGGAAAATAAATGCCAGGGCAAGTGTGTTAAGTTCATGGTGTCATAGTCCTGGTCAATAGTTCCTTTACACTTTCAAGTTCTGGGCCACGATTGATGTATTATAGCGTGTGTTGAAATTAGGGAATGAAGTGGAGGATTTATGACAACCTCAAAAATATATGACAGGGGCGTGTTGAATTTATGATCGCGGTCAATTATTCGTTTACATTTCTTGGGTTCTGGGTCTCGAGTGAGGTGACAAAGTTTCATTAATTGTTATAAATGAATTCTGTTTTATGAGTTGGAAAATAGATGATGAGGGATAGTGAATAAGGTCGATTATACACGGTGTCTAAATAATAATAGTAATAATAATAATAATAATAATAATAAAAATAATAATAATGATGATGATGATGATGATGGCAAGGCAAGTGGGCTGCGTTTATGATCATGTAAACTGTAATTCCGATCAATAATTCCTTTACACCTATAGTATTTTGAAGCTCCCTTGGTGTAATATAAATCAAGGTTAATTAACGAATAAATCAAGTTAATTATTATAACTAATCGAAAAATAAATGACAAAGGGAGTGTGTTAGAATTTTCGATTATGTACAGTTGCGGACATAAATATCGGTACACCTCACCACGATAATTAACGCGACAGTGAGCGATGATTTTGGAAACCCAGTGATGCGTTCTTCGTAGCCCAGTACAAGCTCTTCGGAATATTGCGTGCGAGTTTTATAATTGTTCGATTACGGTGTTCTTATGCGCAGCTGTGGAATCCCAGTCAATAATTCCTTCACACTTGACGTAATAGAGAGCTGTGGGTATTGGCTTCATCGACAAAGGGGGATAATTTATGTGGCCTCGTAAAATGGATGACAAGGCGAATGTGTTTATTTAATGATCATGTAACTCTCCCCTTGTGTACTTACTGGGGCTAAGAACCAATGAAGCGAAATTCCAACCCTTTTTTTTATTATATATCGATTATTTTATCAAGGTGTCATTAGGTTTTCACAGTAATGCGTGGCGTCGTAAACGAACTATTGACCACAGCTTTACAATCCCTCTTAAACCCCCTTTTTACACTTCAGGGATTTCGAAGTAGTGAAGTAATAATTAAATCTGTTTTAATACTTGATGTGCAGTTTAGCAGGATGCCATTAAAACTCTGAATCCTGTGAGTTATTGATTTATTCTTGTCATCATGAGGGCCTTTATGTAACTCTTCCAGTTCCAGTTACTTCTCCTAACAACTTGGGGAACTATACTCCTTTTACTCCAACTTGGGCCAAACTTGCCATCCCTCCACCTTGAATGCTGAGTTGTAAAAGTAGATTAGCATTAGAGTATGATGCTAGTCACGAAGAAGTGCTATGGACAGGGCGTGGAGTAGTAGTCTTGCTAATTTCCGCCACTGAGCAACGTGAGGTAAGCTGGACAAGGACGAATATCAGGGCAAAGTTAAAGTAAAAGGAGTAAAGAAAGAATAATAGAAGTACGTCTTAGGGATGAAGGGGTTGATGTAGTGTGTAGGATCTGTTGACTAAGGACTGTTTGTAGTGACTGGAAATTATGCGTTCAACTGAAGCAGAGAGAACAGAACAACATGTTGAGATGAATTGACTAGTTTGGTATTGTGCAGGGGCGCCCAGGGTACGGTGTGTGTGTGTGTGTGTGTGTGTGTGTGTGTGTGTGTGTGTGTGTGTGTGTATTGTGTGACTGCAGGTTATGTAGATTGTGGTGTAGTGAGGTACAGTATTGTGCAAGATTTAAGGTGTTGATTAATTGAGGGACATAACAAGATGTCTTATAATATAGTTAGTCATTGTGCATGAACGCTAAGGGTACGGTTTGTGTGAGTGTTATGTAGTGAGGTATTGTGTAACGCTGTGTAAGTTATGTAGATTGTGGTGTAGTGACTGTAGTGAGGTACTGTGTAAGATTGCAAGGTGTGGATTATTCAGCTGTGAGATACTATGCAACCCCCGTGTGGAATATATGAACTATTGTTTTTATTTTGTTGCATAGAAGAACCAAAGGCTGGAATCCTGCACTTTCTTCTCCTCAGGAAAAATGGAAATTAATGAAATACTGTGCAAAAATTGCGGGGCATGTGGATTATGGTGTAGTGAGGTATTGTGCACTGTCGTATAATGATCGCGTAACAACAGTGAGGTTTGGAAGATTGGTGTGGGAATTACAGTGAAGTAGGCTATTGTGAAATTCCCCGTACAGTGTGTGGATTATTGTGCAAAACTGTGTAGTGTAAGTAGATTATAATGCAGTGAAGTGAGTTAGTGAGTCGTATGATGTGTTTATAATCGTGTGCAATTAGGTACCGAGGAATTGTTGTGTAAAGTCACCTGGAGAGTATGTGAAAAATTGTGCAACGTGGTGTATGGTATGTGAGACGTTGTGCAAGCCGATGTAACGCCCTTTGATTATTGTGCTGATCAAGTGTACATTGGGTACGTTAGGGGGTTGGGTCTCTTACCATGCTGGGTACACCTGTCGTGGTCAGGGTGTGTTGTGGTCCGGGTGTAGAGGTGTGTTTTATGGGTGTAGCGGCCAATTAAGAGAGAGAGTTAAGATTGGGTTAAGTGTGTGTTTTGGATGTGGACAGGTTGAGAGAGAGAGAGAGAGAGAGAGAGAGAGAGAGTCAGGAGTCGATGTAGGTGTGTGTATACAGTAAATAAGTGTAGCTGTGTATGTGGTGCATGAGCAAGTGTAGTTATGTATTTGTTAAGTGTACTGAGGAGGAAGAATGCACGTGTATATCTGGTAAGTACTGTAGGAGAGAGTGTCAGAAATGGGAGTAGGTGTGTATATGGTAAGTAGGTAAGCGTGGGTGTTTCATGAAAGTTGTATTAGCAAAGAAAGAGTGTGTGTGTGTGTGTGTGTGTGTGTGTGTGTGTGTGTGTGTGGTTGGTGTACTGGGGATTGTACTGGTCAGTGTATGTGTGTGTGTTGGGGGCACTGGACTAACCACAGCCGGGCGTAATGGTACACAGCGGGGTACCTTAACCACTCTCATACCCCCACCTGCTGCTCTGCCTTTCTTCACTACAGTACCTCCCTCCAGCCCTTTTCCTGCCTCCCTCCATCTCTTCACCATCTTCCTCCACCTCTCGCCACCTCCCTTCAACCTTCACCAGCTCCTTTAAATCCTCAGTTCTTCCCTCCAACCCCTTCCATTCCATTTCTCTTCAGCTCTCACCACCTCTTTCCAATCCTCGGTTCTTTCCAACAATTCTTTCGATCCCTCACCACCTTTCTTCATTCCCTAATCCTTTCCACCCATCCCTTTCTCATCTCTCTCGATCCTTCACCACCTCTCTCTATCTCTCAGTCTTTTCCTCCCCCCCTTTCTCATCATCTCTCTCGATCCATCACCTTCTCTTCATCCTTCCATCCTTCCCTTCAACCCCTTTCTGTTTCTCTAAATCCATCAGTCCGTGCCTCTTGGCGTCATTTTCATTTTTCCCTCTCTTTTTTTCTTCCCATCATCCTTACTTTTTCCATTTGTGTGTCTTCATTCTGCCACACCGCAGCTCTCTGTGTATGTTCGTTTTTCTTTCCATGCCCTGCCATACCTGCACTGACTTTTTTCTCCAGCTTAGTTTCCATTCTCTTTTTCCACTTCGTCCTTCCTCTGTTCGGTCTCTCTGCCCTTTCCTTTTTGCTTCACTCGCTGTCCTCGTCCCTTCCTCTCCCGGTTTTCCCTCCAGGCCTGCTTTTAATTTTCACCATGCCATCTTACATATACCTTCCCCACTATGTTTTTATCACTTCTTCCCTCCATCTTTCCCTTATTCTGTCTCTCCCTGTGTACTTCTTTACCCCACCTGCTCTCCGCACTACCTTCCTCCCTCCCTTCCTCGCTCTTCCCTTCCCAACAGCCCCCTTTCCTTAATTTTTCCCTCCATACCACCGTACCTAAACCTTTTTTCTGGTCGGTCTCCATCACTTTCTCTCCATGTTTTCTTCCTTTTTTCCCTCTTCTCCTCTTATTTATTATTTATTTGACCCCTTATTCTTTACTAATATGGAGCTCTTCTTTACTTTCCTATCCACACATATGCTGTTTCTTGTTGTTATTATATATTTTCATTGTTGATTCCTTACTCACACTTAACTCTTCTTTATTTCCCTTTTCACTTCCTTTGTTATTAGCCCTTCTATACCTACCATTTATTTTCATTGATGGTCCTTTACTCACACGTAACTCTTCTTTATTTTCCTCTCCACTCCCTGTATTATTAACCCTTCTATACCTACCATTTATCCATTTATCAACGTATTTACCACCATTATTTATTCATCCAAGGCCGCATACCACCGAAAATACCTGCCACCTGCATACATACCAAAGATACCGACTTGCATACCTCGCCTGCCTCTCAGCCTATCTGTCTTCCTAATCTACCTGCCGTTAAAGCTGCTTGTCTACCTAATCTACCTATAAATCTACCTGTTTACCTAACCTACCTACCCTTCACTACCTGTCGTATCAACCTGCCATCCATTCTACCTATCTTCCTAATCTGTGAACCTTCCAACCCATCTAACTTCCAAGCCTACCTCTCTTCCAACCCAACTCTCGTGGCTACCTATTCTACCTACCTTCCAGCCGACCTACATACCTACCTACCGACGTACCTACTTACAGGGTGACAGTACCACCGTTGTTTGGGACCTGTGTGAGATGGATGAGTAGAGGTGACGTGTTTGTCGGAGTGACTCTACTTCGAGAGAGAGAGAGAGAGAGATGAACGGGTTTTCGTGATACTGTGTGTGTATGTGTATAAAAAGTACGTGTTTTCGTGATGTGTGTGTGTGTGTGTGTGTGTGTGTGTGTGTGTGAGTGAGTGAGTGAGTATGTGTGAGGGGAGTGAATAGTACATGTTTTTCAGGTGTGTGTGTGTGTGTGTGTGTGTGTGTGTGTGTGTGTGTGTGTGTGTGTGTGTGTGTGTGTGTAAGAGCTCAGTACGTGCCGACAGTGAATGGAAAAGGTAAGTGTTTGTGTGTGTGGCAGGAGTATACGTGTCAGAGTGAGGGTGGGTGGGGTGAATACCGCTCCTGAGGATGGGCGTGGGGCGGGTGAGGGTGGAGAGAGAGTAGGTGTGGAGGGGTGGATGTAAGGTGGATGAAGGTGGATGAGAGTTTGAAGGCAAGGCGGATGAGGATGGACGTAAAGGAGAGTGAGAGTGTGAGGCTAAGGTGGATGAGAACGAGTGAGGGTTTGGGTTTGTGTGTGGATGAGAGTTTAGGATGGGTGTCTGTGTGAATGAGGATAGGCAAGAAACTGGATGTAAAGGAGATAAAACTGAATGAGAACCGTATGTTGTGGATGAGTGTGGAGGAGAATATGGGAGTAGGGTGGGAGTCGATGAGGGTGGGTAAGGGTGATGGGTGGGTGGAAAAGTGGGTGAGGGTGGATAGGACTGGATGAGAACATGAACGTTGAAGGAGGCTTGAGAGTGTGGGTGATGCTTGGGTGGGAGAGGAGGGGGGATTAGGGTGGATGAGGGTGAGGAGAGAGGAGATGAGGGTGTGGATGGGGATAAGTGAAGCTGAGGAGTGAATTTTGGGCATAGGATGGGCCAGGGTGTGTTGAACTGTATGTGCATATATGAGCGGTGTATTATTATGTATGTATGAAAGTGTATGTGTTTGTGTGCATCAGTTCCCCTTTGTCGTGTGTGTGTGTGTGTGTGTGTGTGGCCATCATATCGTGTAGCTTTATGTTGTGTGTGTGTGACCGCGTGTCCTATTGTGTGTGAGCGTGTGTGAGTGTAATGTGTACATGCGGCACACTCAGTAATCTGTGCGGGTACCTGATTGTGTGTTTGTACGTGTATGTTGAGTTGAGTGGTATGGGAGGGAAGGTATCATGTCTACAAGCCCCACTGTGGCATTATGCTCGCTGTGTGTGTGTGTGTGTGTGTGTGTGTGTGTGAGAGAGAGAGAGAGAGAGAGAGAGAAAGAGAGAGAGAGGGGGGGTAGCATGTATGCAGGCGTGGTGGTGGTAGTGTGCGTCGGTGTGTGCGTGTCGGTGTGTGTGCGTGTGGGCGTGTGTGCGAGTATCGGGTGTCGGGAGGGAGCGGTGTGGGTGCCATGAATCAGAGACCCTGACAGGCGGGACAGCTCACATAGATGGATGGCCCTCACCCCGCCGCAGCCCCCAGCCAACCCGGCCCTATCCCTCGCCCAGCCTTCGACCCAGCTCCAAGGGGCCATTAGGGCTATTATCAGTGGCGGGAGGGCTAGCGGAGGCCATAAGACAGGAGAGCAGAAGGGTGGGTTTGTGGTGGGCGTCTGGGCGGTGGGTTATGTCCAGGGTGAGGCGGTCTGGCTGATAGAGAGGGACCGTGGCTGATGGTGGTGCTGGCAGGAACAAGGTGGTGGCAGGCGTGTTCTCACTGAGCGACCCCCCCTCCCTTCATACCCCCTTCCCGGGCCCCCCCACATCCCTCCTTGGCTCCGGGGAGGGTAAGGGAAGGAAGAAGGAGTAGGAGGCAGGAATGAGAGGTGAAGCGGTAGGAGGGGAGAGGGATGCGAGGTGAAGGAGTAGGAGGCAAGAGGGAAGGATGTTAACTGAAGGAAAGAGGGACTTCTGAAGGAGCAGAAGGAAAGAGGGAAAGTTGCAAGGTGAAGAAGTAGGGGGAAAGAGGGAGGGATGCGGGATGAAGGAGTCGGAGGAAGTAGGGAAGGATGATAGGTAGAGCAGTAGGAGGAAAGGGAGAGGGATGTTAAGTAAGGGAGTAGGAAGAAAGAGGGAGGGTTGCTATGTGAAGGAGTAGGAGGAAAGAGGGAAGGATGCAAGATAAAGGAGTTGGGAGAAGAAGAGGAGTTAGGTGAAGAAGGGAGGGATGCTGGGTTAGTAAGGGGAAAGAGGGAGGGATACCAAGGATGGAGTGCGAGGAAGAAGTGAGCACAGGAAGAGCTTAGGGTGAGGAGAGCTGATATGAGGTGCGTCAGGAACCAGTGTAATGTGGGGTGAGGTGCGTAAGGTGGTGATGGGAGGTGAGATGAGGTGTGTAGGGAGGTGAGGTGGGCTATGGCGATGGGAGTTGAGCTGAGGTGAGGTGCATAAGAAGGTGATGGGAGGTGAGATGAGGTGCAGAAGGAGGTGAAGGGCGTAGGGAGGTAATGGGAGGTACGTAAGGAGGTGACGGGAGGTGAGATGAGGTGCTCGTCTGGGTCATGGGGGTGTGAAAACTGAAAGGAGGGGACTGTGAGGGGTCGTTATGGCTGGGTTAATGAGCTGTGAGGGTCGTGAGGGGAAAACTGCGAGTGTTGTGGCTCTTATGGGGTAAGATAAGAGAGAGAGAGAGAGAGAGAGAGAGAGAGACCCGGGCATGTGGCTCTGGTCTACTAAATCTTAAAGTAATACACCGTACAACGAATCACTATATCACTGTCACCGTCATATTACACACAGGAGTCTTAACTAGAAAACCTTACCCTCTGATTTCTTCTCTCCTCCTCGTCTTTCTTTCTCTCTTTACCCCCTCTTCTTCTTCTCTTCTTCCTTCTCTTCATTATTTCTCTTCCTCCTCCTCCTCCCTTTTTTTCTCTTTCTTATCTCCTTCTCTTCATCCTCTTGTTTCTACTCCTTCTCACGAGACGACCAACCCCTATATCTCCCTTGCCATCAGAATTGTTACGGAAATAATAAAAGGCTGATAAATATTGAACAGCGAAACAGAAAGGAGAGAGAGAGAGAGAGAGAGAGAGAGTTGACAGCAAAGCCACAAGACATTATTACACTGGCAAGAGTCGTTCACCGTGAAGGAACGAGTGTGTGTATCCCCCAGGGCCCTCTCCCTGTCCTGCCCTACCTTTCCCTGCCCTGCCCTGCCCTGCCCTGCCCTGCCCTGCCCTGCCCTGCCCTGCCCTGCCTCCTCCCCGTCTTCCCCTTATGGAAAAGAAAGAAACGTCTGAGAAGGATGTGGACACAGTTTTAAGTCTTTTGCCTGTGAATTACTCCTTCCCTCTCCCTTTGCATACAGGACTCAGAGTTATAAATGATCCCAGGCAGTTTCTTCTTGCCGTGGCGAAGTAACTGGCGCATCCTAGTGATCAATGGAGCTATGCTGGTCAGGCGCAACCCTACTTGACAGGATCACTGGTAGGAATCAGACGAAATATGTTCCCCTTCAGTTTACAGGATAAGTGTGTGTCCTAAATATTTAAGTGTATTGTCACATAATCATTTTGTTTTTTTTTTATTTTTTCTTTCTATTTTTACTAAAGATATGAAGAAAGTGTTCGGTAGCCATATGACTGACCACAAGAAATATAAGCAAGCAGTCACATACACAAGTGTTTATAAATATCATATGCAGTCTGATTGGCTACCCAACTTAGGCTAAGGAGACTTTATAAATCCTTCCCCAGCAGTGTCCAAGCCCGTGAAAAAAGAAGCCATTTACATACATCCTTGGCAGAACGCGGGAGCTTGATCACCATTTAATTAACAGGTGTTTGAGGGTCGACATACAAGCAGACTACACAACATAATGTAAGGACGCTTTATAAATCCTTCCCCAGCACTCTCCCAGCGCGTAAAAAAGGAAGCCATTTACATATTTCCCGAGCAGAACGCGGAGGCTTGATCATCATTTAAAAGTCCGTGGGGTCCGGCTCTGGTGTTGGTTTTGGTGGAGGGAGCAGTGGCGTTGTGTTTGCCAAGCACTAACCGGGCTCTCGGACGGTGGAAATCTTTACACCTCGAGGTATATTTGTCGCAAACAGTGGGTAAGAAACCTTGGCAAAACACGCCTGTCAAAAGAATAACAAAGGATTGGCCGCCTCTGTCCAATATATAGACCCCCCGAGAGAGAGTTGGTGTGGGCGCTGACGTCTGCCCGGGAGCCACGTCTGTAAAACTTGTGCGTGAGTTTCGTAAAGGATCGCTCGTTTTTTCTTGCCTCTTACCTCAGTATAGCTACGAAACTCTCCTAACATCAAACTAGAACGAATGATTGCGTCAAAATAAAAGATAAAACTTATTTCTGGCCATAGTTCGCTGATAAAGAGCGCTGTTTTATCGCCAGAATTAGTTGAGATTTCTTCCTGAATCCTGGAGTCCGAAATTTTGTTGCGTCATTATTTTGGCCAAACACTGGTGGCTGAGGCGGCTACAAGGAGTGGCCTCATGCACAAGATCTCGGAAAATCACCCAACTATTTTTCCTCGCCTGGAGTGTTATGAGAAAATATATCGCAGAGGCTTGGTTGAGGGAAGAAGAAGGAGAGGGAGAGGATGGAGGTGGGGGAGGTGAGGGAGAGAGATGGCTAGGAGGAGGAGGAGGAGGAGGAGGAAGTGGTGGAGGATAGGAGGGAGGCTTGGTTTGGGGATGAGAAACAGGTGAGGTGAGAAAGAGAGAAAGGCTTGGTTGAAAGAAGAGGGAAAGGAAGAACGGGGAGGTGGAAGGGAGAGAGGGAGAGGTTGGTTGAGGGAAAAAGAAGAGAAAGGAGGAGGGGGAGGTGAGGGAGAGAGAAGAGGGAGGGGAGGCTAGGTTGAGAGAAGAAAAAAGGGGACGAGGAGGGAGGAGCAGGACGGACAGACAGAACTCGCATCCCAAGGGCAGATCGTCAGAGGTGCGGGGAGAGACTGACATCCTTTCGATTTTAGCATACGTCGAGTCGGGATGGGAGAACGAGCAGCGACGGGGATATTTTTCAGTCTCCCAGCGTCCATTGCGGCCAGAAATGCACGTAAATTATAGTACTTAGGCCGGCAAAACGTCCTTCATTCCCCAACAGATCTGCCACCCCGAAGAAGTGCAAAGTAGAGGGTGGGTTGGGGTGGAATGGCGGGGTGGGAGGGGTGGGGGTGTTATCGGCGGAGTGAGCGACGTATCTTGGTGTATTGAGGGCTTATCGTCTTTATTGGTCCGGCGTGGTGATGGGATGGGCGATAGGGGGGAGTGGGAGACAGGCGTGAAGGAGGGGAGATAGAGGAGGAGGACGAGGAGGAGGAGGTGGGAGAGAAGATTGGACATGAGGAGAAAGGTAGACACGAATGGAGAGTTAATAGTAACATATTGAAGAGGAGAAGAGGGTGTGGGAGGAAGAAGATAGAGAAGGGAAGACGAGAGGAGGTGGAGGAGGAGGAGGAGGAGGAGGAGGAGGAGAGTAGGGGGAGGTAGGAGAAAAGATTGGACATATGAGAAAGGTAGACACGAATGAAGATTTAACAGTAACATATTGAGGAAGAGAAGAGGGAGTGGGAGGAAGGAGACAAAGAAGGGGAGATGACGATGATAATGATGATGATGATGATGATGGGGAGGGAAGAAGATGAAGAGGAAGGATGTGAAGGAAAAGGTACATAGGAAAGATAGTAACAGAAAGGAATTAAGGAAAAGAGAAGAGGGAGAAAGAAGTAGGAGCCAAAGAAGAGAAAGAAAATAAATATGGAGAAGAAAGGAAAAGGTATGAGAGGGATATAAAATAAATTGGGAAGAGGAAGGAGGAAGTGGAAGAGAAGGGAAAGAAAAATGAATATGGTGAAGAAAGATGGATGGGAAGGGAGGAGTGATAATAACAGAGTATAAAATAAGTTCAGAGGAGGAAAAAGAGAAGAATGATAGGAGAGGAGGAGGAGGAGAAAGAAAGATAATATAAGAGGGAGATGTGGAGGAGAAAGATAAATGTGAATGAAGGATGACAGTAATAGAGTACGAGAGAGAGAGAGAGAGAGAGAGAGAGAGAGAGAGAGAGAGAGAGAACAATCAAACACATTATCTTCCAGTAAATTAAAGAGAAAAATTCAAGCACAGTCATTCAAAAAAAAAAAAGAGAAAAACAAAAAGAGAGAGAGAAAAAAAAAGAGAGAAAAAGAGAAGCTCAAGCGAGGAAGGGAAGTGTAAAGGTTAAGGACAGTCGTGATCAGGGTTGATAAATTTATACAGCGCGCTAATTCGAGCTTAAAAGAATATTGGCCTGGTGATTTATAGCGGCATTACACCAGAAACCCACTTATCTCACTCACGTATACCCCTGCGATGGTGGAGAGGTGTGGAGAAGATGGGGGAGAGTGGGAGAGGGGTGGAGAAGATGGGGGAGAGTGGTAGAGGGGTGGAGCAGATGGGAGAGAGTGGTAGAGGGGTGGAGCAGATGGGGGAGAGTGGGAGAGGGGTGGAGAAGATGGGGGAGAGTGGGAGAGGGGTGGAGAAGATGGGAGAGAGTGGGAGAGGGGTGGAGAAGATGGGGGAGAGTGGGAGAGGGGTTGAGAGGGGTGGAGAAGATGGGGGAGAGTTTGAGAGGGATGAAGAGGGGTGGATGAGGAAGTGGGGAGTGGTAGGGAGGGTTGGAGAGGATGGGAGAATGGTGGAGAGGGGTGAAGAGGTGGTAGGTTGAGTTGGAGAGGATGGGAGAGTGATGGGGAGGGTTGGAGAGGGGTGGAGGAGGAGTGGTTTCGACGTAGGATGAGAGTGGAGGCGGGGGAGGGTCGAGTGGATGGAGTGGGTGGTGGAGAATGTGGAAGTGTATGGAAAGGGTAGAGAGGAATGGAGGGGCTTGACAGATTGAGAAGAATGGAGGAGGTAGCAAAGAGTCTTGGGGAGGTGGTTGTAGAGAGACAAGTGGAAGTGGCGCAGAGTGTTGAAGAGTGAAGTTGAAGGGGGAAGCAGTGGTGGCGAGAGTTGGGTGGAGGAGTGAAGAAGGTGGGGGAGAGAGCTGAGAGAAATGGAGGTGGCAGTGGGAAAATGATTTGAAGATGATGGTGGGGAAAGAGGTGAAGAGTGAAATGGAGAGTGTTGGGGAAGGTGGGGTGAAAAGGGTGAAAGTGAAGATTGAGGTGATGGAGAGGATTGGAGGAGGTAAGTGGAGAATGGAGTGGAAAATGCAGGCAGAGGTGGGAGAGACGGAAAATGATGGCGAATATGTTGGTGAGAGATAGTGAAGTTGGTGGAGAGAGTGATGGGGACAGTAGTAAAAGAAGGGTGAAGATGAAGATAGAAATGATGGAGAAGAATGAAGGAGGTAAGTGGAGAATGGAGTGGAAAGTGATAGAAGAGGAGGGAGTGTGATGTGGGTGATGTAGGAGAAGAATGGAGGAGCTAGTGGAAAGAGGTGAAAAATAATGAGAGACGGTTGTGGAGATTGATGGCCCAAGTGATCTAGTGGGTGGTAAGGAATAATGGTGAAAGTGGTGGGGAAAATGATGAAGGATGATGGAGTGGGTAGTGGGGTGTAAAAGGAAGTGTTCTAAAGCCAGTGTTGGAGGGAACGGTGGAGGAGAATGAAGGTGGTGGAGAATGATGATGATGAGGATGTAGGGAGTGGTGGAGATATTGGGGTGGGGTGGATAGTGATGTAGATGATGATGTAAGGGAAGGTGGGTGGAGTGAGTGATGAGGGATGTTGTGGTGAAGAATTATAGTAACGGAGAATAACAGAGAAGAAGAGAATTGTGGTGGAGAGAAATGAAGGAGGAAGTGAAGAGTGATGAAGTTTATGATACACTGAGAGATTATTCTTGGTAGAGTGAGTGATGAATGATTGGGAGGGGTAACTGTGATGAAGAGTGATGTTGGGTGGTAGAGAATGATGAATGGTAGTAAAAATAGTGATGATGATGAACAGCAAAGGTGGTGAATGATGGTGAAAGAAGTGGAGAGGGTAGTGAATGAAAGAATATAATACTAATAGAGAAGAGTGTTTACCAAATGACAGTGGCTTGTTGGTGATGGAGGATGTGATTGGGAAGGGTAAGAGTGAAGGAAATAATGAAGAATAATGGCTAAGAGTAATGGAGGGTCTGACAGTGGTAATGATGGAGTGGGTGATGATGGTGGCTCTGATCACAGTGATGGAGGTCCTGACAAACACCTGTGATGGAGAAGATGGAGGATGACACAGCGAGGAGGTAGTGGTGGTGGTGATAGTGATAGAGGAGGAGGAGGAGGAGGAGGACGGTGATGGAGTTGGTTGTGATGTAGTGAGTGGTGGTGAAAACAGTGATGGAGGCAGTGATGAAAGATGTTGAGGAAAGGGTTGAAGAGAGGGGTGGAAAGAATGCTGGATAGATCGTGAAGTGTAGGAACGGGAGAGTGATGGAGAGAGTTGGAGAACGAGGATGGAGGAAGTGGAGAGGGATGGAGCATATCATGGGGGTTGAGGGAGTAGTGATGGATGTGGAGAAACTGGAGAGTGATTTGGAGGGTCGGAGAGAGGGGTGCAGTGGATGGAAGATAGAGTGGTCAAGTGAGTTAAAGAGTGATGGAGAGGGTCAGAGAGAGAGGTGCAAGTGGAGAGGAGTGGAGAAAGAGTAGTGGAGCGAGGTATGGAGCGGAACTGGAAAGCGACAGACTTGGAGAGAGGGATGGAGGAGGTGATGTGTGAAGTATTGAGTTTATAGTGATTTAGTGATGTAGTGACGAAGTAAATAATTAAAATATGTTCAGTGGATGAGAGCGAAGTTTAGCAGATGTAAGTGATGGAGGATAACTAAAGCAGGCAAATAATGGAGGTAGTAATATCAGATGGAGTGTTGTAAAGAGTGGCAAAGGAAGTAATGAAAAGCAGTGGAGCGGATGAGAGGGTGACTGAGTGTGTCTGGTCGAAATGGTGGAAGATTTAGTGATGAAGAGTGGCACAGTGGACAAGTTCTGAAGTGGCTGGTGGACTGGTGGAGTGGAAATAACAACTGCAAGCCGTAGAGTAGGTGAGAACGATAGACCGACTGAAAGGTGGATTGATAAAGTACACATCTGATGGAAGTGGAGGGCTTGA
>NC_136998.1:38646151-38661151 GCF_032717465.1 Coenobita brevimanus | reverse complement strand
AGGTTCGAGATGTGGTGTTGTGGTGGTGGTGGGGTGTTGTTGATGTGGTGTTGTGGTGGTGGTGTGGTTTTGTGGTGGTGGTGTGGTGTTATAGATATGGTGTTGTGGTGGTGGTGGTGAGGTGTTATAGACATGGTGTTGTGGTGGTGGTGTGGTGTGGTGTTGTGGTGGTGGTGTGGTGTTGGTGTGGTGTTATACTGTAGATGTGGTGTGGTGGTGGTGGTGGTGTGGTGTGGTGTTGAGGCTTTAGATGTGGTGCTACGGTGTGGTGTTGAGGTTCGAGATGTGGTGTTGTGGTGGTGTGGTAGATGGTTTGTAAGTGCTTTTTGTGTGGTGGTATGGTGTGGAGGTTTTTGGCATGGTGATGTGGCGATTCTGAGGTTCATGGCTTGGTATTGTGTGGTGTAGTGTGGAGGTTCTGTAGTCTTGTTTGTGGTGGTGTGGTGGCTGATGATGCTGTGTTGGGGGCTTGATGTGTGGTGGAGTGGCTTTGTGGAGGTCATTGGTGGTGTGGTGTGGTGCGGTGGTGTGGTAGTGAGGTGGAGCTGTGCAGATTTTCGTGTGGTGGTGTAGAGGCATCGATTTTGTGGTAGTGTGGTTATTATATTCACAATTCAGGCGGTTATGGCCCCACTGTCCACTCTTGTTGTGCCTGTGGATTGTGTGGTGGTGTGGTGCTGTGATGTGGTGCTGTGGTTGGTATGGGTGATGATGATGATGATGATGATGATGATGATGATGATGATGATGATGATGAGGAGGAGGAGGAGGAGGATACTACTACTACTACTACGACTACTGCTACTGCTGCCGCTACTATTGCTATTTATAATAATAATAATGATAATAATAATAATAATAATAATAATAAAAATAATAATAATAATAAAAATAATAATAATAATAATAATAATGATAAAACTTAATAATATTGCTCGTTATTATTATTATTATTATTATTATTATTATTATTATTATTATTGGTGATGGCGGAGATGGTGCTGGTGTTGTCGTCGTTGTTGTTGTTTGTTTTATTTTTATTGACAGCAAAAAACACTGATAACGAGAGCAATAATAGCTATCAGTTGGTCTATCTGTCATTCCATCCTTGTTATTGCAGTAAATGTGAGGAGAGAGAGAGAGAGAGAGAGAGAGAGAGAGAGAGAATCAAGAAAAGGTAGAAATTGCCAAGGGAAAAGCGAGTAACAGAGATAATAAGTAAGAGGGGAACGAGGAAGAGAGAGAGAGAGAGAGAGAGGGAGAATGAGTGAGAGGGGAGGGAGAGAGAGAGAGAGTGTAAGAGGTCCATAAAACGCGATAATAATGAGACGGGGGAGAGTTTACCTGAGTTTACCTGACATTAGTTCGCAGCGAAGATGAGAGTAAAGTGAGAGTGATGATGGAGAGGGCAGGAGGGGAGAAGATGATGGGTGAGAGAGAGAGAGAGAGAGAGAGAGAGAGAGAGAGAGAGAGAGAGAAGGGAATGAAGGAGGGAGGTGAGAGAGAAGCTGATGATCAAGAAATAGTGATATCGTCCGTCAGGGGCAGGGCTGTTAAAGGGAATATATGGCCCATTCTTTACCACTCTCTATACATCTTCCACCACCCTCTCTCCCCGCCCTTCCCCCCTCTCTCTCTTCGTCCCCCCTCTCTCTTTCATCTCCCCTCTCTCCTTCCCCCCTTCTTTCTCACTCCCTCTCCTTCTCTCTACCTCCCTTTTTCACCCCTCTTCTTCCCCTTCACCCCTCTCAACACCCTCCTCATCACCCCTATCTAAGCTAAGGCCAAGATTTTCCCTGTCTTCCGTTGTCTTATTCATTGCCTTATATTTCTTGTTTTTATATCAACTTATTTTTTAAGCTGTTATTCTTAGGTTGTACTTTCTCTGGAATTATTATTATTATTATTATTGTTATTATTATTTGTTTCTCTCAGGTTCCAAATTTCTCATATATATACGACTTTGGGTACACAAAACGATGCGATCCTTCTCTTTTTTTCATGCCGGCTGCGGTTGGAGAGGCTGGTGAATGAATGCTCTTTTCTTACACTATTCTCTCCATTCTTACCTGTTCTTCTCACCACTCGTCTGTAGAGCATTTACGTTCTTCCTTATTTCTTTCTAACCCTTACCCATCTCCCTCCCTCCATCCTCTCCCTTCCCATTACCCTTTCTTTTCCACACACACACACACACACACACACACACACACACACACACACACACACACACACACACACACACACACACACACACACCATTTCTGTTCTGCCCCTTCGTCACTCTCCCTTGTGTCCTTTTCCTCTTTGTCCTCTTCCATTCCCCTCTCCCTCTGTTTACTCTTCGTCCTCCCTCTTCTCTTCTCCCCTCTCACCTCCTTCCTCATCAGTGCCCTTCCTTTCCACCCTCAATCTCTTTTCCTCCCTCGTACACCTCTCCCATTCTTTTCTCCCTTTCTTCTTCCCTTCATTTTCATTTCCTTCTTCATTACTTACTCCCCTCTCCTCTTTACCCTATTCTCTTCCTTTCTTCTCTCCCTCTCCTTTTCACCCCCTCTCCGCCGTCTCCTCTTCTTCACCCTCCCCTCACTGTTTCGTCTTCTTCACATCTCTTTTTCACTCACACCCTCTGTTAATCACCATTCCCCCACTCTCTCTATTCATCACCCCTCTCCAACTCCTTCTCTCACCCCATCCTCCCAGTCCCTTCTCTTCCCCGTCCTTCTCTTACCGTTCTCTCCTTCCTCCCACCCCCTTCTCTCTCTCCTCCCCTGCACATCACCCCTAACACAAAGCAACATCCCCCCGCCTCTCCACCCTCGACCAAAAACCTTTCGCTAATCAATTACTTTACGGTGAAAAAAGGCGGTAATTATGTTTTCTGGGGAAGTGCCATTAATTTGTGTAAAGAATGGAGGGGTGAAGGCGGGAGGGAGGGCAAAAACACTCGACCATTGTTAGTGTTCAGAGGGGGTCATTTGTTAGCCTAGATCACCCCGGCCACCACTGCCTCCCTCTCTCTCTACCTGCCTCACTGCCTATACGCCCTTCTGCCTACCTACCTACCTACTCTGCCTACCCCTTCTCTGTCTTCCTACCAACCCCTCTTTGTCTAATGCTGCTTGTTTTAATTCTTTCCCTCTCGTTCATCCCATCATTTTGCACTCATTTTGTCTTTGTCTCACTTCATACACCACCCTTTTATGCTTATCATCTACACCTACACCCACCTCTCTGCCTGTTTATCCGTCTACCTACCTACCAGCTTGCCTACCTACCTACCCATCCATCCCTCTTTGCCTACCGCTACGCACTTTAAACTTTGTTCCACTTATATATATAGTTTTTACCTTCCAACACCTGTGTTAATCGATTCTTGCCTCAGGCCTCCTCCCATTTTTTATTTCCTCCAACCTCAGTGCCTACGTTCCTTCGTTACCTACCAACGTACTTCCCTTTCTACCTACTTACCCACCTAACTGCCCACCTCCATTTGCCTGCCTGTTTACTTTCCTTTCCTGGCCTACCGTTGTTTACCATTGTCCTTTGCCCTCTTACTTTTTCCCTACTAACCTCTCTGCCTGCCTGTATACCTGCATATCTGCCTATCTGCCTACCTACCTACCTACCTGCCAACGTACTTACCTACCTACCTACCTACCTAACCAATTTACCTGTCTACCTACCTACCTCTTTTCCTACCGATAATTACTTCACTCTTTCTCCCCACTTTTCCTTCACCTGTCTCACTGCCTATTCCGGTCTCTACCCAGTCTGCCCCTTACCTACAGCTCGGTATCTCTCTCACTTTCATTTTCTACCTGTCTCACTCTCTAATTACTTTTTACTACCGGTACTCTTATGTTTTTCCAGTTTTACGGTAAGGTGTAATAAACAAAATAAATAATTTAAGAAAAGGTGTTAGGGCGCTCCCTCAACCGACTAGGATACGGACCATAGTACAGGGGTTACAAACACTCCAACAACGAATGCAGTGCTATCTTTTATTATGCTCTCCCTGTTTGTTTGGTATATATTTGTTAGTTTGTCTGTTAGCTGGATTACTCAAAAACTAAAAGAGAGACTTGGACCAGCTTTAGTGAGTATATAGCTCATGTCCCAGTGAACAATCGATTTGCTTTTGGGACCTATCCGGATCGTATTACAGATACTGGATACGGAAGACACTGTTAACGATACCGTAATCAGTGATGAGAAACCCTAACACATTACGAAGAGTGGCTTGGAAATTACGTTGCCCTTGTCGGAGAGATGCGTTCCACTGAGCACTCCTCTAGTTAGGTTAGTAGTAGTAGTAGTAGTAGTAGAAGAAGAAGAAGTATTAGTATTAGTAGTATTATCAATCACTGATCATTTTAAATCAGCATAAAAAATATCGTACTAAAGGGGTTCGACTTTTCATAAATATAATAATAAATATAATAGTGACCAGTTGACCCTGGTGCGGTGTGGTGCGGTGTGGATCTGTCCCTTCTCCCCTTTGGTGCTAAGATGCGAATGAATGTGTTCGAATGGATGAGTAAATGGGGAGTGTGTCGTCCTGTCTCGGCTACCTCCCTTTCCTTGGGGGAAGCAGCCTAGGTATATAGATAAATAGATAGATTATTATTATTATTTTTAAATTGAGATGTTCAGGCTGTGTCCCATAACTCGCGATAATTTAGAGATGTGTACTCATTTCCTGGGTAAAAATATAACCTTTGTTAAGTATAATTGCTTCATCAACACCGTGATTTGTTACCCACTGAATTATGAGGGTCACTCCCCCTGTGCATAATATTTCCCAAGTGTATGTCATTCCAGACACGGATAAGTTTTCTCTTCTTTGGATGATTGTGTTTATCTTGTCTAACCTTACTGTGTCTGTCCTAACCTTAATTATTAACGTCTCCTTTTCATCCTAACCTAACCTAACCTAACCTAAACTAACATAATTCTAACTGCCTAACCTAACCTAAGCTAAGCTAACGTAACCAAACCTTACCTAACTAACGTAACGGAGCAATCCAAACAGACGTGCCTAACCAAAGCTGACCTAACGAAATCTAACATAACATAATCAGACCTTATCTAATCCATGGACCATACCCAAACTAAGCCTGACCTAATCCTAAATAATCTAGACTAACTCAAGCTAATCTATCCTAAGTTGACCCTCCCAAACCTAACCTAAGCCCTACTGAAAAACAAAAAAAGTTCCCAAGCTGATCAGTCTGAACATATGCTCTTGGAAATTGGCTACACATGCGGTTTATCTCTCTCTCTTATTGGAAATTTATTTTGGTTAATGTCAAAGGATATTATTTTAGCTGGGGGAAGGAGGGAGGGGAAACTTGTCGCAACCACAGGATAAAATTTTAAGCCCCCTCCCATAGCAGTGGAAAAGTACACCTTAAGTTAAATCCATCAGCCTTTCACTTTCTACCTGTCTCTCGTCCTCTTACACCTGCCTCACTACCTCCCTTCCCGCACCCCCTACCAATCTCCCCTACCTCCCCACCTCTATTCTCTCCTCCCCCTCCCTCTGCCATTCACTCCTCCTCACCCCTTACCATTCACCCCTCCCCCTCTCCCGCACCATTCACACCTCCCCCTCCCCCTGCCTGTCTATCTCCTGTCTGCCTTTTGACGTACAACACCTGATTTTGTTCAGTAAAGAGCAGTCAGAAGATTAAGTACAGCCTCTCTTGCTTTCTTTGGCATGATACTGTACTCTTTTCACATTAACTTGGCCCAGATTTTGGTCCATTTGCCGCTTTTTTCACGTATCTCAGTGGCAGAATAAATACTACGGCCGTACATACTTTTCATAACACTTCTTCATGACTAGCATCGTGTTCTGATATTAATTTTTTGCTGCAGCTAAGCACTCAAGATAGAAAGATGGCAGTTTTACGCCAAGTTAAAGTGAACAGAGAATAGTCTATACATTTTAATTCTGGTTAAATCTCCAAACGATTTTTTTTTTTCCTCAGTATTGGAAAACCCTGCGAAGTTAGAGGGTGGAGGAAGGATTGTCTCTCTTGTTTCCATCAGAGAGAGAGAGAGAGAGAGAGAGAGAGAGAGAGAACGTATTCCCCTCTTCCCTCTGTCATTATCTCTCTTTTATTATTCCATCATTGTCTTCTCTTTTTCAGTTCTTCTCGATCTCTTCTTGCCCCTCTTTCCCCCCTCATTCCCTCCCTTCTCCTTTCCTTCTTCCCCCTTCTCCTTTCTTCCTTTCTCTCCTCCTCCTCCCTCCCTCCTCTCTTCCCTCCCTCCGTCATTTTGTTCGTCTTTCTTCTCTCACTCTTTCCTCTGTCCATACCAAATACAAGCTGTTAGCACCTCCCACAGGGAAGCAGAGAGAGAGAGAGAGAGGAGGGGTGGGGAGAAGGATGAGGAAATGAAAACAAGTAGAATGGAGAAAAGTTGGAAAAAAAAAAAAACGATATAGACCATTAAAGGGAAAAAATAATAACTAGGAAACCATAAAACGAAAGAAAATAGAGAGGAGAAATGCGAAGGAAGGAGGAGACAGAGAGAGAGAGAAAAAAAAGGAAGAGTACAAAGAGGAAGAAAGTAAGGACACAGAATCAAAGAAATGAGATCGGAGCCAAAATTAAAGAAAGAATAAAATAAACAGAGCAGGAGCGGAGGAGACAGAGAAAGTTACAGAGTTAAATAAAGGAAAAACCCGAGACTAACGAATAACAAGGGTAAATGAAGGAGAGAAAATAAACGGGAGAAGGGGAGACGAAGATAGGAAACACTGAAGGGGAATTAAATCGTGGAGAAATGAACAAGAAGAAGACGTAAAGAGAAACGGAGAGGAAAGTTAAGAAAGGGGAGAGAGAAATAAAGGTTGAAGGATGGGAGAATGTAAGGAAGGAGAGAGAGAGAGAGAGAGAGAGAGAGAGAGAGAGAGAGGGAGAGAGAGACGTATACAATTTTAATAGCCTGTTAAATAATTGCCAGAAGCTTATGAATATGTCACTACGTCTCTTTGTTTGCCTATTCACACGTACTATCATTTTATTGTCTTCTGAGTAGGCGAGAATGAAGATAGTATACACAGACAAACGCTTATTAACACTCAAGCACCACATACACACACACTAATGAAGATATTTGTATCATCCCACCTGCATACGTAATACACATAGTTTAAAATAGAATTGCCCTCACATACACATACGTGCCAGCATTCACACACACACACACACACACACACACACACACACACACACACACACACACACACACACACACACACACACTCCCCCCACCGCGCACGCACGCACGCACGCACGCACGCACGCACGCACGCACGCACGCACGCACACACACACACACACACACACACACACACACACACACACACACACACACACACACACACACACACACACACACACACACACACACACACACACACACACACACCTCTTTTTCCTTCCACCCCTTCCGCCACCCTTCCCCTCCCCACACCACTCCCCACCCCACACCCTTCCTTCCTCGACACTCTTCCCTTCCCCCACCCACAACAAACACCATCTCACATCACAAGTCCCCGAGACAGCCCCCCAAAAGGGAACCCAATTTATCTTCCCTCTAGCCTGCACCGCCGACCGTGAAAGGGGAAGAAAGCGGGGCCAAGTGAAGAGGGGCAACCGTACACCTTCCCCCTCTCTTCTTTCACCCCTTTTATTCACCCCTTTCAATTCTTCTTGGTAAATAAGGGCAGGGATTGATGGCCGACTCTCAATCACACACTCGTTTTCCATCTCCCCTCCACCCCCTTCTCCACCCATTCCATTCTCTTCCGACCTCCCCTCCACCCCCTTCTATTCTCCCTCGTCTCTGCCGTCCATCCTTTCCATTATCCATCGCCCTCCCCCCTCCATCGCTACCTATTCTCTCCAGGTGAAAGAACAGGAGGAGGGTTGATTAGAAGGAAAGAGGGTGTGTAGCATTGAGAGAGTCCCCTTTCTCATCGCCCTAATCAAGCTCGACTTTAGAAATGGGCACAGAAAGGAGGCGAAATGACTAACGGTAAAGGACAAAGAGGGTAAATTAGTCAGTTGTGCAGTTACGGTAATCGAAGTGCCAATTAATGGAGCGGGTTTACTTCCTGTTCCGTTGCATTGAAGGTCCTTGTGATTGATTTAATTATTCATTGTTATTTTCTGTGGTTGATGTTATTTAGTGTTATTTTCATTATTTTTTTAAATCTTTATCTTCTTGTATTTATCTTCGGTTTTTGTGTAGATTTTATATGCATTTCCACATCCTTGTATTTGTCTGTTTGTTTGATAGATAGATAGATAGATAGATAGACAGGGAGATCGAGATAGGCGGACAGATAGACGGATAGATATAGATTACTGTGGAGTATTTTATTCCATGATTCATCTTTTTCTGCTGTATATACATTCTCTCTCTCTCTCTCTCTCTCTCTCTCTCTCTCTCTCTCTCTCTCTCTCTCTATGTTGTTTAGGTCAATCCAGTTACTTTCCACATATATACATACCTACATACATTTTCACGTTTTCTTTATTCATTATTTTTTTTTTTGGCTTATTTGGTCTATTTTGTTCTTTTCTTTTTTTTTTTTTAATATTTCCGCAAAGTGCACACCGAGTAATATTTTTCCAGCATCATTAATTTCTCCTGCTCCCTTTTTCTTCGCCATTAATACTCATCAGTCATCTTTGTGGGTATTTTTTTCATAATAATAATGATAATAATAATAATAATAATAATAGTGGTAGCGGTAGTAGTAGTATTGGTAGTAGTAATTGTAGAAGTAGCCTAGTAAGAGCATTATTAATACTTACAGTAATAATGATAGTAGTAGCAGTAGTAGTAGTAGTAATAGTAAAAGTAGTAGTTGAGGTAATAGTAGTAGTAGTAGTAGTAGTAATAATAATAATAATAATAATAATAATAATAATAATAAAACAAAACCACAAATAACACGTAAAATCCCCAGCCCATCCACAAAAACAACAGCCAAGAAAAAAAATAATATATTGCCGTAAAAAATAAGGAGAGAGAGAGAGAGAGAGAGAGAGAGAGAGAGAGAGAGAGAGAGAGAGAGAGAGATCACATATTTCCCACTGCTGAACCGCCTCAAAAACAACTGTCATCTGTAAAGTGACTTATGACCGCCATTTGTCTGGGCCAGGTTACTTGTGGCAGCTTGGGGAGAGGAGGGAAGGGGAGGGAGAAGTGGGGAGGGAACGGGAGGGGGAGAGAGAAGGGAGGGAAGAGGACGGGGAGAGGGGATACGTGTGTGAGAGAGGGAGGGAAAGAGGGGAGGGGAGAGAGGAAGAGCGGAGAGATTGTGTGGAGAGAGAGAGAGAGAGAGAGACAAGAGGGGGAGTATGGATGGATATTCGAGGGAGAGATAATGAAAAATGACAGTGTAAGAGGACGAAGGGAAGATAACATAAGGGAAACTAATGTGAGGAAAGATTTTTTTTTTTATATACTGTGAGAATGAACCTCGAGAGAGAGAGAGAGAGAGAGAGAGAGAGAGAGAGAGAGAGAGAGAGAGAGAGACTTGAAATATTGAAGTGAGTACGAGTGGACGAATGAAGGGCAAAATAAAAATGAATGACAGGAGAAATAAATCAATAGTGAAGTGATAATGGGAAAGTAGGGATAGTGAAGTGTCAGAAAGGGGAAAAAATGAAGGAGAATGAAGAGGCCTTTGTGGAAATGAAGATCAGTAAAACAGTGTAAATGAGAAAATGAATGACAGAGAAGGAGTGTAAAATGAATGATAGTGACAGTAAAAAAAAAAAATGGAGAATGTTTGAGGGTAAATGAATGTAAGAATAAAGAGATGAAGAAGAATAAATGTTTTAAAAGTAAATAATAAAATTGAATATAAGGAATTAATATATGGAATCTGTGAAAAGGGAATTGAATGAAGTGTCAGAAATTGAGAGACTGGCCAGAAGAGTGTATGAGAGATGGAGGGGAAGGGAAAGATGGGGAGACCAAGGATGAGATGGAGGGATTGAATGGAGAGAGATTTCAGAGGGTGGGGTGTTAAGTTGGAGGGAGGTCAGTCAGATAGCAGAGGACAGGGCAACATGGAAGTTTGTTTATGGTCACCCCTTAACAAAAAATGATAAAGCTTCATGTCCAAAAATGATGATAATGAAGCTGTGAGTATTAGTCAAAGAGAAGACACTAAACACTGTGAAATATATGGCAGAGTGGAAGGTTAACAGCTGGTGATTAACGAGAGGGGAACTCGACTCTGGCCACTCTATTATCTCTCTCTCTCTCTCTCTCTCTCTCTCTCTCTCTCACTCACACACACACACACACACACACACACACACACACACACACACACACACACACACACACACACACACACACACACACACACACACACACACACACACACACACACACACACACACACACACACACACCACCCTCAACACACACACGTCCCCACACTCAAGTAAAACACAGCGGGATCCACCTGTCATCTGACCCCGTGACCTGACTCCTCCTTGTTCCCCTCTGACCCTGGGGTGACCAAAGACAGGCTAACTTGACCCACTTTTGACCTTATCTCGACTCCCACTTGAACCCTCGGGCCGAAGTCTTGCTGGCGTTGGAGGCTGGCACTTCTTCGTTACTATTTCTTTTCCTCCTTCGTATGGACTGTGATTCTTCTTTCCCTTTTCCTTTTTCATTTCCTTTTCTCAGGTGTACCTTTTCTCTCTTTGTCGTCCTTTATTTGGGTCTTGCAGGTGAGCTATAAACAGGAGGTATCCGGCGTGGACAATTGGTTTACTGCAGCGCACAAAGCCAAATAACACGCTAAGGAAGAAGTGCTAGGGAGCCTCCTGAATCCACTAGCATATGAACCCCTAGTATGTCCTGTCTCTCCCCTCCCTGTGGCTCGACCTCCCCTCCACCTGACCCTATCTACCCTGCCTTGACCTGACGCCATATGGGCCTTGACCTCACTTGGCACTATCTCTCCCCCACAGTGCCTCAACCTGACACTATTTTCCTTCCCTCCAACCTGTCTCCATTCCATCATCTCTCCTCCTGGCTCCCCCGTCATCTCCCTCCCCTCCTCCAACATTTCCCTACCATCCCTCATCTCCCTCATCCTCCCCTCATGACCTCCCTACTCTACCCTACCTCCACCACCTCTCCACTTTGATGCCTCCGTCACCCCAATCTCCCCAGTGCATCCCCATTACCCATCCTCTCCAACCGGCTTCCATCACCTTATAACCTCTTCCTCCTGCCTCACCCAAAACCTCTTCCTCCTGCCTCACCCAAAACCTCTCCTTTCTCCCCCGTCACAGCCTCCCCCCTCCCCCCAGTCTCTTTCATCACCTCTCCTTCCAGCCTACCCTCGTCACATCCCTCCCCATCTCCCCATCAGCGTACCTAATCAGTCAGTCAGTCCAAGCTACCCCATCAACTTCCTCCATCAACCTCCCCCAGTCACCTCCCCTCCAGCCCTCGTCTGTCACCTTCCCCATCCTAACATTTTCACTCTCGTCATCCCAAACCAAATTTGTCTCCAACCTGACCACATATTTTCTTCCACTGTGACTTAAGCTGACCCAGTTTCCATCTCTTCTGACATCTCCCATTGCCTCTCCCCCCTCCCCCTTTCTTTTTCTCTGTCCCCCTTCTCTCCCATTCCTACCTTTTCCCCCTTTACTGTTCTCCCTTTTCTCTTGTGCCACCTTTATCTTCCTCACTTACTCGTATATTATTGCCTTAACACGGTTCCTCTTCTCCATCTCCCTTTTCCTTCCTCTCATCCAGCCCTGTCTTCATCCCACTCTGTTTTTCCCTTTTTATCCACCATCCCCTTCTCTCTTTTGTTGGCATACCATTCTCCTTGATCGAACTCTCCGTTGCCCCCTCCGCGCGCGCGTGCGTGCGTGCGTGCGTGTGTGCGTGCGTGTGTGTGTGTGTGTGTGTGTGTGTGTGTGTGTGTGTGTGTGTGTGTGTGTGTGTATATATATATATATATATATATATATATATATATATGTATATATATATATATATATATATATATATATATATACAGTTTACACACACACACACACTGTTTTCCCCCAGCCTTCTATTTTCTCCCTCCAGATCCCCTCACCATTTGACCTCACCCCACCCCGTCTCCCCTTTGACCTGACCTCCCCTCGCTACCCTCGTTTGTCATGGCCAGGCAGCAAAAACACCCTGTGGCCGCCATGGGGTTTTTCCTCCTGTTCCCCCTCTCCTCTTTTCCCATTCTGTGCCTCTTTTCCTCGTATTTTCGTGTTCGTTCGCTATACCTGGTTTCCCAGTATTTTTTCTTTCGTTCTCCATGTACAGCCTCGGACAAAAATATCCGTCCTCTTTTTAGCAGAACGATTATGGAACTGATCCGCAATATTCTGAAAAGATTGGGAGGTTCCGAAGATCGCATCATAGGCTCCAAAAGTCATAGTTCACTGTCCCGTTATTTATCGCAATGGATTGTATCGATATATATGTCAGCAGCTGGACAGTCGAACTCGGCACTTCTTTTACACCTGTGATTATGTGAACCTTAAGCCATCAATAATGATCCTCCTTATTTCGTATATGAAATTGACGAAGGGAGATTTTAACATATGACTGATGGTTAGCAAGATTTAATGATGTTTTAGAGACTGTTTTGAGACTGTAGATGAACAGTTAACGGGGACTGTACCTCGGTATATATTTTTGCAGTTATTTGAATTTGTATAACTTCTTGGTCATATTTGCTTCATTTCTCGTTTCCACCTGCGTATGGTCTTTTGACGAGTTGTTGCTGGTTTTATTATTATTATTATTATTATTATTATTATTAAATTAGTAAATGGTGAAAGGCTTGTATTTGGCTGGAGGCAAGGGGAGGAGAGAAAAGATAGAGATATAATGAGGGGTTAATTTCTTTGTTATTTAAGATAATGATGATAGAGTTCCCGAAAGTTTTGATTCTCTCTCTCTCTCTCTCTCTCTCTCTCTCCCTCGTCCGTCATGATACCCCGTCAGGCCACAAAAGCAAGCAATCGGGCCAGTCAAGGGGCCAAGTGGTAAAGTGGCCCCCCAATGGACAGGCACAAAAGGCAGACCCACTTAAATATAGACTCCACTTGCAATGGGACCTGGGTATTGGTAACAGCCGTGTGTGTGTGTGTGTGTGTGTGTGTGTGTTATGACTGACTGCGTTTATATGTGCGAATATTGGTTCCAGTGTCAAGTGTGTGTTTATATATAGGCGTTTTTTATGTGAGAATAGATGTGTGTAGTGGTGTGTTATTTATGACTGGCCTTTTGAGTGCGTTTGAGTGTGCTTCAGGCGTGTGTGTGTGTGTGTGTGTGTGTAATTTTAGGTGTATGTATGTTTGTATGTATGTATGTGTAATGCATCGTATTAGAGAATGCGAGTATACGTTTTTTGTGAGTACTTTTGTGTGTATGTTAGAGAGAGAGAGAGAGAGAGAGAGAGAGAGAGAGAGAGAGAGAGAGAGAGAGAGAGAGAGAGAGAGAGAGAGAGAGAGAGCTTGTTACCCACCATGATTTATGTCTACATTTTAATTTGGTTTATTGTGCTTTGAGTGGACCCTTGATTGTGGTGGCTGGGTGACAGTGATGGTGGTTGTGTTGGTGGTGGTGGGTATTAGATTGGTGGTAGTGGTGGTGGTGATGGTTGTGGTGGTCATGGGGATTGTGTTAGGGGTGGTAGTTAGTTGGGTACTGGTTGTAGTAATAGGTATGTTTGTTGTGGTGGTGATGGTGGTGATGGTGGTAATGAAGTAAGCAGTGGTGATAGTCGTGGTGGGTGGTTAGTAGGCGATGGTTGTTTTTACAGTCCTTAAAGTGGTAGATGTTAGTGGTAATGTTGAGGCTGGGTCAATGGTTACAGAGAGTGGTGGTAGGAATATAGAGGGTAGTGTTGATGGTGAGTAGGAGCGTGATGAGGGTGGATTATTGGCTATTTTGCTTGTGGTGGTGGTGGATAAGAATATCGTAGTGGAAGGTGGATAGATGGAGGAGATGAATAAGTGGAGAGAAGTGCTAGTGGATGATGATAGAGGGGTTTATGGTGGGAAGTAGTTGGAGAAGGTGGAGCTGGTGGTTTTGGTAGAATTTTCAGTAGCCATATAACTGACGGTAGAATTGGTGGAAGTGAAGGTTAGGCGGGTAGTGATACAGGATTCGGTACTGCTGGCGGGGAAGGGTGGGTGGATGATGGGGTTGGGTGGATGGTGCATGGGATGGATAGGAGGATGGCGAGGCAAGTGGATGGTGCGATGGAAGAGGTACGTGGAGGGCGAGGGTATAGGTAAGTAGGTAGATGGTGGGGGTTGGTAGTTGGTGGGGGTAGGTGAGTGGTGGGGGTAGGTGAGTGGTGGGGGTAGCTGAGTGGTGGGGTGGAGGTGGGTGACAGGGGTGTGCGAGTGGTGGGGAAGTCAATGGTGATGATAATTCAGATAGGACAGCTTAATCATATGTTCCTTATTCATCCTGTGAAGAGGAAACCCAAATTTACTGACACACACGTTTTGGCTCCATGCACTTTATGTGATGGGTAAGTGGCTGAGGAATTATAGTAAGTGTCCGTGTATTTCTAGCTGGCAAAGGATGAGTGTATGTTGTATGAGACTTGAGATAATTCCTTTTATAAATAAATCTCACAACCACTGCTACTAACTTGTTTATTAGTACAGTGATGGTTAATAATTTCTTTACACGTCTGAGAGAGAGAGAGAGAGAGAGAGAGAGAGAGAGAGAGAGGAGCTCATTAGATTGTGACACAGCTTTGGAACAGTGTAAAACAAACCATTATTTTTAACTGAGAACATAATATAAATTCTTATATCGATTGTGTACATATTTCATATCAATTTTTCGCGTACATTGTAGTGTGTGATATGATTTTTGTCAGGGATTATTTTTGATTTTACATTTTAATTTATTTTC
>NC_136998.1:38631151-38636151 GCF_032717465.1 Coenobita brevimanus | reverse complement strand
AACTAATGAAAGAAGATATTTTGTTGTGGTATTCGTAGTGTGATTAGTAAGGATAATAAATCAGAGTATATTGTTCCTTACGACAAAACACGGCGCTACTCCCTTTAACACCGGGTACAGAATGTCGGGTGGGAGTCTGCGCTGGGGTACTGTACACTGATAACGGTCCGGGAATGCAGTGGTGGTGGCTGGTCGTGTGGTGTGGCTGTGTGCTTACCCCCGGGACGGACCATGTTTTTCTGAATTTGGTGTCTCCCATGCACGTCCTTCCTTAGATGAGTCAAATCGGCATGTGTTACGTCAGAAAATTATGAGAAAATATTGTACGTATATCGATAGGGTTTTATGAAGAACGTACTTAATCTCTCCCCCTTATAGGGTCCTTCCAAAGGTGAAAAAGAAGGTGTCGTAGCTTAGAGGTTAATGTCTACTTATATAACACTGATAAGAGAGAGGTATACTGTAAGTGAGACTCCTTAGCCCACGACGACACGACCAGTGTAACTCCCCCCCTTTCTCCTCTTCCCCCGACCCATTTTCCTCCCCTTCCCTTCCTCCTTCCGTCCCTTTCTCCTCCCTTTTCCCTTCATTCTCCCGCTTCCCTTCCTCCTCTCCCCTTTCCTTCCTCCTCCCTTTCCCATCCTCCTCTCGCTTCCTCCCCCTCCCTTCTCTTCCTCTTCCTCCTCTTCCTTCCTTTCCCCATTCCCTCCCCCCCAGCTCACGGCTCACTGCACACCACCACAAGCATGACAGTCACTGAAATATTATTAGCGAGGGGCGGATCTCACACTTTTCAGTTATCCATTATTTTTGTAAATTTTGGACTGACTTTTCAATTAATATTTTTTCTATTTTTTTGTGGAGATTTTTTTAACCAGATAAGTAATTTTTTTTTTTTGTAAAATTCTTTTTTTTTTCACAAGTCATTCAGTTTTTGTAGAGACATTTCAGTTGTGTATTTCATATTTTATTTTTTGGTATATAAGTGGATGATAGAGTTTGATGAGGACGATGATTATGATGATGATGATGATGATGACGACGACGATGATGATGATGATGACGACGATGATGATGATGATGATGAGGAGGAGGAGGAGGAGGATTTGTTTTTTTCTTTAATCAGTCATTTCTCATCCTCCTTCTGTCTTTTCTCTCCTCCTTCTCTCTCCTTTCCTTCGCTCTTCACCCTCTCCTCCTCCGTCCTCTTCATCCACTTGCAGTCATATAAGTGTCTCTTCATAACTCGACATCTTTCCTCGCACAATTTTCTCCTATCTCTTGTTCTCCCTCCTTTGTCTCTTCCCTTTCTTTAATACTCTCTTTTCTTCTCTTCCCTCTCATTCGGCTTCTTCCTTCTTCTCTTTCACTCCCTCTTTTCTTCTGTCACAGTCTTTCCCCTCTTTCTCCTTTTTTCCCATTTCCACGCGTCTTCTTTTCGTAATAGTTTCTTTTGTAATCCAACTTCATCTTCTTTTCTTCCAGTCTCTCTCTCTCTCTCTCTCTCTCTCTCTCAATTCCCTTCTGCCTTCCCTTCTCCCTACCACCCTCTCCTCCCAGCCCCTCCCTCCGTCTCTCCCTCCCTCCCTCCGTCTCTCCCTCCCTCCCTCTCACCTCCTCAGGCTTCTCTCCACCTCTCCTTTCCTCCACTTGTAACAGCAGTGGAGGAGGAGTGTGGAGGAGGGGAGGGAGGGATTAGTGGCACCTCTTAAGGACTCTCCACGTCACACTCAGTGGCCGCCCTTCTCTCTCTGTCTCTCTCTCTCTCTCATTTTCTGTCTTTATTTTCTCTCATTTCTCTCATTTTCTGTCTTTATTTTCTTTCATTTCTCTCATTTTCTGTCTTTATTTTCTCTCATTTCTCTCATTTTCTCTTTATTTTCTCTCATTTTCTGTCATTATTTTCTCTCATTTCTCTCATTTTCTCTCTTTATTTTCTCTCATTCTTTATTTTCACTCAGTTTTTTCCAGTTCGCTTGTTCCTTTTTTCATTTCGTCTCGCTTTCTCTCTTTATTTTCCCTCCTTTCCCTTATTTCTCTTTCATTTTCTCTCTTTATTTTCTCTCATTTTCTCTCTATGTTTTCTCATTTTCTTTATTTTCTCTCAGTTCTCTTATTTTGCTTTCATTTTCTCTCATTTTATTTTCTCCCAGTTCTCTTCCTTCTCTTTCATTTCGTCTCACGTTCTTTATTTTCCCTCGTTTCTCTTATTTCTCTTTCATTTCTCTCACTTTTTTCTGACTTTTCTCTCAGTTTATAATTTATCTTTTTTTATTTTTATTGTTTTCGTTTTCAACCGCAATCTCCTCTGTCTGTCTGTCTGTCTGTCTGTCTCTCTCTCTCTCTCTCTCTCTCTCTCTCTCTCTCTCTCTCTCTCTCTCTCTCTCTCTCTCTCTCTCTCATTTTCTTCAGTTTCTCTCTTTGTTTTTCGTTGTTTCATTTTCTGTATTTCATTTATTTGTATTCTTTTCTCGTTTCTCACTTCTCTCACAATTGTTTATAATTCTCTCTCTCTCTCTCTCTCTCTCTCTCTCTCTCTCTCTCTCTCTCTCTCTCTCTCTCTCTCTCTCTCTCCCCATTTCCTTGATATTCGCTTTCCTTGTATTGTTATCGTATTTTCACAACTCTCTCTTTTCCCCCACGTTCTTTGTTCTTCACGTCTTCCTGTTCTCTTTATGCTCTTGTTCTCTTAGTTTTGCCTCTTTTCTTCTTTTTTCCCTCCTCTCTCTTTCGTCTCCTCCTCCATCTCCATCTCCATCTTCTCCTCCATCTCCTCCTCTTCCTAACACCTGCAGTAAAACAGAGACAGCAGTTAGAACATAAAATCCTTCTCCTCCCTTCTCATGTCTCCTTCCTCATTTCTTTTTCCTTTCCTTCCCCTTTCTTCTCCTCTCTTGTCTTTCTCCTCTCATCTCCTCTCTTGTCGTCTGTCTCCCTTCATCTCCTTTCCCTCTCCCTCATTTTCTTCTCCCCTTGCTTTCCTCTATTTTCTCTTTCGTTGTCTTCATACTGTTTTTTTTCCTTTTCCCCTTTTCTTCTTCCTGCCTCTTGTCTTTCTGCCTCTTCTCCCCTTCCCCCCTTCTTTCCATCTCTTCCTTTCTTCCCTGTTTCTTCTCCCTCCCCCCTTTTCCTCTTTCCTTTTTCTTCCCAGTTTCCTCTGTATTTCTCTTCTCTTTTTTCTCTCTTCTTTTCTCCTCTCCTCTCTTCTCTTCCCTTTCTTCCTCTTCTCTTTTGTCTTGTCTTTATTCTCCTCTCCTCTGTTTTTCTTTCTCTTTTCGTCTCTTCCCTCCTCTTCTCTTCTCTCGTCTTTTATTCTTTTTTCTTTTCTTCTTCTCTCTTACTCTCTTTTCTCTTCTCCTTTTCCTTTCTCTTTTTGTCTCTTCCCTCCTCTTCTCTTTTCCCGTTTTGTCATTTATCCTTTTTTTCTTCTCTACTTCTTCTCTCTTACTCTCTTTTCTCTTCTCTTTTTTCTTTCTTCTCTTCTTCCCCTCTCTTACATTCTTTCCTCTCTTTTTTCTTTCTCCTCTCTTCCCCTCATAGTGGCAGTAGCTGGGACATAAAGCCTGAACTGAGGAAGCCACGCCCTTGTACCCTCGTAAAGGCCACCTAACCTGAAAAGAGGGGGGCTGGAGGCAAGGAGGGAGCAGAGAGAGGAGGAGGGAATGGAGAGAAAGAAGGAGGGAGAGAGGAGAGAAAGGGAGAGATAAAGGGAGAGAGGAGAGAAAGGGAGAGAAGGAGGGAGAGAGGAGAGAAGGACGAAAGGAGAGGAGACAAAGAAGTAGGGAATGGACAGAAAGATGGAGGGGATGGAGAGGAAGAAGTGGGGAGTTGAGAGAAGGAATGAGAATTGAAAGGAGGGAGGAGCGAAGGAAGGAAGGAAGGAGGGAGGGAGGAGAGAAAGAAAGAGTGAATGGAGAGAAAGGAGGAGGGAATGGAGAGAAAGGGGGAGAGAATGGCAAGAAAGGAGGAGAGAATGGAGAGAAGGAAGGAGAGAATGGAGAGAAAGGATGAGGGCATGGACAGAAGGAATGAGAATTGAAAGGAGGGAGGAGGGAAGGAAGGAGAGGGAGGAGGAAAGGAAGGGCAGAGAAAGAAGGGATGTGCGAGAGGAAGAGAAAGGAGGAGAGGGAGAATGAGTAGGAGGAAGGAGGGATAAATGCAAGAACTGAAGAAAGAAAGAGGAAAAGGGAGAATATGAAGAGACGTAGGAATGAGTAGGAAGAGATGGAAGATGAGGGGGGAAGGAGGAAGACTGAGAGAGAGAGAGAGAGAGAGAGAAAGAGAGAGAGAGAGAGAGAGAGAGAGAGAGAGAAAGAGAGAGAGAGAGAGAGAGAGAGAGAGAGAGAGAGTAAAGAAGAGGAGGACCCTTGAAGGAGACGTGAACTTCTCGAGATGTGACACCCCTACTCCTCTCGCTAGTCACTCCAGCAGAGGGAGGGAGAGAGAGAGCCAAGAAGGAGGAAGAAGAGGGGGAGGGGGAGGAGGAGGAGGAGGAGGAGGAGGAGGAGGAGGAAATGAGTGGAACGTGGAGGAGTACAAAGGAATGCAAACAGGAACAGAAATATTGGCTCATTCGAGGTGTTAGTTACAAGATAGATTATAACTGATTCGATCTGCTTAAGACTAGAATATTAAAGAAGGAAGTCTCTCTCTCTCTCTCTCTCTCTCTCTCTCTCTCTCCCCTATCATGACCCCTTTTCTTTCTTTCTCTCCCACTTTTTCTTATTAGTCTCTCTCTCACGCAGCTCCTTCCATCTCAAGCTCTGTCATTTTGCAACCACTTCCTTTCACACTCTCTCTACGCTCTCTTTCACACGTTCATACACCACATAAAATTTTCCAAACACTTCGTCCCTCATTCACACCCTCACGTACCCTCTCTCTCTCTCTCTCTCTCTCTCTCTCTCTCTCTCTCTCTCTCTCTCTCTCTCTCTCTCTCTCTCTCTCTCTCTCTCTCCAGTACCCTCACTCACACCTTTTCCGCTCCTCATTCATCCATA
>NC_136998.1:38473651-38626151 GCF_032717465.1 Coenobita brevimanus | reverse complement strand
TGAGGACATGGGATGGGGAGGAGAGAGGGAGAGGAGGGGGCTGTGGAGGTGCAGAGAGAAGGAAAGAAGAAGAGGAAAGAGGAATAAGAAGAGAGGAAGAGAAAAGAAGGGAAACTGATAGGGCTGACAGGGAAGAGAAGGGAAGGGAAAGGAGGGAGATGAATGAAAATTTAGCAAAAGATAGAAGAGAAGCGAAAAAGAAATGAAGAAAGAGAGAGAGAGAGGTGACAAGGAAGGGAGGGAGAGGGAATGAACGAGCGTAGAAGGGAAGGAGGGAGGGAATGAGGGAAGAAGCGAGGAAGAGAGGGAAGGAGGGAGGGAAGAAACGAGGAAAAGAGGGAGGGAGGGATGCGAAGGTCAGTGAGTGTTGAAGTGTTGACAGCTGTTATGAACCAGCAGACGTAAATCTTTCAGCATCCCTTCTTACAGTGCTCATTCCTGTCTGTCTGTCTGTTGGTCTGTCTGTCTGTGTGCCGTATGTAAGGCCTCTAAAATTACGTTCAGATTTACGACTTTCAACGATTGGTGAATAAGTGTATATCTTTCAATTATATTTTTTGTGGTGCTGGTGGAGAGGGATGCCTTCACGTGGTGGCTCAAGTATCTGGGTTACATAAACATCCCTCAAATACTTCACTATCCCCTGAAAGGAGGACGGTGAACTACAGAAGATCAATTGAAGTTGCATTCAACCGGTACTACTACTACTACTACTACTATAGATGATGATGATGATGATGATGATGATAACACTTAAAAATCCGGAACTCAAGGTGCTCTGTGAAGTGAAGAAGTAAATAAGGTCTATCGGTTCATCTCTTTCTCCATTATCTTCGGCTTTGTCGCTTTGATCTATTGGAGACTGACAGACCGACAGGCATTAGTCCCTCACTGTCCCTTACTGTCAAGCTGTCCTCTCCCCTCCCCCACAGTCCTTTGCTTGAAGGGGGCTAATCTGGGGGTATTGTAGTGGGTAGGGGAGGTAAGGGAGATGGAGGGGGAGAGGAAGTGAGAGGGGGAATACTGAAGTGGAAAACGGAGAGGGATGAGTTCTAAGGATGTTGAGAGAGAGAGAGAGAGAGAGAGAGAGAGAGAGAGAGAGAGAGAGAGAAGAAAATATATCCACTTCCCACTGGTTTTTGTGTTCCCTTCCCGACAAGTTTTCGATTTCCTGCGGCGGTTTGACTTTGTTGTGTGTGGGGGACGGAGAAGGTGACACCCCTCCCCTCCCCTCCCCTCCCCTCCCCTCCCCAGCTCTGTCCCACTGTCTGAATAGCCCTTCTCACTTTACACAAGGTATTATGGAACTCTATAGGGCCAGGAGGTAGTCGGCAGGCTGTCTTTTTCCGGAACTCTCGTACTCTCACTTCACCTCCCATCCCCCCTCCTCTTTCTCACCCTCACCTTCCTTCCTCCCTCCTCTTTCTCACCCTCACCTCTCTCCCACCCTCACCTCACACCCATTCATCCCTCCTTCTTTTACTATTTCTTCCCTTTTCCTTCCCCTCTGTACCCTTTTCTCCCTCCTTTCATCCCACTCTTTTCCCTTTCCCATCCTCTCTTCCCTTTCCTTCCCTTCCCCCCCCTCTCTCACACACACACACACACACACACACACACACACACACACACACACACACACACACACACACACACACACACACACACACACACACACACACACACACACACATCACCACCGAACACTTACCCACTATGTCATTAAAATCCCCAAAGATACAGAATCATATTACGAGAGGATCCTCAGTGATGCCCAAAGATCTCAAACCCACCCATTTCAAAGACCCATAATTGCCCTAACTACCCACCCATTAGCGACAATTAGCATGACCTCAACTGGGGGGCTAATTTCTAGAATCAATTATCGAGTTTGGCGTCGTTCTGGGTATGGGTCGGTGAATGATAGGCGGCCGGGAGTTATAGAGGGGCGTTTGGGCTGGGTATAAATGCTATCGTGATGGTCAGATTGTGTTTTTTTGCTGTGTGAGGATGGGGTGATGAGATACAGAGAGAGAGAGAGAGAGAGAGAATTTTATTATTTAAAGATTATGGTAGAATAGTATATTACTCTTATGAAGAGGAGTATGATAGGAGAAAGATAATGTTAGAATGGTATATCATGAAGTGGAGATTACGAAATAAGAGAGAGAGAGAGAGAGAGAGAGAGAGAGAGAGAGAGGCAGACAGGGCATAGATAAGTGTAATACAGACTCACCAACTGTACTACCATGCCACAACAATAACTCTTTAATCAATCCACTTTTTTCCCCTAATTATCTGCCATTATCATGTGTCCAGTTCTTATGCCTTCCTTTTTTCTGTCTTCCAATATATTCTTGTGCCCGATATTCACCATCTTCCTCGCCAAAGTCTTCTCCCCTCACATCTCACCTCTTCTTCAGGTCACTTCCTTATCTTCATCTAGGAACATTTCTGTCATCGGTAAAGGATTAAGTCATGGAGATGGGTGAGAAGCAGGGATACGAAACACACGAGGTAAAGCAGAGGACAGTAATTGAAGATAGTCGTATGATAAGGATGGGCAGGACAGATACAAGACACAAACGGTGAAACATATGATAGTGATGATATAGAGTGGTGTAGTGAAGGAGGGTAGGACAGAAACTAGGCAGAGACGATCAAACAGATATTAATGGTAGTAGGTGATGTTATTATGAGGATGGATAGGACTGACACAAGAGAGAAATGGTGAAATAGATGATAGTGGTAGGAGACTCACCAACCTTTCATCTTCTCTTAGTGTAGTTCCACCGTTGGACAGGAGTGCATATTATACTCGGTTAGTCTTCATTTGACGGAACTGGACCACTCCCATATCTTTTAAGTCATGGTTGGCCCAAATTCGATGAACGATAGCTATGTGTTAGGAATAAGTCTCCTTGGTTACTAGCGGGGTTCATCCTCCAATCTGACTATATTTGTGCATCACCTGAAGTGAAAGGAGTTACAGAATTTTATCAGGTGAAAATAAATCAAGTGTAATATGAATCAGTAATCGTGATATCCTAATTTCTTATCTCTTATGCACCGTACACTCACTTCCATTTCCCTTATCTCGCCTTCTTTCCACCCATCACCCACTCCCCCACTCTCCCCTGTTTTCTTTTCCTTCCCCTCTACCATACCACCCCCTCCCGCTTCCACCTCTACTCCTCCTGCTCTTTACCCCCCAATACTTCCAACCCCTTTCCATTCTTCACTCCCTTCCCCTCTTCCCTATTCTTCCATGTCCTCCTCCCATTCCCTCCCTTGTCTTTAACCCCTTCCCCTCTTCCATCCTTTTCCCCCTTTCTTCCCTCTCTTCCCCATTCTTCCCTCCCTTCTCCATTTTTCCCCGTCTTCCTTTTTCTTCCTCCACTTCCCCTTTCTTCCTCCTTCCCCTTTCTCCCTTCTTCCCCCTCTTCCTCATTCTTCCCTCCCTTTTCCTTTCTTCGGCGTCTTCCTTTTTCTTCCCCTGCTTCCCCTCTCTTTCCCCCTTCCTCTTTCTCTCATTTTCCCCTTTCTTCTCCCTCATCCCCATTCTTCCTCCATCCTCATCCCCCTGTCCCCCCCCCTCTTTACCCTTCCATTCTCCCCTCCCTCCCCCTCACTTCACCCCCATTCCCCCTCTTCCCCCTCCCTTAGAGCTATAGCCACTGGTCAGCAAATTTACAGTGCCTAATTATACGGTGCGTGAGGAGTGGAGCCCAACCATGGAGTTAGCAGCTGCACGTTACTCAGAGTTATGGCTCCCTCTCTCACTCACTTTTTTCTCTCTCTTTTCTCTCTCCCACTCTTCTCTCCCTCACTCACTCTTTTCTCCTCGTCTCTACGCAGTGGTATTCGATTTATGGTGCTTTTTTTTTTTCTTTGTTTTCCTCCTCTTATTGTCTTCTGTTTTTATGTCCTCGTCTGTACGCAATGTTTTTCAGAGTTATGGGTCTCTCTCTCTCTCTCTCTCTCTCTCTCTCTCTCTCTCTCTCTCTCTCCTGTTTTCGTCTTTTTCTCTTTTCATCTCCTCTTGCCTGGCCTCGTTGTAATTCATCTCTTCATTTAATATACTCATACTTATTGGTTTCTCTTGGAAGTTTTCTTTCTTCTCTTCTGTTTTCTTCTGTCATTTCATCGATCAGTCTCTGTCCTGTTCTCTGCTCCACCATACATTTCTCTCCTGTCCTCTCCTCCTCTTCTCTTCTCTTCGCTTGTCTACCCTCCTCTTCTTTTCTCATCTCTACCCTCCTCTTCTCTCCCTCTTTCGCACTAGAGACATAAGTAAATCAAACCCTAAGTAGGGATCCACAAGCTACTATTAACAAAAACAATGTATTAATGTGTATAATAATGCAAGCTGACTTTCAATTTACGCATTAAGAAGTGTGAGTAATAGACCATGCATAATCCTACAAAAAATATTGAATCATTTTGTTACCCTTTATTTACTACGCAATTCAATTTTCGTGTCCTTGTGAGTTTCTTAGAAGTAATTAAAGAAACTGACAAGAAATTATGAATAACTTGAAGAATATTGCATGTGAGGGAGACTGAGAAATATACATATGGACTGCCTAGAGAGGGGAAGATTCAGGAAAGATTTGACTGAAGTGTTGGGTAGAGGAAATAACTGAATATAGTGGATGTTAATTAGGCAGTGCAAGGAAGTAGACGTGAGAGAATATGTACAGAACGTTTTCTAACTTGAATAGTCGCTTTCAGTAACTGATTTAATAATAGTAATAATAATAATGATGATGATGATAATAATACTAATTGTCGTCGTCGCAGTCGTCGTCGTAGTAGTAGTAGTATTAGTAAAAGCTATATCAGTGGTGGTGGTGGTGGTGGCAGTAGTAGTAGTAAAATAATAATAATAATGATGATAATAATAATAATAATAATAATAATAATAATAATAATAATAATGATATTCTCTCCGTGAAAGAATAACAGCTACTTACGTGAAGATGGAGGCAAATTCTTTCAGGGCAACGATTATCTGTATTTTATCCTGGCACTCTTACTAATTACAATGTCGTCTCCTTTAGCCGTGTGTGTGTGTGTGTGTGTGTGTGTGTGTGTGTGTGTGTGTGTGTGTGTGTGTGTGTGTGTGTGTGTGTGTGTGTGTGTGTGAGAGAGAGAGAGAGAGAGAGAGAGAGAGAGAGAGAGACCCAGCTAAATCCTCACCAGAAAATTGGCGTCCCGTTCACCTCCTGCATTTTATCGAGTCTCATCATTATTTTGGGACTGAGGCGGCTGCTCGATATCGCTAATGGGGATTTTAAGCGTCCGGAGTATCGTAAACGTAAATTCTTTGGGTCGGCGGCGTTTTTTCTAGCATTAGTTCAGATAAATTCCTGAGAGTTGGGGGCTGGGAGAGGGGAGGGTGCAAGAGAAAGGAGGGTGAAAGAGAGAGGAAGGTGTAAAAGAGGAGGGGGTATAAAAGAAGGGAGGGTGAAAGCGAGAGACGGGTGTAAGAGAGGAAGGTGTAAGAGAGGGGAGGTTGTAAGAGAGGTGTTGGTGTAAGAGAGGGGAGGGTGTAAGAGAGGTGTTAATTACCCCCATACCTAACACCTCTCCTTCTATACCACCACTTCTCTTTATATTCCAACGTTGGACATAAGTTAGGAAGCCCATTTCTGAGATTCCGTAGTTTCCACCCACCACACTGAAGCTTTCATCCCTAATAATCTTAACCGTGGACACTATAAATTGGACACTATACTCCTTTCACTCTAACTTGGCCAAGATTTTTCGTCCTTTAACAGCGTATTTCACGAAGTTCAGTGGCAGAAAAGGATAATGCTACAACCTTACATCCTTTCCATAGCTCTTCTTCATGACAAGCATCGTATTCTAGTGTTGGTGTGTGGCTACAACTCGGCATTCAAGATGGAGAGGTCGTAATTTTAGGCCAAGTTAGAGTAAATGAGAGTATAATACCCTTCTTTTTAACTGCTATACTCTAAGGATATCACATTCAGGATTAGGGTCAAGATATTAGCGGGGTTAGGTTGGGTTAGGTTAGGTTAAGTTGGGTTGGGTTAGGTTGGATTGGGTTAGGTTGGGTTGGGTTGGGTTAGGTTAGGTTAGGTTAGGTTAGGTTAGGTAAGGTTAGGTTCAAAGGGTAAAAATGTACCTTCAAACGTGTAAGGGATTTATGACCGCGACTGTACTCTGCAATAACCTTGATCGAACCTGCGACCACACAGTCTGTAGTCTTTTATCTGTTGTCTCCCAGTACCTCCGTTTTAACTGCTTTTGATTACATTCCTGCTCTCTCTCTCTCTCTCTCTCTCTCTCTCTCAAGAATAGAACAGGGAGGGTGTGCAGAAACCATGGAAAAAGGAATATAAGAAATAGTGAAGCATAGTGAGATAGAAAATAGGTTTAAAAATATGAGAGAGAGAGAGAGAGAGAGAGAGAGAGAGAGAGAGAGAGAGAGAGAGAGAGAGAGAGAGGGAGAGAGAGAGAGAGAATTACATACCAATACCGTAGCTACTCTCACACAGACCTCACACATCTTACGGTCTTGCTAGGTGGTCTGGCATTATTTCCTTTATTGCAGGACTCCTTTCGTTAAATAAAATCGTCTGAAGTTAGGAGAAAAACCGTCTTCATTATTAAAGGGTTGAAGGGGGTTGATTTTATTTATGTTTATTTTTATTTATTTATTGATTTTTTTTTGCTTGGAGTCAGAGGGGTTGTTCTTGTGTAGAGTTACATTGTTGGGAGGTCGGAGGGGTTAATCTGTAAATGCGTTGTTGTGCTGAAGTGGCTAAGAGAGAGAGAGAGAGAGTCACAGAAGGTAAATAAGAAGCAATATGAACTGCAAGGGAAATAGAATGGATAGAACTGTTCTTTTTTACTGAGAGAGAGAGAGAGAGAGAGAGAGAGAGAGAGAGAGAGAGAGAGAGTCACTTTAGGTAAATAAAAAGCAATATGAACTGCAAGGGCAATAGAATGGAGGAACTGTTATTTTTTATTGAGAGAGAGAGAGAGAGAGAGAGAGAGAGAGAGAGAGAGAGAGAGAGATGGGGGAGACTGTGGGAATGAGAAAACCACAAAGGAAGAAGAGAGAGACGGAGGGAGAGGGAGGGAGGAAGCAGAAAGGGCCAAGTTATTTTTCCTTTTTTTTTTCTTTGGCTGGATTGAAGGGGTAACTCGTGCAATAACTCCTGAACATAACTCCCAGAGGCCGGCGATTACCTGCCTTAATTGATATTGATCCGCGTGGTGATGACGAGACCGGCCATTCCTTGCCTCGCACACCGGAAAAATCTTGCCTTATAAAGTTTTGGTGGAGATAAATCACAGGCCAACCTGGTGTTTGGGTCTGGGAGGAGAGGTGGAGAAGGGAGAGGGTGGTGGTGAAGGAGAAGAGGAGGAGAAGGAGAGAAGGGACAGGGTGGTGGTGAAGGAGAAGAGAAGGAGGAGGTGGAGAGAAGGTAGAGGGTGGTGGTGGAGAAAGAGAGGAGGAGGAGAACAAGTGTAAGTGGAGAAGTGTAGGTGAAAGAGGAATGGAAGTTGTTGATGACAAAGTGCTGAGAAGGAAGTAGGGGGAGAGTTGGATAATAATAATAATAATAATAATAATAATGATAATAATAATAATAATAATATAGGAGAAGGACGAAAAGGCATGAGAGTAATCATAAACCGAGAGGCGGAATGAAAAATAAAGCGAAAATCGACAATAGAAATAAGCATTATATGGCTGAAATCTTAGAGGAAAAAAACAAAACAAGGGCCAATTCTGAGGACCTAAATTATGACGAAGAAAAGTTATGTTAGAAAAATCCAAGAAACATTACAGTTGTGCAGATAAAACAGTAGCTTAGCATTTAATACAAGAATTAAAACGGTACATAATTATAAACATACAACTGAAGCTTAGTGTTCATAAAATGCATAAAGAAGATATAATGTAAGGAAAATGAGGAAAATGCAGAGATTGTCGTTTGGCCTAGAAAGAAAGAGTAAGGAGACAGACGAAAAGGAGAAGTAGGACAAGGAAAAAACGCACACGCACTCTCTCTCTCTCTCTCTCTCTCTCTCTCTCTCTCTCTCTCTCTCTCTCTCTCTCTCACACACACACACACACACACACACACACACACACACACACACACACACAGCAGAAAAGTGTGTGTGTGTGTGTGTGTGTGTGTGTGTGTGTGAGAGAGAGAGAGAGAGAGAGAGAGAGAGAGAGAGAGAGAGAGAGAGAGAGAGAGCGGGGATCACAAAAAGAAAGACAGAGATAGACAGATGGAAAGCAACAAACGGAGGTAAAAAGAGACAGAGAGACAGAGACAAAGAAAGAACATCAGAGAAGGAAAGAGAGGGACTGACAGAAATCGAAAAAGAGCATTAGGTAGAAGGAGACAGAAAGAAAACATCAGAGAAGAAATGACACGGAGACAGAGACCGAAAATGAGACACAGAGAGAAAGGGGGCGACCGAGAAAGAGACACAGAAAGGGAGAGAGAATCGCGCTACAGCCACAGGTCTGATCTTAATCTATGCTGGCTGACTAAACAATACCTCTGTCCATAATTTTGCCCGGCCTGGGTCATAATCCCGCCGTAACTCTCCTCCCAAGCCTCAATTTTCATCAGATATTCAATGTTATGTGGCCGAGTTTGGGGAGTTCATTTGTCGGCTGTCTTGTAGTTATGGGCTTGCAGGTTCGTGGGATATATATTTTTTTTCAGTCTGTGGTTTATGGTTGCAGTTTGCCAGCATTACGTTTGTTGTGTGGTGGTGAGGTGCATGTGTGGGAGGTGCGTGTGTGTGGGGGTTCTGTATGTGTGAGGTGGGTTTGTGCCTAGGAGAGAGGGGTTTGTGAATGGTTTTGTGTGTGTGTGTGTGTGTGTGTGTTGTGTGTGGAGAGAGAAAGAAGTAGGTGTGTGTGTGTGTGTGTGTGTGTGTGTGTGTGTGTGTGTGTGTGTGTGTGTGTGTGTGTGTGCGTGTGTGTGTGTGGAGAGAGAGAGAGAGAAGTAGGTGTGTGTTTGGATAGGTGTGTGTGTGTGTGTGTGTGTGTGTGTGTGTGTGTGTGTATGGAGAGAGAGAGAGAGAGAGAGAAGTAGGTGTGTGTTTGGATAGGTGTGTGTGTGTGTGTGTGTGTGTGTGTGTGTGTGTGTGGAGTGGTTCAGTGTTTGAGTGCATGTGTTTGGTTGTGTGTTTGTGGCTGTGGGTAGGTGACTATGCGAATATATAAAAAAATTCGTAAGAAGAATATTGGTGTTTGTGAGTTTATATAGTCTTCTGTGTGTGTTAATACGAATATGGTTGTATGAGCATGACTGTATGTAGATAATTGTAGTTTTCGGTGATAAGAGAGTGAGTGTATGAAAGTGGTTGTGTGTGGTGATAAGGAGGGTTGAGATGTGATGGTGATTCTAGGTGTTCAGTTTGTGTGGTTGAGCTTGGGGATAGTTTGTGTGTGTGTGGGGGAGGGGGCTGGGTGTTGGTGTGTGTGTGTGTGTGGGTGGGTGGGTGGGTGTGGGTGTTTCATGTGTGTGTGCCCTAGTGTGGGTGTGGGTGTAAGCGCTCCCATAACCCAACTAATGATTTACAGCCACTAGGTTTATGAAGAACTGGCTCGTACCTGGCAAATTTACTATCTCTCCGGCGCAAGAGGCGAGAGACATTAATGGGCTGGAGAGATCATTTACCCTGACTTTAGTAATACCTGTGACATATTACCAGGCACGAGAGGTTAATTAGAACAGGTGAGGTGGGCGCTATGGGGGAGGAAAGGGGGGTTATGAAGCGAGAGAGATGAGTTGTGGGTAGGAGCTGCTAGTTTGTGTTTAGTCATTCCCGCTATTTTTATCATCGTTTTTCTCACCGTCTTTCTAACTACCACAGCCACCACCACCACCACCACCATCATCATCATCATCATCATCATCATCATCATCATCATCATCATCATGTGCACACTATTTCCTCTCAGTGGTTCGAGAGGACTGCCCCAACATAGTATTATAAATTTCTCGGCGTTAGCAAGCATATTAACAAAGACATCTCAGTACACTGCATGGGTTAATGGAGAGACATCCCCCTAGCTTAATAATAGTAAAATAATATAGGCTTAATCTGGGGAGAGTGAGGTGGGGATCATGCAGTGTGTAAATGGGTATGTGGTGAATTATGAGTAAGAACGTGCAGGTTGTTGTGTTGATAATGTATTGGTTTTGAGTGCTATCGTCCCACAGTAGCAAAAGCAAATTAGAATGGTGGTTAATTTGGGTGTGTGAGGTGGGTGGTGCAATGAGGGGGAGATTATGAGGTGAGTGAGTTGGGGAGTGTGTGTGATTTATGGGTAGGAAGTGCGGGTTGTGTTGATGTTCTTAAGTATGATTGATGAGCAGTCTCTCTCCTTTGCAACAGAGGCAGAGGCGGCGTCTCTAGGCAGCTGCTTTGATAGTTTTTCTTTTTTTTTTTCATATATTTGGGGCCTTGGACAGAATGTGCAGTAAACATTGTGTGGGATTAACTCTTTCAGCACTTAGGGTACTGTGACTCAGGCTTATATTGTCGTCTGTTAAGGAAGCTTCCTTAACCTGTTACAGTGAAAAGACCACAATCAAATCGACCCATCAGTCTGACTACACTTGGCCATCAACTAAGCTGAAGGGGATTAGGGACATTCATCATACATCTTATTGTCTATCGATCTCTATCAATCAGCCTATCAGTTTCTCTGTCTGTTTATTATTAGATAGTTTAATTCCGGATGGGGTGCGACTAACAAATCGCTTCCATTTCGCCATGCCCTGCCTCCAACTCACAGCCTCCTCTCTCAAATATCTCTCCACTCCGTCACTAAACCTCATCTTTGGCCTTCACCTCCTCTCCCCGTCCACCTCACTCACATACACTCATCTAATCAGTCTCTCATTGGTCGTCAGGTGGGGGAAAAAAATAGATCTAACTTTTAATATGTTCAATAACTTGTTTTTTTTACCTAACATGTATTTATAAGTCGATAAAACATGCTAGAAATAGTTACAGCTCATTTATCATCCCCGTTGACGTTTATATGTGAGTAATTTGCACCTTTTACTGAGCTGGATGGTAGTATAAAGTGTCAGGTGCTATATAAGCATCCTTAAATCTGGGTGACTCTTTTTTTTTCATCTTTCCTTGTTTAGTGTGTTTTATTTATTTATTAAATTATTGATTGATTGATTCATTCATTCATTCATCCATCCATTCATTCATTCATTAATTTATTCACTCATTCATCCATTCTTTCATTCATTCATTCATTCATATATTTATTTATTTATTCATTCTTGAAGGAGCTGTGTTAATGAAGGGGTGTGTTATATATTATTGTTACTGTCACTAAACCATTCATGAAGGGGATCAGAAGAATTAATAAAAGGAAAGTGTGGAGAGAGATTGGGGGGAAATATATTAAGTAAGAAGAGATACGAAGAAGGGATAGGTGAAGAAAGGGAGGAGATATATACAGGAAGAAGAAAGGGAAAAAGAAAATGTGGAGAAGTGAGAAAGGGGAGAGATTGTAAAGAATGAAGGAAGAAGATTGTTGTGGAAAGTAATAGAGAGAGAGAGAGAGAGAGAGAGAGAGAGAGAGAGAGAGAGAGAGAGAGGAAGAAAGAGTAGGTGAAGAAAGGGAGAAGATATGGACAGGAAGACGAAAGGGAAAAGGAAGATGTGGAGAAGAGAGAAAGGGGAGAGACTAAAGAATGAAGGAAGAAGATTGTTGTGGAAAGAAAGTAATGGAGAGAGAGAGAGAGAGAGAGAGAGAGAGAGAGAGAGAGAGAGAGAGAGAGAGAGAGAGAGAGAGGAAAGGCTGGGGATGTGAAGGAATTTTACATAGCATTATAGATCTTAATTCGTTGGTTAATAAAGATGATTATTCCGTGCATGATGGTGTTGCCTTGAGGGGTAAATAAGATTGAGAGGCTCTTGAGAAAATAAAGCAAATATATACGAGTGGGAAGTGAGATTAGAGCTGTCTTTAATGGTTTTGAGAGAGAGAGAGAGAGAGAGAGAGTCGGGGGATAAGCAGAACAGACAGCAGTATCACTCTCAAGTACATAATACCAGAGAGTGAGATTAGAACTATCTTTAATTGTAAGTTAGTAGACAAACTGCAGACCAGGCGAGAGACAAATGAGTTACTGTTGCGAAGATAAGTAGGGCAAACGATAATATATTGTACTCAACTTTAATTCAATGGCAAGGTTGAAAAATTGATAAGACAAGGATAGCAGTGAGGAAGATGTGTCGCCGATAAGGATGGAGAGTGGAGAGTGAGTCGCCTGTCTGTTTGCAATTAGTTTCTTTTGTGTGTGTGTGTGTTTTCTTGTTTGTTTTTGTTAGCTTGTGTTTGGGTGTGGATGAGTGTGCGGTGTTGCTTTGTAGATATAGTGTGTAACAGAGACGGTGTGTGTGTGTGTGTGTGTGTGTGTGTGTGTGAGAGAGAGAGAGAGAGAGAGAGAGAATGTATATTTAAGTATGGATGGATGGATGTATAAGCAGTGGTGGAAGTGTGTGTGTGTGTGTGTGTGTGTGTGTGTGTGTGTGTGTGTGTGTGTGTGTGTGCGCGTATGGGTGGTGTGTGTGGGTGTGGCTGTCCATTGTCTGGCTGGTGAAGGGGGTCAGGTCGGGACTGATTAATGGTGGTGACGGGTTCCATCCCCTCCCTGACCTTCCCCTCACCTCCCCCCCTCAACTCCCCCCCCTCACCCCTTCATCATCGCTCTCCTCACTCTCTCACCTCACTCTCTTTCCCACCTCCTTTATCAACCTTCCCTCTTTCCCATTTCCTTCATCAGCCCCCTCTTTCCCATTTCCTTCATCACCTCTCTCTCTCTCTCTCTCTCTCTCTCTCTCTCTCTCTCTCTCTCTCACTTCCCTCCTTTCTGTGTATTCCTGTTTTGTTGTTCTCTCTTTTCTTACTTTCTATCAGTCATTCCCATTACTGAGAGAGAGAGAGAGAGAGAGAGAGAGAGAGAGAGAGAGAGAGAATAATGCTTTCTGAATATTGTTTTACCTTTTTTTTTTTAGTACACTGTTTGTTTGCCGTATTAAATATTTACCTTCAGCTATTTTCGATATTTATGTTCCCCATTCCTCCTGATAAATAAATAAATAAATATATAAATCAAAGATGGAAGACTGTAATGTGTCCTTGAACTTGTTACCATTTACTGTCATATATTTTCCCAGTTTTTCATTTTTTTTTTCCTCATCTCTCTTTTATTTCTCCCTAAGATCATAACCTAAATTAAAAGATGGAAGGAAAAACTGCAGCCTTGAATTTATTATATTTTACGTGCTTCTTTCCTTCCTTTTTTGCTTTCTTGTTTTTCCTTCAAATTCTCCTTCACGTCTCCTTCATTTCCACCTTGAGAAAAAATATGGAAGGATGGAAAGAAAAAAAAAAAGCATCCTTGAATTTATGTGTGCTCTTTTTACCATGTTTTTCTTTTCTGTATTAATTTTATTTTTATTTTTTGGTGTGGCTCTCCTTTTTGCTCGCCCCCTCACCTATCGCCTCCCTGCATTAGGTATGATTGATTGTGTGGTGGGAGGAAGAAACGGAGGGAAGAGAGGGAGGGGGGAGAGGAAGACGAGGAGAAGGACGAGGGGGAAGAGGAGGACGAGGAGAAGGACGAGGGGTATGAGGGGGAATGCAGGAGAGGGTGGGGGGGAAAAGAACAGGAGAAGCAGGGAGATAGAGGAGGGGAAGAGGAGAGAAAGGGAAGGAAAGGAGGGGAGGGAGAGGAAACTGAAGAGGAAGGGAAGAGGAGGAAGAGGGAAGAATGAGAGAGGACAGGAAGGGAAAGAAGGGGGGATAAAAGGAGATGAAAGGATGGAGAAGATGAAGAAAAGTTAGGGAAGAGGGATAGGAGGAAAAGAAGAGGAGGCAGGAAAGGAGAGTGTGGGAAGAGGGAGAGAAGAGGTAATCAAGAACTGGATTGTGAATAGGGGAGAAGTAGAAGACAGAAAATGAAAGGGGAGGGGGAGAAATCGGAGAGGCAGAAAAATAATCAAGAATACCGTTATGTATTATGAAAAAAAAAAATACAGAAATAAAGAGAAGGAAGGACAAGGTGAAGTGAAATGTGATAAAAGCAGCAGAGTGAGGAAAGAGGAAGATAAGGAAGAGTCGAGAGGAAGTGATGGAGGGACAGGAAAGAGAGTTTTGACAAATATGAATAAAAATTAGGAACAAAAATAAACGCCTAACGGAATATAGAAAGAGTACTGTTTGAAAACATGGAAAATAATTACGGTATATTCTTGTGGTCGTAGGGGACCTTTTACTTCCTTCAGCTTCCTTTCTCTTTGATATCCTTGTCTTACTCTAGTAATTTGGCCTCACCTTCGTGTTATTATATTGATGTTTTCTTTCTCAGTTATTTATTTTGCGTGTTATACTTTATTATTCTCTTTTTGTCACTGATATCTTTTAAAATATTGACACAGTTTGCATATAGAACATTAGCAGTGTAACTTGCAAAGAAAGCTCCCAATATGTTATGTTTGTGAGGCTTAACACCTAAATCTGAACAAAATGAAGAGGACAGAGGATGGATTAGATGATGAGGAATTGAATTTCAGAAGCAAGGAGCGTTTCTAGTCAAAATAAAGGAGGGAGATAGAGGAAGGATTAATTGATGAGCGAGTTGATATTAAGGAGAAGCAATGGAGGGGGACAGAGGATTGATTAGATGATAAGGAAGTGAATTTGAGGAGAAGGATCGGAGGGGGAGAGAGGAAGAATTGAAGGATGAGGAAGTGAGTTTCAGGAGAAGGGGGTGTTAGGAGTTATCATGCATGGGCAGTATTTTGTGAGTAGGGGATATTCAGACACATACGATCGTCACTGTCCATGAAAAGACCCAACAAACGACAATGACACGCTCCAGTTGCTTTACAAATCCAGATCCTTTTACCAGTTCGAGGTGCGAATGGACTGGGTTAGAAAATGTTGAGATGGTGATATATTAAGAGTACTTGGCGAATAAGCGTGAAGAGGAAGGGGCGGGAGATAAGAGGAAGAGAAAGAGGAATGAGGGAAATTTGAGATAGGAGGAGAAGGAAGGGAAGAGGAAACTGGGCCGAATGTGATGGAGGCAAAATATGGGACGGTTGGATATAAGAGAGTGACTCTACTTCGAGAGAGAGAGAGAGAGAGAGAGAGAGAGAGAGAGAGAGAGAGAGAGAGAGAAGGAAAACAGACAGGGGGGAGAAACAGGAGAATGGACCCAGGCAGAAGACAGACGGTCATCCATCAGAGTCCCCAGGCGAGGTCAGAGCAGGTCAGGGGGAGGGCAGCAGGTCAGTTTAATAGAGTCATCTGGCCTGGGCTCTGACAGGGGGAGGTAGAGTCATTGTGACCCTCCCGCACCTGTCACCCCGTTCGACCTAACCCGACCTGAGCCAAATTCATCCACTGTCTTGAACTTGAGCCGTGAATAAGATAGTTTGTTTATACTTTAACTTTCACTTATAGAGCAACAAACACAGAGTCAAACAAGAATGAATGTCTAAGTAAAAAAAGAAAAAAAAGAAAATGCAGAATGACTAGCTGTACTGAGAATAATTGGTATGGAATTTTGTGTATCTTAATAATTGTATAAACTCTTGATTCTCCTGACGCATTTTTTTTTTTTTTTAGTCCGTTCGTGATAGTTCCAGACGATTTTATTCAGCTTAGGAAACATAACATGTACTGAGGGGGTTAAGTCTGTGTCTAACCCTCCAGTCCAAAAATCTCACTATTGAGGGAAATAAAATCGTCTCTAGACAGCGAAAATAAAAATAAAAATTGTCTAATAAATAATTTTCAGAAAGTAGAAAAAAAAGGTCCCTGATTAAAAGAGTCATAAAAACTACATCATCTGCATGAATGGTTCAGGCTCCCGTCATGAGTACAACTACATCATCTGAGTGAATGGTTTAGGCTCCTTAATGAATACAACTACAACTACATCATCTGAGTGAATGGTTCAGACTCCTTTATGAATACATCTTTAGGGCCATCCGTCTAGGCTTGAACAACAGTGAGGACCCAAAACAACAATAAAGGTGGAACAATGGCGGTGGCAGGACAGAGGCGGTGGAACAACAACAAGTGCCAGAGTGTGACTTTGATAGGTGGTACACGTTACTCTGTCTGACACCTGATGCGCTCTCTCTCTCTCATTCTCTCTCTCTCTCTCTCTCTCTCTCTCTCTCTCTCTCTCTCTCTCTCTGCCTTGCCTACTTTGCCTCTTCCCCTGTCTTTTACGTTCTCTGCCTCCTCTGTCCCTCTGTCTCTTCACTGTCTCACGTTTCTGCCTCTCCTTTACTTTTCCTTCCGTGCGTCTCCCTCACTTTATCTCTTCTCCAATCCGTCCCTGTCCTTCTTTGTCTCCACAACACTGTATTATTAAATTCTAGTTGTCCTCTTTGTTGGCTTGATCCTGCTTTCTTCCTCTTTCTCACTTTCACTTTTCTTTCCCTGTCTCCCCCATTCACTGTCATTTCTCTCCTTGTTTTGGTCATTACATTTCCTCCCTCATAATTTTCTATCATTACCAACTTCCCTAATTCACTGTTCTGTCTGCTACTACTCACACTAATATTTGTCTCATTTTTCCCCTCTCTCTCGTTCATCAACCCTTTATCATTTCTCTGTTCTTCAACGCTTCCCTGTCCTATCTAAATCTCCCCCATTCCTCTTCTTGCCTCTCATCCATTCCTCTTCCTCACTCTCTTCCCTTATCTCCTCCACTTTTACCTGTACCCTATTCACCTTGCACCCTCTTCTCCCTCACCCTCACCTCTCTTCTCCAACCTCACCCCACCACATCCCTACCTTCAACCCTTTCTCGTCACTTATACCCTCTCCTCTCCCACTTCTTCCCCCCACCCCCTCACTCTTACCGTCTCCTGCTCACATCATCAATATTCGCAGTGAGACAGGAGGTGTGGGCGCCTGTCCCTTCAATATCTATCCCTCTCTCCCACTCGATGCCTTCTTGCCCACTCCCACTCACATTCACGTCTCTTCAACACCCTCTCCACTTCATCTCCATCCCTCACCCCACTCACCTCTGCTTTGTCTTTCTGCTTCCAGATATTTTATTCGGCTCAGGGGACACGTTTCACTGTAAAGAAGTAAAAGAAAGTCGGCATTAGTACCGTGATTTATTTGTGTGTGTGTGTGTGTGTGTGTGTGTGTGTGTGTGTGTGTGTGTGTGTGTGTGTGTGTGTGTGTGTGTTGTGCTGTTTTTTTTTATCAGCAGATGATGATATCCAAATTTCTCCATCATCTATATTTTTCCTCCTCTGTACTTTCCCTAACATTGGGATTTTCCTTATCCGTTCTTTCCTCTCTCTCTCTCTCTCTCTCTCTCTCTCTCTCTCTCTCTCTCTCTCTCTCTCTCTCTCTCTCTCTCTCATATCTATATTCTCCTCCCCCTTTATCCTCCCCTCCCTCGCCCTTCCTTTCCTCTTATCCTCTACCCATTTCCTCCTCCGTCCTCCCTTCCTCCACTCATTTCCTCTTCCCTCCCTCGTCTCTCTTTTCACTCTCTTTCTCCTCCAGGCATTTCCTCTTCTACCCTCTTTTCCTCTCTTTTTTTTTTTCCTCCCCCCCATCCAGTCATTCATTTTCACCCCTTCCCCCTTACACATTTTTTCATTCATTCATTCTTTTTTCCTCTCTCCTCCTTCCCCCGCTCTTCTCCAAGCCCATTCCCTCATATTTCTTACCCTCCCCTCCTCTCCCCCACTTTCTTCTTCTTTCCTTTGTATTCTTTCCCCCATTCTGCTTCTGTTGTCTTATGTCCCTATTCTTTCCCGTTCCCCTCATCCTTCTTCCTCTCTTTTCTCTTGCTCTTGTTTCTCTCTTTTTTCTTTCTCCCTTCATCGGTTCTCTCCCTTCCTCCAGTCCTTCTCCCCCGTGTGTAGGTAAGGTGTCCATCAGCTATAGATAGATAGATCGACAATAGATAGATCGGTGGACAGATAAATAGGTAATAGACTGATAGATGGATACATAGATAATATATATTTGCAATAGTATGTAGGTAAGTAGAGAGAGAGAGAGAGAGAGAGAGCGAGAGAGAGAGAGAGAGTGAGTTTGTGTGAGTGTGTGTGTGTGTGGGGGGGGGATGGACAGAGCAGCGAGGGTAATGAATCTTCCATTGACTCCCGCCCGACTAGGAAATTGATGATCCGCCCTGCTGCTTCTCACACCCAGGGACACTCCTCCTGTGTGTGTGTGTGTGTGTGTGTGTGTGTGTGTGTGTGTGTGTGTGTGTGTGTGTGTCGCTTGCTTACTTTCTTTCACTATTTTTGCTTACTTTTTCTGCTGCGTTTTCACACACACACACACACACACACACACACACACACACACACACACACCCTTATCACTTTGGTGCCATTCCCTCTTTTCATCGCCAGTTCCCTCGTTCTTCTTTTTACTTTACTGACATGAGACATTTTAATTTGTCTCTTTGAGTGTATCTCTTGTGACTTTATTTGTCTCCTATAATTCTGACCTTTCTGTCTTTCAGCTCTGTCAGTCTCTCTTTTTACTCTGTTTCTGTGTCTCCCTTTCGGTCTGTCTCTGTCTCTCACTTGTGTTTCTGTCTGCTTGTCTGTCTCTCAGCTCTGTCCAGTGTAAGACTCTTGCCGTGTCATAAGAAACAAAAGTCAGGATTAGAGCTGGTGTGTCTGTCTTTCTGTCGTTCAATTCTGTCCGCCTCATCCATCCACATGTAATTCCCCTGATAGGCTGGAGTACATAATGGTTCTCTCTCTCTCTCTCTCTTAATTTCACTTGGCCTTGTTCTCAGCCAGACATCATGATCTTTATGTCACTCGCTGACACTCATTTTCTTATTTTCACAGCTATTATTTCTCTTTTCCTTCCCTCAGTGTTTCGCCATTTTGACTTACTATATTTTATTATTATTATTATTATTATTATTATTATTATTATTATTATTATTATTATATTCTGCCCACTTCTCTCACGCCCACCTCTTGCCCACTTACTCTGATTTCTTTCCTCATGCTTCCTTTACTCTTCACCTCTTCCTCCTCACATTTACTTAGTTTGTTTACCTGTTCTTATTTTTTACTTTAACTCTGTCATCTCTTCCGTTCTTTACTTTTCATCTCTCCTTCTTCTCTCTTACTTCGTTTATTTTCCTCTTTTTCCCTGCCGCATCCTGCTTGTTTCTCTTCTCTCTGCCCCAGTTTTTTTTTTTTCCTGCATCGCCCTGTCGTAACTTTTCCCTTTGCAGCTCTCCTTCGTCCCCCTCACCTTGCCACAGTCCTTTCTTCTTTCATCATTCACCCCTGCCTCACACACCTGCCTCTTTCCTCAGATCCAGTATGCGCTTCCCTCAGTCTCACCTCACGCACCCCTTGCTACCCTGTGCCTTACACCTGTTCCCCCATGCCTCACCTTTTTTATCACCCTGCCTCCACCTTCCCTAACCGTGCACCTCGTATCCGGCTTCTGCTTGTTAATACCTTGACTCACACACACACACACACACACACACACACACACACACACACACACACACACACACACACACACACACACACACACACACACACACACACACACACACACACACACACACACACACACACACACACGCCATATCTCCTCCCTTCATCTCTCGCTGGCTTATGTTTCGTGTTGCAGTGCCGCGGTTGCTCATTTGGGTATAATTTTACTTAACTTCAAGAATCCCATGGAGAGGATCAGAGCTACTCCATCCTCACAGTGAAGACAGTATAATTAGATGGATATTATACTGTTACTCATCCACTCATTGCTTTGCCTGGCTCACCTTCACTTTACACAATTTTTTCTTTCTAGATTGCGTCCTATTCTTCATTTTATTTTATTCTTGTCTTTCTTTTTATTTTATCTGTATTGTATTTTTATTATTTTTTAGTCCTTTCTTTCCTTTTTTTCTTTTATCTTTCATTCTTTCGCTCTTTCTTTCTTTGTTTCTGTTTTTCCTTCTGTCTTTCTCTATAATTCTTTCGTCCACCACCTCATCAGCTTCACCCTTACCCCTATGCTTCCCAGTCTCACGAGCGTCACTGGTGGCAGAAAAAGAGAATTGAATATTGCGTTTGTAAATAACTCACACTTAATCATTCCCATCTCTCCTCCTCTGCCTCACTATAATCTTTTCCTCATTAGGCTTTGGATTATACACCCTGTGGGAGATTAAAACTTCACGTAATTGCAGTGGTTGAGTTAGCTAATAAACCACAATTTTTTTTAACATGATCATTAACCTAAACCACCTTCCCTTCAGCGTGTCTAATGGGCTAGCTAATGAGTGTGTAATTAAAGATACGTGACGCACAAAAAATTAACGTTTCGACTGCTGAATCACCAGTTTTTCAGGAAATTTCGTGTGGCCAGTAAAGTAAAGATTGCATAAATGGATAATAGTGAACTTTAGGCTGAGTATTCACCGCTTTGTCGGAGAAGAAAGGAGTGAATTGACTACTAAAATGCTATAGAATACTATCACAATTACTAGTTTACATCACCCCCTGGCGAGGAGGTGGTGAAAAACAAGGTTGGTGTAAGGGCAGACAAAGTAAATAAGGAACACTCTCTTATGGTTCTTTGCAAGGCTATTTGTGACAGGATAGACTATTGATATGGCTTTATTCTGTGGCTGTTTTGACAAGAACATATCCCTATATTCTCTCCATCACACTTGCTCTGATGCCGCTGACTTGCTCTGCCTTTCTTAATCTGTCTATCTTTCTGTCTTGTCTATCTGTCAGTCTATATATCTACTTTACTGCCTCATCAGGAGCGTAGGGATCAGGGGTTAAGTTGCTTAGTCCCGACATCTAAGTTGAGAATAACCAGTTGCTTATCCTCGAGTGGCAGCATGTAGATAATAAAGCCGAACCATTCCCCAGATCTAAACTCTTATAGCCCACAGCCGATTGAAGCGCCCTAACCCACTAGACCACCAGGCGTCCACCCTTGCCTAAGAACAATATTTATGGCTACCTCCCACCCCGTCGCCCTGCCTTACCCTCCACCTCCTTTTCACATTCTTCTCGGCCATATTTCACCCCTCCCTCCCCTCTTTCTTCACCCTCCCTTAAACTCTTCCTCACCCATATTTCACCCCTCCTTCCCTCCCTCAGGCTCATTCCTGCCTCCACCTACCTCACGCCTCCTTCTCCCTGCCTTACGCCTGTCTCCTCTCTCACTCATGCCTTCAATCTCTATTTCTTCACCTCTCTTCTCTTGTCTTAATACCTTTTCCCTTGTCTTAGGTCTACCTCTCCATTATCTCAGGTTCCTCTCCCCTACATCACGTATGCCCTTGTTTCCTCTTCCTTATGCCTGCCTACCAGTGTTTCCCACCGCCTCACGCTTGTTTCTCCTCACGCTTTTCTCGCGCCTTCCTCACTATATAAGCGATAATACAGATGTCACTCAAGCCTCCTCTCCTCCTCTGCGTGTCCCCTCATTTCCTCCTACCTCATGCTTTGCTCTTTCTTACCTCCATTCCTCATCTCACACCTGCCTCCCGCACACCACCTCCCGCCTGCATCCTCCTCCTCCTCACGCCTACCGCCTCCTGCTGCCGCCTGCGTGCCTGCGTGAGCCCTCGTACAGATGGTTGTTATATTTAGAGGCGGCGGGAGGCGAGGCGAGGCCAGACGGGACAGTATATTAGGTTAACGAGCTGCTGCCCCTCATACACACCATCTCCACTGTCTCCCACATGTGTCTCTCACCGTCTCTCACTCTCTCACACCAGTCTCTCTCATATATAGGGTTTCACACACACACACACACACACACACACACACACACACACACACACACACACACACACACACACACACACACACACACACACACACCTGTCACTGCCACTCACTCCCCACTGTCTCGTAACCCTCCAGACCTCTTTCACTCTCATACATCTCTATTTCTCACTCGATTTTACTCATTTCAGCACCTCTCTGTCTCTCTCACATCCTCGCCCTGTCTCTCTAACACCCCTAACACACTTTCGTAATCTCTCTCTCTCTCTCTCTCTCCCTCACTCTTTTTCCTGTACACCTCAGTGCTTTTTCTATCTTCTGCCACTTGCACATGCTCATGCAACTCAAGATTCTAATTGCACTCTTCAGCTTTCCTCTTCATTCTCTTCTTTCAGTCTCTCCCTCCTCCCCTCCCTCTCTCTTTCTTCCTCTCTGTTACTTCCTTCCTCCCTCTTCTTCTCTTTCTCCGTCCCCCTTTTTTGCTATTCTATCTCCTTCATCCTCCCTTCTTTCTGTACCTCCCTTCCCTTCTCCCTCCCCTCCTCCTCCCTCTTTCTGTACCTCCCTCCCTCCTTCCCCCTCTTTCTCTACCTCCCTTCCTCTCTCCCTCGCTCTCCCTCCTACCCCCATCTCCCTCCCAGCCAGAGACAAAAACGGGGAACGTGTGTGAGAGGCGACGTGTGGGATTAAAAAGCCTGAAAGAACTAACTAACTAGATCCTCCCAACCATCTCCCCCTCCCCCTACTCCATTCCCCTCCTCTCCTCCCTCCCCTACTCCAATCCCCCCTCTCCCTCCCTCCTCCCTCCCTTATCTCCTTCATCCCGCATCTCCAATCACCCCTCCGTCTCACCCTCCTCTCCACTCTTTCTCCCCATTTCCGATCTCCCTTCTCTCTCCATCGTTCTCCGCATTCCCATCTCTCCCTCTCCCCTTCCTTCCGCTCCTCGCTTTCCCCCAGTTCCCCGTTCCTCATCTCCGTGTCCTACCTTCTCCCCTCCTCCTTAGCCTCCGCTGCCCTACCAACACACACACACACACACACACACACACACACACACACACACACACACACACACACACACACACACACACACACACACACACACACACACACACACACACACACACACACACACACACACACACACACACACACACACACACACACACACACCGAGAATCATTAACAGGACGGCCCTCTAGCAGTCCTGGAGGGGGGACTGCTGAAGGGGTTTATTTCAAATCGGATCCACAATAAGTAATTCAGTAACATAGGTTTTTCTAGCCCGGACCCTCCCACCAAAAGGCAGTGAGAGTAAAATAAATCACGGCATCGGAGAGAAGTGGCTAAGACTCTGCCGCGCTCCGTTTCGCAAGATCCAAACAATCTTGAGACAGTACTGTAGTTGTTAATTCCCTCACCGTAAACAGGCCACATTCCGCCTCCTTTACCGCTGTCACATGCTTCACCCCGACGCGTTTGTGGGCCTGGCTTTACAACACACGTACAAACTTTTTGATGCTCCTTATTCTGCCTCTTTTTTCTCATTTCGTGTTCCTCTTCTTTATCTTTTTTCCTTTTTACTTTCTCTTTTCGTTTGCCTTGTTTATTTTAGTATTCTTTTTTCGTTCCCTTTTTCCCACTCACTCCCTTTCACTCAGTCTAATTCTGTTTCCATTTCCTTTCATCTTTTTTTTTTCCTCCGCCCCCGTTCAGTTTTCGTTAATATTTCCCCGCCACACGATTCCAACTGCAAGAAGACGGATGAAGCGACGAAGGAAGACAGATGGCGACACCCGACCCCCAAGACCTCCCCCTCTCTCTACCCCCACCCTATCATTCTCCTCCATCCTCCCCCCATTTCCCCCCCCCTTCATCGCCGTTTCTCCCCTCCTCTCCTTTCATCCCACCCCGTCATTCTTACCCCCCTCTCCTTTCCCTTCCACTTCATCCCCCTTTCTCTTTTCCATCCCACCACATCATTCTTACTCCCATCTCTCCCTCTTACCCTCCCACTTCATCCCTCTTTCTCCCTTGACCCCCATCCCCATCCGTCTTACTTCCTTCTCCCCCCTCTCCCCTTTCCTTCCCACTTCATCCCTCTTTCTTCCTTTACCCCCACCCCTATGCTTCTTACTTCCTTCTCCCCCTTCCTTCCCACTTCATCCCTCTTTCTCCCTTTTACCCTAGCCTATCATTCTTGCTCCTCTGTCCCGCCATTTTCTCGTCCCTCTTTCTCCCATTCGATCCCTCTCTGCTTCACTCCTCTTCCTCCTCCTTCTCTGTTTCTTCCCTCCCCTAATTCCCTCCCTCCTCTCTCCCTCTTAAACTCCCCTTCCCTTCTCCCTTTTGGACCCCTTCCTTCTTCACCCCCTACATCATTCTCCAACCTCTCTCCCTTTCCTGCTTTTCTGGAATCCTTTCCCCCCTTCCCACTTGTCTTCTCTCTCCTCTCTTTCCTTCTCTTCTCCCTCCTCCACTTCCCTCTTCTCTTCTCTACCCTCTCTTTCCCTCTTCTCCCTTCTCTCTTTCCCTCTTCTCTTCACCCCCCTCTCTTTCCCTCCCCTCTTCTCCCTCCTCTCTTCCCCTCTCCTCTTCTCCCCCCTCTCTTTCCCTCTTCTTTCTCCCTTTCCTTCCCTCCCTCCCCTCTTCCCCTCCCGGCACCACTCCTTCTAAATGGCTTTTCCTGGACGCGGGACAAATTTGCGTCTTAAGGACAAACTTGAGATGCGTCGTACACCCAGGAAGGAAAGTGAAGAAAAAAGAAAAATAAAAGAAAAAAAATGGCTTGTCTGGGGATGAGCTATTTTTTTTTTTTTTTTTTTTTTTTGGCTGGCTAGAGAAATATATAAAAGATTTATATATTGGCTTCTAACAGTATAGGTCCGTCCTTGGTTGTTGTAATATGTCTCTCTCACACCTTCGCTCACTCACTCGCTCGCCCACTCACTTTACTCACATGTGCATAGATACATACAGTACATACATGCACACATACACATTCTCTCTCTCTCTCTCTCTCTCTCTCTCTCTCTCTCTCTCTCTCTCTCTCTCTCTCCTTGCTGGTGTCGTTGTCATACCTCTCCGTCGTCTTGTCCTTTTCCTTGTTTTCCTGTTCAATTTTCGTTCCTAATCTCTTTCCCTTTTTTCTTTCTGTTTCATCTTTCTTTCTCTCTTTTTTTAATACTATTGTTATTCTTTTTTATGTTTTTTTTTAATTCTCCTCTTCATTTTATTTATCTCTTCTTAGTCTTTCCCTTCTCTCCTTTCTTCTCTGTTGTTTTCACATTTCTCTTCTTTTTCCTCTGTTCCCTCTTTTCTCAGTCTCCCTTCCGTTTCATCTTCCGATCACCTCCCTCTTTCCATCTCCCCACCTTTCCCCTCACCTCTCCTGTTTCTCTTCCCCTTCCCCCTACCTCTCCCATCCTGTCTTCCATTTACCTTCTTGCTCTACTGTCCTAATCCATCAGCATGTAGAATTAGATCACGTAGTTATAGTCTACTCTTTAACAAACAGCTTCGAAAGGACCATAAGGCCTGTTGCTGTTTTCTTTCCTTTGTACTCCTTTGCACCTTCCTGATTTCTGCTCCCCTGTCTCCCGTCGCCCTTCCTGTGTCCCCTCTTCTTTTATTCTTTCCATCTTTCCCTTGTTCCCTTCCATCCCTTGACTTCCCCCATCATCTTCCTTCACCGGTTTCCCTTTCCCCTTCCGTCCTCTTTACCATTATCATCCCTTCTCCCTTCTAGGCTTTCTCCATCATCACTCTTTCCCTTATTCACACCCTTCCATATTCCATTCTTTCCACTGTTACCATCTCTCCATACCTACTTCTTTCCCGTCTACAATTCCCATTATATCTCCCTCTCCTCTTTCGAGTTTTTCCATTCGTTTCCCTTTTATCCACTTTCTTCCCTCCCTCAGTCTCTCTCCCTCTTCTTTCCTCCCTTCCCTAACATCATCCCCTCCTTCCTTATACTCCTGCATCACTTCTTCCTTTTCCCATCTTTCATTTTTTTCAGTTTTCATTCCACTTTTCTCAGCCTTTCTCTTTCCTTCCCTTTCCTCAGTCACTCCAATCTTCCCTCACCTACCTTCCTTTCACACCATATTCCATTTTTTTCCTCCTTTCTGTTTGTCTCTTTTATCTTCCCATATTCCTCCTCCGTCCTCACCTTTTGTCGTTTCTTTTACCTTCCGTTTGTCTCTCCCGTTTTCCTTCTTTCCTCACGATCTCCCATTTATTCCCCCCCCTTCCGTTTGTCCCTCCCATCTTGTTTTATTCCTCCTCCTTCCTCACCTTTTGCCGTTTCTTTTACCTTCCGTTTGTCTCTCCCGTTTTCCCTCTTTCCTCACGATCTCCCATTTCTCCCCCCTTCCGTTTGTCCGTCCGTCTGTCGCTAAGAGGAGGGAAAGAAAAGAGTGGAGCAAAACACGTAAGGGAGGGGAAAAAAGAGCTATATTTCTTGCCCCCTGTATGCCGAGACTGGGAGGGAACGCAGAAAATGCCCACTTATTTGCCCGTCTCTGCGCCATTTGTTAGCGTGGTAAGTAGCAGCTGTCAGGAGAGCGGCCTCGGCAGGAGATAGAGAGGGGTAGGAGGAGGAGAGAGGGAGAGATGAGAGAGGGGAGAGGTACGAGGAGGAGAGAGGAGATGAGGGAGCGGAAGGGTAGGAGGAGGAAAGAAGGAGAGATGAGAGAGGGAAGGGGTAGGAGGAGAAGAGAGGGAGAAATGAAAGAGAGAAGGGGTAGGAGGTGGAGAGAGGGAGAGATGAGAGAGGGGAGGAGGGGAAGGAGGAGAAGAGAGGGAGAAATGAGAGAGGGGAGGAGGGGAAGGAGAAGAGAGGGAGAAATGAGAGATGGGAAGGATAGGAGGAGAAGAGAGGGAGAAATGAGAGAGGGGAAGGGTAGGAAATAAAGAGAAGGGAGACGGAGAGGGGATAATAAGAAGGAGGGTGAGGAAGGTAAGAAACGGAGGGACAGCAGGATAGGGGGAGGAGAGAAAGGGGTAAGAGCGAGGGAAAGGGGTAGAATGAGGAGAGAAGTAGGGGAGAGAGAGAGAGAGAGAGAGAGAGAGAGAGAGAGAGAGAGAGAGAGAGCGTTAAAATAAAGAGGATGGAAGAGAGAGGTGGTGAAGAAGAGGCGGATGTGGCCGGAAAAAGATGGAGGAGAGTTGGGGTGAAGGAGAGAGAGAGAAAAATGACGGAGAAAAATGTGGGCGGGTTGTTGGAGATGAAGAACTAGAAGACAGAGTGAGTAAAGAGGAGACGAAAGTGGTAATGAATGATGGGGAGGAAAAGAATGAAGAGAGAGAGAGAGAGAGAGAGAGAGAGAGAGAGAGAGAGAGAGAGAGGATAAGATATATGTAGTGATGAATGTGGAAGATGAGTAGGTAAAAGGGAATGATGAAGAAAGGAAGAGGAAGAGTTAGATGTCAGAACAGAATGATTTAAGGAGAGGTGATATTAAGGATGAATGATGGAGATAATGAATAATGGTAGAGGAATGGGTGGAGGAAAGGGGGAGATGGGGAGTTAGAAGGTAAAAAGAGTGAGTTAGTAAGAGATGGATGATGAAAGTGATTGGTGGACGAATGAAGATCAAGAGATAGAAGAAAGAAGCTAGTGAGCAGAGATGAATGTGGTTATGAATAGTGGAGATTGAGAGATAGAGGAGTGTGGTTAGGAAAGGAAATGAATGCATGAACAGAAGCAGGAAATACACTGTTAAAAGATCAAACAAAATATTAAGGTAAATTTGTGATGTATGAGATGGATGAGTAATAGACTAGATAGCATTTACAGAGCGCAAACCTTCGCTAACGCCTTTCTGATCTACTGTTGCTATTCCGCTCTCCCACCAGACGAAAACTTTTATGGTCTCACATTATCATTTGACTCCACGGTCTTTGTCTGACCTGTCACACAATCTCATAGATCATATCCCTAGACCAACGCCAATGAAGAGAACGATTTATTCCTGCATGCAGAACCGGATCCACCTCAAAATCCTATAACTTTCATTTGGCATCTGGTATACGAATAGACAGACACAGGCGAATCCATTACCTTCATCCAGCATTGTTAGCGGGGATAATAAAAGAGAATGAGCGAAGTAGGGATCTATGAGAGGACGGATCGCTGGAGATGAAAAGCAAGAAGACAAATGATGAGTTAGTAAAAAGAGAGAGAAGTGCGTGACTAATAAGAGAGATGGAGACGTGAAGAGCGAAGAGGAGCTGAGAATGGGGGAGAGAAGAATGAGGGGGATAGGTAGTAGACGAGGGAAAAGATTAATGGGTGGATATATGAGAGAGATGAAGACAGAGGAGGGTGACTGGAGAAGAGATGGTCTGGTTGAGAGAGAGAGAGAGAGGCAGAGAGAGAGAGCGGTTGACGAAGAGAGATGGAGGGTGCTAAAAGATGGAGTGAGATTGGGTGAGGAAGAACTGACTGGATGAATGTAAGAGAGAGAGAGAGAGAGAGAGAGAGAGAGGTGAAAGATATAAAACTTTGTGAAAAAATGAAAAGTGGCGGTATTACAAAGGAGTGGAGATGACACGAAAAAGACAAAAAAAAAAAAAAAAAAAAAAAAATCCAAGCGTGGGACGGAAGGTTGAAAATTTCCCAACTCTTTTCGCCCCAATCCTGATAAATATGCCACTTTGTCCACACGATCGATAAAGGTGTCAAGTTTTTCCCTAGTCTACCCCCCCCCTTCTTTTTTTTTTTCGTTCAGACGCACAAAAATACACACACATACAATCGCGCACACACTCATACACATACACTCACACACACACACACACACACACACACACACACACACACACACACACACACACACACACACACACACACACACGGCGCGACAGATGAGGCTGGGGGCATCTTAGACAAACAAGGGCCCCCTACCTCCACACACCCCTCCACGGCCGCGCCTCACCCAAAACACATTAACACCACGCACGTCAAAGAACCACGAGGGCATTTCCGTTTCGTTTTATGTTCCACAAACAATGTAGGGGACGTGGGAAGGCAGGGGGAGGCGGGGATGTATGGTGGAGGGAAAGGAAGAAGGGAGAAAGGGGGAGGGAAAGGAGAAATGAGGGGAAGAATGGTAAAAAGGGAAGGGAAGAGTAGAGAAACGAATAAGGAAGGCGAAAAATGGGGTGTATGATGATAGAAGGAAAGAAGGGAAGAGAGGAAGGAAAAAGATGAGAGGAAAAGGAAATGGGGATTAGGGGGATGGGAAGGCGGATGAAAAGGAACACGAAGAGTCGAGAAGAGGGAAGGGAAGAATGGTAATGCGGATCCTCATCATTGTCGTATTCCCGTCCACGTTACGTCAATGCTACAATCAATTCCAGTGTGCATATTCTGGCTGTCTATCTCAAACGTCAGAGTCCTGCTGGTTGTTGGCCCAGCAGCCTCAGTGTAAATGGCATTAACCACATTCTGACCACAGGGGATAGCAAGAGTAGAGATTGGTGTGGGGGGGTAGGGGAAAGGGATTGGATGTATAGCCGGGGGAGGGAAGAATGGAGAAGATGGAAGGGAAGGAGATCGGTGGAGGGGAGGGGAAAGAGATTGGGTGTTTAGTGAGGGGAGAGAAGAATGAATAAGATGGGAAGAAAGGAGAGCAAGGTGAGAGCGAAAATGTAAGATGAAATGAAGGAAATAAAAATGGCAGATGGACTGGAAGTTGTATAATGAAGGAAAAGAAAGGAAAGGCGATAGTAAGGTGGGGGGAGGAGAAAATTGGGTGGTATTGTGAAGGGAAAGGTGAAGAAGAAGAGAGACATGTGATAAAGGGAAGGGAAGAGGAAAGCTGGGACGTGAGAAGCACAAGGAAAGTATTGTAATAGAAAACTGGGAAGGGAGAAGGAAAGGAAGGGAAGGGAAGGGAAGGGGAAGGAAGGGATGGCAGCTGCACGGTTCAGTGGAAAAGGTAGGATGGTCGCAAGGAGAAACTGGAGAAGAGGGAAATGTGATAAAGGGTGAGTAGGCAGGAAAAGGACAGTAGTACAGATGGAAAGGGAGGAGGAATGAAATGATGATAGCTACACAGTTTAATGGAAAAGGTGTGATGCTTGGAAGAACTGGAAAGGAAAGGAGGAGAAGAGGGAAAGAGAGGGGACAGAAGGAGAAGGGAGAGTAGGAAAAAGCAAGAAATGAGGAGGAGGGAAACGATGACAGTTGTACAGGTAAGAGGAGGAAAAATGTAAAGAAGAGGAATATATGATGAACTGAAGGGGAAGAGAAAGAATATGGATGGACAGGCAGGGGAGAAAAGAGAGGAGAAACAGAGATAAGAGATGATAGGGGAAAGGTAGCAAAGGAGGAGGAAGGGAAGCGTAGACAGCTGTACAGGTCAATGAAAAAGGTGGGATGGTCACAAGGAAAACAGGAAAAGCACAATGAAAACGAGATGACATGGAAGGTGATAAAATGGGGCATGGGGAAGTGAAAGAGACAGAGCGGAACGAATGGTGGCAAGGAGAGGGAAAATGTGTGTGAGTGGAGGAAGGGAGAGATAACGGAAAAGGAGCTGGGTGTTGAAAGGATGGAAAGATTGAAAAGGATGGGAAGGGGAAATAAGAGAAGTATGGAGAGAGAGAGAGAGAGGTTTGTGTGGAATGCAGAGACGTGTAGGAAGAGAGTGCGAGAGTGAGAGAGGTGTTACATGATTGGAGAAAAGAGGGACAGAAAGGGAAGGAGGGGGGTGTAAACGTAGGAAAAGGCACGTAGGAGAGAGAATGATGGGATGGGTAGGGGAGGAGAAGAATAGGGGGTGTCATGGTTAAATGTAGAGAGAGCACGTGGAAAAGGGAGTGTGTGGAATGGGTGGGGAAAATGTGTCTGTGTGTGTGTGTGTGTGTGTGTGTGTGTGTGTGTGTGTGTGTGTGTGAGAGAGAGAGGGTAAAAGGGCAGAGGGTAGGCAGGTAGGGGTGAGGGGAGCGGCGCCCCCCTCATGTCGACTGGGTCCTACATGGCGACTGACGTGTTAATATTTATCCTACATCGCCTGACTGACGCCCGGGGTCATTTTGGCCTCGCAGGGGGGGTCACGCTGCCCTCCCTCCACTTCCCTCTGTTACCCCTCTCTCCTCCCCTCGGTTACCTCTCTCTCCTCCCCTCTGTTACCTCTCTCTCCTCCCCTCTGTTACCCCTCTCTCCTCCCCTTTGTTACCCCTCTCTCCTCCCCTCTGTTACCCCTCTCTCCTCCCCTCTGTTACCCCTCTCTCCTCCCCTCTGTTACCTCTCTCTCCTCCCCTCCTTCCTCTCCCCTCTGTAACCTCTCTCGCCTCTCCTCCTCTCTCCCATCCCCTCCTCTCCCCCATCCACTCCTCTTTCCCTTCCACTCCTCTCTCCCCTCCACTCCTCTATCCCCTCCCCTCCTCTTCCCTACTCTCCTCGAAAGCCGGTTTCCCCTCTCTCCCCTTTTCCCGTTAAGCGCCCTTTCTGTCCCCTCCTGCCATTCCCTTTCTACCCCTTCTTCATCTCCCCACTTTCTCTCCTTCCCTCCCCTCTCTCTCTCTATTTCCTACTGCCCTTTCCGCTCCTCTCACTCTCTTCTCCCCTCTACACGTCTCCCCTTCTCCTGATCTCCCTCTTCCTCTCTCTCTTCTCCCCCTCCCTCTCCTCTTCTCCCCTCTCTTCTCCAATACTGGCACCTCCCCTCCCACTCAGTCCTCTATTGTCTGTCTGTATGTCTGTCACCACTCTTCATCCTCCCCTCTGACCTGTCTGTCTGTATGTCTGCCTGTCTGTGTCACTTCCCTCACCCATAACCACCCCTCAGTGATGTGTCTGCCTGTCTGTTTGTCTCTTATCTTCCCTGTACTCCTCGCCTACCTTTCAGCTTCTTGTGTGTCTGTCTGTCTATCTAAATGTCTGTCTGAAGGGGTTAAGTCACGGGGGCAGGGGACTAGGAGCAGGGTAGAATAGATAACAAAGCACAGACGGTGAAACAAAAGACAGTCGGAGTAGACATTGGTGTGGTGTAGTTTGGTTATCACGGCGTTACCCCACAAATTCAGTGTTAGTCAGTGGAGCTCGAACCCACCACTCAGAGCGTCCTCCAAAAGTAGGGCCAGTACTAAACCGACCGAGCCACCGATTCACCCTGATTTCTGTCTTTCTCTCTTTCCCTCCCCCGCCCTTTACTCCCTCCCCTTTTCCCCCCTTTACCTCGCCTTCTTAGTCCCTGTGTTTGTCTGTCTCTGTATTTGCCACTTCCCTTCACCATCTCCTCTCATCTGTCTGTCTGTCTCTGTCTCTGTCTCTCTCTCTTTGTCATTTCCTTTCATCCCCTCCTCTGATGTCTGTCTGTACCCTTCCTTCTCCCTTCCGATCCCTCTGTCTGTCTGTGTCCGTCTGTTTGTCTGTGTCGCAAATCTCCCTTAACTCCGTTTCCCTTCCCTCACCCCGTCTATTTTTGCCACCTCTTTTAACACTCCGTCCATCCCTCTTCCTGTGGTATTGTGTATCTGTCTGTCTGTCTGTCATTTTCCTTGGCCTTCCCTCCTGTTCACGTCACTTTTTCTGTCCATTTGAATGTCGCTTCTCTATCCCTCCATCCCTCACCCTGTCCATCTCTTTTCATCTTCCCTCTACCGTATCTTTATGTCACTTTCTTTGCTCTGGACCTTCCTACACGTCCATCTTTCTCTCACATTCCTCCCTCCCTCTTCCATCCTAGTTTCGCCTCTTCTTCCCTTTCTCTCCCTCCTCCTTCCGTCTCTTTCCTTCCTCCGTCCTTCCTTCATTCCCATTCCATCCGTTTCTCGCTCCTTTCTCCCCCCCTGTCTGTCTGTCTGTCTGTCTGTCTGTCCCTCCTTCCATTACCCTGCCCATCTGTCTGTCACTTCCCTTCTTTCTTCCCTCCCTCTCTGTCAGTCTATCTGCCTGTCACTTTCACCTTTCCTCCCTCCCATTCCTCTTCCTCGTCTGTCACTTCCATTCCTCATCATCATCATCCCGCCTCCCTCCCCGTCTCTCTCCTTTCTTCGCGTCTCTCACTGTCTCATCTCTCCATCTTCCATGCTCTTCTCTCAAGTCTTCTCCTTTTCCTCTTCTCATCCACTTCATATCTCTCTCTCTCTCTCTCTCTCTCTCTCTCTCTCTCTCTCTCTCTCTCTCTCTCTCACACACACACACACACACACACACACACACACACACACACACACACACACACACACACACACACACACACACACACACACACACACACACACACACACACACACACACACACACACACACACCGCTCGCTGGTGCAGTGGTAACGCTCTCGCATGCCAACTGGTGGACGGGAGTTCGCGCCTCGCTCAGGTTGCGAATAGTTTCACTGACGAAGTGGGTGGTTACTGTCCCCTTTGAGCAAGGGGACGGGTGTGTGCGTGTGTGAAGGTCACAGCCTTGCCCTTAGATGGGACTATATGAGCTCTCAGCTCCCTTCCGGGAGGGTAAAAAGCTGACGATCACGACCATCAAGTGATCCTGACCGACCCGGTGAATTACACACACACACACAAGCAGTCAGTCTTTTCACATCGTCCTTCTTTCCTTCATCTCATCTCGCTTCTTCTCTCTTCCCCTGTCTCCCTCATCTTTTCTTTCTCTCCACCGTAATTATTCCATTCTCTTTCTCCCGTTCCCCTCTTAATTTTCCTCCCTTTGTTTCCTTCCCTATTCTCCTCCCTCCCTCCCCTGTCTCCCCTCTCTCACCCTTTTCTCCCTCTGTCTTCTGCCTTCTTCCTGTCTCTTCCTCCCTATTTTTTCTCCCCTGTTTCATCGTTTCCTCCCTAAGTCTCCTTGAACTACACTCCATTTTTCTCCCTCTGTCTATTTTTTCCTTCCCTTCTCCCCTTTCTCCCTCCCTTCTCTCCCGTGTGAATAGTTCTGGCCGTGAGATTAGTTCCGGCCGTAGCAAGAAAGAATAGAAATAAGAAAAATCCACCATTGATTTCAAGAAGTTAATGCAGTGACGTCTGGGTGTATTACAATGATGCTTCCCTCACACGCATATGTTCCATTCATGGGGAGATCTTTCGTAGTGAAGGGGTTTATTTTCATCTCCTTTCTCCCCCTTTTACACACTCACCATTTCCCTCCCTTGGTCTCCTCATACACTTCCTTCATTTCCCTCCCTTGGTCTCCTCATACACATTCATTTCCCTGCCTTGGTCTCCTCATACACTTTCTTCATTTCCCTCCCTTGGTCTCCACATACACTTTCATTTCTCTCCCTTGGTCTCCTCATACACTTTCATTTCCCTCCCTTGGTCTCCTCGTCCCTCCCAATCTCAGCGTCTCTCGAGAAATAACAGGAAAAACTCTGGGAGATAAGGGCGAGACGAGAAGAGACCAGTGGGACTCGAAGGAAATGAAATAGTCTCCCATACTTGTGCTAAAAGGGTTTTGGGGAGAGAGAGAGAGAGAGAGAGAGAGAGAGAGAGAGAGAGAGAGAGAGAGAGAGAGAGAGAGAAAGAGAGAGAGAGAGAATTTTAAAATGAAGTGGTAAAGGGGGAGAGGATGATGATGCGGAGTGGAGATGGAGAAGAGAGATGGTAGGGATGGATCTGCGATAGAATGGGAAAAGGAGAAGAAATAAAATAATATGAGGTAGTATCTCTCTCTCTCTCTCTCTCTCTCTCTCTCATTTCATTCACTAATTTCTGTCCATCCTTTCGTAAACCGTCTTTCTCCTTCTCCTTTCCTCTTCCTCCTCCTTCCAGTTCTCCCCGCTTGTCTTTGCTTCCTTTCCCTCCACCCTACATTTCTCGCCTCCGTCTTCCATTCCTTTTTTTCTCCTCATCTATCCTTTCCTTACCAGCCATTCATTCTTTTATCTTTTTCATCCCTCCCTCCTTAAACTCCTATCGCTACTGCCACCTTTAATCTCGCTCCCTTCGTCCCTTCATCTTTACTTACTTTCCCCCTTCTTCCCTTCCCTCCTTTTCCCATCACCCCTTCCTCCGTCCCGGTCACCTTTTCTTCCCTCCCTTTTTCTTACCTTCCTCCCTCCTTCCTTCCCCCCTCATCTCTCCCTCTCCCCTTCCTCCCTCCTTCTCTGCTAGTGAGCGATACTGGTGTGAGGGCGGCTGTCACCTAACATAACCTGCCGTGGAAAAACTAGTGACATGACAAGTAGGGAGTTATGGCTGCGCTGTGAGGCCCGTCTGTCTCCTTTGGGGGGTTGAAAGACAGGGCAGGGCTGGGGGATAGGGCTTGGGGTTGACAGAAAGGGCCACGGGCTGAGCAAAAAGGGCTTTGGACCGAGAAAAGGGGCTGAGGACCGTAAAAACCTACGAAAGGCTGGGAGCAAAGCACATAAGGAAAACTGAGTGGGGAATTGTCTGGGAGGTCTATGTATGTCTCTGTGGGAAGGAGAGGGCTGAAGGCTCAGAAAGTGGGCTGGAGCTAGAGGAGAAGGCTGAGACTAAGGGCTAAGGAGAAGGACTGGAGGTCAGAGGAAAGATGTGAGGAAAGGCTGTCTCTTGGTGAGAGGTTAAGGGACAGGGCAAGGCTGGGAGAGAGGGCTGAGAGCTGAGGAAAAGGACGTAGGGCTGGAGAAAAGGGCTGAGGGCTGAGAAAAAAAATAAAAAATGGAAAGAGGTAAGTGCTAAGATACAGGGCAAAGAGGCGGAGGAAAATGACTGAGGACTAAGACAAAAAACAAAAGACTAGGAGTGCTTAGACCAAGGTGAGGAGTAGGACTGTCTATCTCGGATGGCGGTTTTTGAGAGAGAGAGAGAGAGAGAGAGAGAGAGTAAAGAAGGGCCTCTCCTCTCTTTCTACGCCTCTCACCCCAACATCTCAACCTGACACCCGCCAAACACCTAAAGAAAAGAACCCTTGAATGTCGCGTCCTGTGTGTGTGTGTGTGTGTGTGTGTGTGTGTGTGTGTGTGTGTGTGTGTGTGTGTGTGTGTATTTCTTTATTGACTGATTTTGGATTATATCCTCTTTTGTTTAACGATGATGATATAAATGATGATGGTGGTGGTGATGATGATGATGATGATAAAGATGATGGTATTAATAATAATAATAATAATAATAATAATAATATAGTCATCATCTTCATCATCATCATCACCATCATCATCATCATCATCATCATCATCATCATCATTATTCTTTCCCATAATAATCTATATTATTCTTTTTCATCTACACCTTTATTCCCTCTCACTTTTATCCCCATTTATTATTACCCTCCAAATATCCTGCTGCCCCACCCCGAGTTATGGCAACCGTGTGGGCTGTGTGGTAAATAAATGGTGGGTGTCTGAGGCTCCTGTGTGCTGTGACAAGAAGTTAATATGTGGTCATCTGTTGGCAGGAGGGGCGCCCGACGTATCAGCTGCTGCGGGGTGCAGGATGAAAGGTAAGTACATGTGTGTGTGTGTGAGAGAGAGAGAGAGAGAGAGAGAGAGAGAGAGAGGAGAGAGAGAAAGAGCTATTACTTGGGAGGTGAACAATGAAAGGTAAGCTCACATGTGACATGTTTTATATATACTGTATATATACTTATTTGTTTATACTGTAAATATATATGTGTTACATTATATTTATTTACACATATATGTTACTTTATATTTATTTACATGTGTTTATATGGACTCCTTGACCCTAGAAGCAGTACCAGTACCGTAGCCTACAAGAATAAAAGAAATATAGCAAAGGCAGAAGGTTCTGTCTAACCGTTCTAAATTTACAGGAAGCTAAGTATTACGGGGAAAGATAGGAAAGATGGCAGTCGTCTTTACAACCACCAGACAAAAAAATGTGGTCTTTCGTGTAAACAGCAAAGAAAGATGAAGGAAAAATGGCAGAGGAATATTACAGAGGAAGATGGCAGAGAGGGCTGGTGGTGGCGGTGGTGGTGGTGGTGGGCATCACATGTCCCGCGGCTCCTTGTTTAGTGTAGCCGGCGAAATTCTAGCATTTAATCAGGGGGCTTAAGGAGGTGGGCGGTATTAGGGGCTCCCTCTTGGTCGGATCTACTCAAGGGGTTAGATCCTGAGGGAGGGGTGGAGGAGGGAGAGATCGGGAAGAGGAGAAAGAAAAAGAATGGGAAGAAGAAAAAGAAGTTTACAGAAAGAGGAGAAAGAGGAAAGTAAGAAGAGGCAAGCTTTTTACTATTTTTAAGTAGATATAAGAGCTAAGGTAGGAATAGAGGGGTAGTAGGTAGCTTTATAAAATTTTAGGACTGTGCTACAAGAATATGATAAAATTAACAAAAGAGAAAAAAAACACACACACACACTCGATCAGTTTCTCCAGCCAAAACGGACAGGAAAAGTGAGAAGTAAACCTTGCAACGTACAAGAAACGGACATGGAAAATTTATAGGTGAGGACGAAAGAATAAAGCATAAGATCATACATATAGTGAAACCTGAAATTGAAATAATAATAATAATAATGATGATGATGATAATTCTCTCCTAAGTGATTCTGTGACTAGAACGAGGAGAATGAGAAGGAGAGTTATGAGGTAGTAGAAAAAGAGAAACCGTAGGAAAGAAACGAAGAGAAAGAAGGAGGGATAGAGGAAGAGAAGAGGGAAGGGAGAAATATGAGAAGGAAAGGAAAAAAATGAAGAAAAGAAAGAAGACTGTAAGGGAGTGAAAGAAGATAGGGAGAGACAAGAAACGTGAGGAAGGGAGGGAAGAGTTAATGAGGGCGGAGAAGAGTGAGAAAGGATGAGATATGAGGTGAGGAAAGGGGGAGATTGAGGATAGGAGGGAAGAGGGATAATGAGAGATGATGATGATGATGAAGATAAGGAATAATGAAGCGAGGAAGGGGGAGGAATAGGATATGGAGATAGGAGGTAAGGGTAGATGGGAAAAAGGGGGATTGGAAGCGAATGAAGCGAAGAATGAAATGAAAAGACAAGGCAGAAGAGGAAGAAAAAGAGAATAAGGAGACGGTTTGAGATAGAGGAGGAATACGGAAAGAACAGGAGGATGGAAGGAAGCAGGCGGAGCAGAAAAGAAGAATGGAAAGAAGAAAAAGGAGGGAGGAGATGGAGAGAAAAGTAGATGAAGAAGGAGGGAGATGATGATGATGATGATGATGGGGAATGAACAGATGATTGTAGTAGGGAAGAGGAGGAGGATGGATATGGAGGTGGGGAAGGGCAAGGAGGAAGGGAACAGGGGTGAGGGTGGAAGGAAATGATGGGAAAAACGTAGATAAAGAAAGGAATAGATAGAAGGGAAGGGTAGAAATGGAGGTGGGGAAGTGAGGAACAGGGGTGAGCGTGGGGGATGATCCTGGCAGCGTGGTGGGTTGTGGTGGGAAGCGGAACTTAATCTCTCGACTTAGTGGGAGTTCTAGCCAGTCGAGAGAGAGAGAGAGAGAGAGAGAGAGAGAGAGAGAGAGAGACTGTGGAGAAGATATTGGAGAGACTCCGGGATATTATATGGGAGAGAGAAGGACATCTGGAGAAGAAAAGAAATTGGATTAAGAGGAAGAGACGAAAGATGATGGAGTCCGTGTATATGAGAGAGAGAGAGAGAGAGAGAGAGAGAGAGAGAGAGAGATAAAGCGATAAACAGATTAGACATTTGAGGATTAAGAGGCAGAAGAAGGAAAGGAGGGAGAGGCGAAGAAAGAGATACAGAGGAGAGATGGAGAGAGATAAAGAGGATGATGGTGCCAGGAAGATGAAGAAGAGGAAGAGAAACCATGAGATTATTCAGGAGAGAGAGAGAGAGAGAGAGAGAGAGAGAGAGAGAGAGAGAGAAGAAAAAGGAGGAAAGGGCAGAACAAGACAGAGTGGGAAACAAAGAAAGAAAGAAAAACAAATTTAATAAGAAAGGAAAATGGATAGAAAGGGAGTGGAAAGAGAGGGAGGGAGGGAGAGAAAAAGAGGAGGGGCGGAGACAAGAAGGGGGAGGAAAGGATAGAACAAAGTGAAACAGGGAGAGAGAGAATGGTAAGTAGTGAGAAGAAGAAAAAAGGACAAAGAGAAGGAAGTAAGAGGGAGGAAAAGAGGGCTCAGGAAGAGGGAAGGGAGAGAAAAAGGGAGGAGGGATGGAGCTAAGGAATAAGAGGAGAGGACAAAATAATGTGAGGCTGACAGAGAGATTGATTTCTTTTTGTGGTGATGAAAGAATAGACAAAAAACAGAGAATAAGAGGGAAGAGAGGAAGAAGGAAAGAAGTTAAAAGGGAGAGATGGGAGAAAAGAGGAAGAGGGGCGTAGATAAGAAGTGGGTGGAAAGGACAGGACAGAGTGAGACAGGGAGAGAAAGGCTAATCCCGGCTCACGTCTCGCCCTGACAATACGGTCGGTGGGTGTAATCTGCGTCTGTCTGTAATTGTTCCTGTCTACCTGTCTCTCCCCCTGTCAGAATTACTAGGGGCTCTCCGGGGCGCCTGTCTGTGCTGTCTGTCCCCGCCTGTCCATCTCATTCGCTCGTCCTTTGTGCTGTTTTCACTGTCTATAATTGCTTCTGTCGCGCATTTCTTCTTGGCCTGAATTACGGTTAGAAAATAAGAAAAGAGGACAATTGCCTTAGGTCGATGGGTCCATACTAGGTAGATTCTCTCAAAGGTATGAATAGACATTGGAATAAGACAAGGATAGCAAAGGCAACGCCTCCCCTCTCTCCCCCGACCATCAAACCCTCCATCCGAAACCGCTAGGAAAAAAGTTGCCAATGCAGCATTCATAGGGAGAGAAAGTAAGTGAGAAGGATGGAGGGAGAGAGGGATGGAGGGAGAGAGAGAGGGAGGGACAGAGGGAGGGAAGGAGGGAGTGAGGGATTACAGGTTAAGCCAGGTTGAATACCAAAGGGGGGGGAGTTACATCCAGTACTTTTGTGTCATAGAGGTTGCTCAGGGAACGTTGTTTGCGACTGTACAGTACATACATACATACATCAGAACTTACACATACATACGTACTGTACACATACATACTTTCATACGTACATACATACATACAAGCATATGTGTGACGTACTGTAGTGAGGTAGGTGGGTAGTACATACATACATACATACATGCATACATCAGTACTTACACATACATACATACATGCATACATCAGTACTTACACATACATACATACATGCATACATCAGTACTTACACATACATACTGTCACACGTACATATATACATACATACATAAATACAAGCATATGTGTGATGTACTGTACTGTAGTGAGGTAGGTGCGTGGGAGTTGAGCTGGGTGGATAACTGGGTGGAATTATCTCCCTGGAGGGCGTGTTGGGTGGGTGAGAGATAGGGATAAGAAGTGGATGAGAGGTTGATGAGAGATGGATCAATGGTGGGTGGGTGAGGTGGATGAAGAGTGAGTGGGTGAGAGGTGGGTATGAAGTGGATGACCGGTGGTTAAGAGATGGGTGAGAAATGGTTGGGGAGAGGAGAGTGAGAGATGGGTGAGAAATGGATGAGGTGGGTGAGATGTGTGTGAGAGATGGTTGAGGTGAGTGTGAGCTGTGTGAGAAATGGGTGAGGGATGGATGAGAGGTGGGCAGGCACATGAAAGAGACAGTGTACGGCCATGACCCCGTGAGGACGGCGCATGTGACCTGGCCTCTCACCCTCCAAACTAAAGGTCAATTAAACCCTTGATGATAAATCCCCACGGCTTGTTGGTGTGTGTGTGTGTGTGTGTGTGTGTGTGTGTGTGTGTGTGTGTGTGTGTGTGTGTGTTACGTTATTTATTTTATACACTCAATCCCTCTGACGTTATATCTATCAATTTACGCAAATTCCCACTTTACGGGGCATTTCCTTCTGTCCCCATCGTAAATATTAAGTCACATTATCCTGGTCTCCATATGCTTTTCCAAATGTGGACAAAATACTTTCAGTTGAATAAGTCTGGTCACAGTGATAACAAGACCAGGAATCATTCACCTCGTCACAGTATCCTTGGTTTTGTGTAAATCGGAGAAGGGGAAGGTGATGGGGGAAAGGAATGGGGAGTGCAGAAAATCGGAGAAAGGGAAGGTGATGGGGAAGGGAATAGGAAGGGAGTGAAGGAAGTCGGAGAAAGGGAAGATGATGGGGGAAGGGAATAGGAAGGGAGTGAAGGAAGTCAGAGAAATGGAAGGTGATGGGGGAAGGGAAAGGAGAGTGGAGAAAGTCGGAGAAAGGGAAGGTGATGGAGAAGGGAATAGGAAGGGAGTGAGGGAAGTCGGAGAAAGGGAAGGTGATGGAGAAGGAAATAGGATGGGAGTGAAGTAAGTCGGTGAGAGAGAGGGAAGGTGATGGGGGAGGGAATGGGGAGAGAGCGAGGGAGGGTTCAAAGGGGTGGATGTTGGTGTAGGGCGGGGGGTGTAGGGAAAGAGATGATGTAGAGGAGTGTGGGTGGGATAGGAGTGGGTGGTTTGTAGGAGATGGAAGAATAGAGGGAGTTTTAAAGGGTGGCGCTGGGAGTGGGGGACTGTGAGGATCGGGGGTTACAGGGGAGGGGGGCTAGAGGGTGGGGGTTGGGGTTGGGGTATGGAGGAGGGGTCTTTATAACTCTCCTTATCTCCCTCTGACGTTGATAACACTTAATGATGAATGATCCGGGAGAGTTAGTGTCATCGTTTGGGCTAGCTAAATGATTTATTGACGTCACGTTTTTATCTGTGTGTGTGTGTGTGTGTGTGTGTGTGTGTGTGTGTGTGTGTGTTGAGTGAGGTTGTGTGGGATAATCCTTGCTCCTCTTGGTTTTTCTTTGTGTGTGTGTGTGTGTGTGTGTTCTTGAGTTAGGTTGTGTGGGATAATCCTTGCTCCTCTTGGTTTTTCTTTGTGTGTGTGTGTGTGTTCTTGAGTTAGGTTGTGTGGGATAATCCTTGCTCCTCTTGGTTTTTCTTGTGTGTGTGTGTGTGTGTGTGTGTGTGTGTGTGTGTGTTTGTGTGTGTGTGTGTGTGTGTGTGTGTGTTCTTGAGTTAGGTTGTGTGGGATAATCCTTGCTCCTCTTGGTTTTCTTTGTGTGTGTGTGTGTGTGTGTGTTTGTGTGTGTTCTTGAGTGAAGTGATGTGGGATAATTCTTGCTCCAATTGGTTTTTCTTTCTTTGTGTGTGTGTGTGTGTGTGTGTGTGTGTGTGTGTGTGTGTGTGTGTGTGTGTGTGTGTGTGTGTGTGTGTGTGTGTGTGTGTGTGTGTGTGTTTGCATCAACTTCTACATTTTTCTTTATCTTTGGTGTAGGGAGAGAGAGAGAGAGAGAGAGAGAGAGAGAGTAACGTCACGAGGATAAATTAAGAGTGATGGCAAGAATGTTCGCTTTGTGGAGACAGACGTAAAGAATAACAAGAGTGAAAGACTAAGTATAGGAGTGAAAAGACGCAGGAGGAGTAGGAGCGAGAGTGAAGAGCGAGAAAATGGAGTGGGGGAGGGGAGTAAAGAGAGTGAGAGAGTGGAGTGGAAAGAAGAGTGAGAGACAGAATGAGGAAGGACGGGAGTAGAGATAAACAGAGGGTGATAGGCAGGGGTAAAAATAAACAGGATTGAGGGGTAGGAAGAGGAGGGCAGGAGTGCAGGGAAGCAGTGAGTGTGAAAGACGGGGTGAGAAGACAAGAAGAAGGAAGTGGGAGGCAGGGTTAGAAAAATACAGGATAAGCAGCAGTAGCAAGGGGCAGCTCGTGAAAAGACAGTAATAAAGAGGACGAGTGAGGGAATGGGGTGCAGGACTAAGCATGAGAGGCAGAAGTGATGTTAAACAGAAGCGAATGAGAGGTAGGATAAGGAGAGACAGAACTGAGTGAGAGACAAGATGAAGGGAGAGAGAGAAATGAAGAGACACCGTGAAGGAATGAGGTACAGGAGTGAAAATAAATAGGCCTGAATGAGAGACAGCATGACCAAAGAAAGGGATGAGATGGAGATAGACTGAACAGGGACAGTAGCGAGATGGAAACAGACTTAGGATAGACAGGAGTGAGGCAGAGACAGTATGAGGAGAGACAGCAGTGAGATAGAGACAGGATGGGCAGAGACAACAGTTAGATAGATACAGGCGGAGGAGAGACAGGAGTGAGATTGAGACAGGATGATGAGAGACAGGAGTGACAGGAGTGGGTCAGCTGGGGTCCTTCAGCGTGACAGCGGGGGTCCACAGCTGATCCCTCAAACACATTAATCCACAGACTCAGCCGCTGGGGGGCGGGGGAGAGGAGGAGGGGGTTGAGGAGAGTGGCAGGGGGAGAATGGTGTGGATGGATGTGGAACGCGGAGGGAAGGAGAGTGGATGGTAAGTCATGGTGTGGGTGGTTGCGGAAGGGGGAGGGGAGAGAGTGGAGGAAGAGGGCGTGTGGAGAGGAAGTGTGGTAAGGCGTGATGTGTGTGGATGAGGGAGCGTGTAGAGGGGGAGAGGGGAAGGGAGAGAAGAAAAGGGAGCAGGGGAGCGTACGGGAGGTGAGGCTTGATGTGAGAGGATGGTGAGGGATTGACGTGAATAGGAGAGGGGTGAGAGGAGGAGAGGAGAGTGTAGGAGGGTAAGGTTTGGCGTGAGTTAATGTGAGAGTTGAGGGAACGTGAAGGATGGATGTAGGTGGGTGGGAGTGAATGAGGGGGGATGAGGAATGGGTGTGGAAGGTGGGAAAGTTGGATGAGTGTAGATGTTAAAACAAGAAGGATAGTACGGAGGAAAGCAAGGTAAGAAGGGAGCTAGTGAAGCAATATAAGGAAGAGTGAAGGTTGAATGAAATACTGAGTTGAGGTGAGTGGGGGAGTGAAACAGAGTGAGACTGGGTGGGGAAGAGATGAGACAAAATGAGAAAGTGATAAATGAGAGAGAGAGAGAGAGAGAGAGAGAGAGAGAGAGAGAGAGAGAGAGAGAGAGAGAGAGAGAGAGAGAGAGGCAGGGATTGACAATACGAAGCAGAGTAAGTCAGGAAATGACAAAGTGAAGCAAACTGAGGCAGGGAAGAACAGGGTGATGCAGAGTAAGGCAGGGAAGGACAGTTTGAGACAGAGTAAGGCAGGGAAGGGTAGGGTGAGGCACGGAAAGGGTAGGGTGAAATAGGGTGAAAATTAGGTCTCTCGTTGGGGTGGAGGTGATGGGCTGATGCGAGAGTGACAGCAGAGTACTTAAGGGTGAAGGATGGGTAGTTAAGTGGGCGGGAGAGTGTGTGTGATGGACAGGTCATTTCCAGATTAAGGGCGGGTCATCCCCTCCCTCGTGAATTGACCTCTTGAGACAGGTCAGGTCAGGGCAGCCAGGTGATGGGGATAGTAATTTTGACGCTATTAGGAACACACCGGGTTTCTCCTTTAATGACCGTGACCCAATTTAAGTCTTAGCCATTCGGAGTTTTGGTACCTCCTATGAAAACCCTTGGGATCATCATTAGCATTATCGTTAGGTTGAGATAATCCCTTTTCACCTTTTTTCTTTTTTTTTGTCTCTTGTCTTCCCTTCCTCTCTTCGATCCTCTCCAATTTTCTTCACCCATCTTCTGCTTGTCTTCGCTTTCTTAAATACCCTCCATCTTTCTTCACTCTTTCCACTCCCCCATACCACAGTTGTCGTATTTTCTTATATTCTGAGATGCTCATCACCATTTTCCATTCTTATCCATTTCGTTTTATTCTCTTCCTCGTTCCAGTTACTAAAACACTGAAAAAAATTTGTACTGTTTATGTATTTATTTATGTATTTTTAAAGAATTCAGTCATTTGAATGCTAAGGCTTGGTTACATGAAATTCGATTAGTTTTAGTTATGGTCTAGAAATGAGTCTCCTTGGTTACTAATCAAATCAAACTACTGTGACTACACTTGGGCATCAATTGGCCTGATAGGGGTTAGGGATTTTTGTCAGGTTAGAGTAAAAATGTGCTGTCATAATTCCTCTCGTTCATATAAAATTTCCTCATCAGGTTTTTTCCCCTTGCATGATCTTCCTTCTTCGTTTTTCTGTCACTTCGGCCTCAGGAACTTGTAATGGTGTAGGAAGGAGGAGGAAGGACTTATTTACTATCCTTGTTTACGTAGTAGTCTTGCATGTAGACAATCGCAGTTTAGTATGAGCTAACAGGTTTATTGCATCTATCTTTTTTCTTATGTTCTCTTATCTTCTTTGCTATCTTTGTCTTATTCTGATAGTTTAGTTACACTTTTGTAGGAGGTGCCTAGTACGGGCCAACTGTCCTACTGCAGTTATCCCCTCTTCTTATGTTTTTTACTTTGCCCTTCCGTTCAGCTCCATTTCACCTTCTTTCTCTCCCTGTTTATTCACTTTTTCATTCTCACCTGTCCCTACTCCACCCCCTCCTCTACCTATCTCCTCCCCACCCCTGTACGTATCTCCTCCCTCCCCTCTACCAATATCCTCCCTTTCCTCTACCAATCTCCTCCCTCTTCTCTACCTATCTCGTCTACGTATCTCCTTCTCTTCCTCCTCTGCCTACCTTGTCTCCTTCCTCTACCTGTCTCCACCTCCTCCTCTACCTGTCTCCACCTCCTCCTCTACATATCTCCTTACCTCTCCACCCTTCCAGCAGGATAAGCCAGATCAAGGGGCAGCATTAACCACCCAGACACTCAGTTTACCACAAGCAAACCAGAAAAAAAAGAAAGCAGAGAGAAAATAAGGGTAGAAGGTATATCCCTATTAATTTTAAGTCTTCCCTTTTTTCCCCTCCCGTGATTCGTGAAGGCCGGATGGGAGCCGGCGAGAGAAAAATATGGAGGGGGTGGGGGATGCTGCCTGGTTTCCCCGTGGGTTTCCCTGTAGGCTGAGTAAAATCGTCTGTGGGTGGAGATGATAAAGAAAAAAAGAATGTAATCACAATGGTCTGATATTTGTTTTTATTCTTTACGACAGGCCTCCCCTAAGCTGTATAAAGTCGTTTGGAACCGTAGGAATAATAGTAATAATTTGTATTTGAGAAAGAGAGAGAGAGAGAGAGAGAGAGAGAGAGAGAGAGAGACCACAGCACTGAAGGGGTTAAGAAAGAGTGGGAGGAGGGATTAGCCTGGATTAGCTTTGTCTGTTGGATTTACCGAACTGGTTGAGGCGGACAGGAGGTGAATAGTATTTTCTTTTTTTTTTTCAATAATTTATTTATTTTAAATCTCTTGATCTTTTTAAAATTGTTTCCTTGCCTATTTGAGATTCATTTTTCTTGTTTTTACTCTTTCTTATCTTTCTTTTGCTTTCTTTTCTGTATTTATTTGTTTATTTATTTACTTGTTTATATATTATATTGTCTTCTTTCTTTGCTTTTCTTTCCTACTTTTTCTTTCTTGTTTTCTTTCTTTCTTTCTTTCTTTCTTTGTCTATCAGTTTATAAAGTGCTGAGGATGGTTAGCCTCCTAATTAGACTGAATTTATTGGCATGTCATTTCGGCATGGAGATTTAGGATGTATTTTTTTTTTTTTAAGATAAGGAAAATGCTTTTTAATGTAATGTTTATATATATTAATGTGATATGCACTGTATTTATTATTGATTATTGTGTGTGTGTGTGTGTGTGTGTGTGTGTGTGTGTGTGTGTGTGTGTGTGTGTGTGTAAATGTGTGTGCATGTTCACCCCTCATTTTTTTTTTTTTAAATGTGTTCTACTCTGGACATAGGCTTCACATCCCGTTCCCAAGGTCCAGTAGTCCTCCTACATACACCTCCATACACCTCCACATGTCACCATTTCGGCGCTAACACCCATTGTCCATAGTGAGTACATGCCAGAGCTGTCTCAGAGTGGACAGAATTTGTAACACGTGCATCAAGGGAGGATTTGTATTAAGTAAGAGAGGGACATGTAGATAATTTCACCTTTAACAGTTGATAGGATGTGGGTCAGACGTGGAAATGTGGTATTGTTTTAGATGAGGTGTAAATTGGTTAAAAAAAAAAGAAAGAAAGAAAAGAAAAAGGGGACATGGTAGACGTCGACTGCACCTTAGCATACCTTGAGTAATTAAGATAATATTGAGGCGAAATTATAGTGAGAGTGTGAAAATAGATGTATTAATATATGGGTGAAATGACTGATAGACAGGTGCAGAGACAGATTGCTCAGATGATTAAGACTAACAGAGAGAGAGAGAGAGAGAGAGAGAGAGAGAGAGAGAGAGAGAGAGGGGGGGCGGGAGAGATGAATGACAAATATGAGTAGACTGATGGACAGACGGGTGACTGATACATAAATCATCTGATATATAGATACATATATTCCAGATATAGTGCATTGATATGCAGATACGTGGACACCTGACTAATTGGTCTGTTATGCCTTCCAAATGATGGAAAAATAAAACAGATCGATGGAAATGAAAACAGATAAGTAGACTTAGTGTAAATTCATATACAGTATATAGGTCGATGGACTGACTGACGAGTGACTGATTGACCCATTCAGGACAGTGACACCTCTTATATATATATATATATATATATATATATATATATATATATATATATATATATATATATATATATATATATATATATATATATATTTAACACCTGTGGTCTTATATTTTATTTTTTGGGGGTGATTTTGTGTAACGTAGGAAATATCACTCAGCTAGAAATTATAATCATTAAACTCTTCCCAACCGATTTTATATATATATATATATATATATATATATATATATATATATATATATATATATATATATATATATATATATATATATATATATGCCATAGTATTAGCTGGTATGTTATTTGTATCACTGTAATATCGACGTGATTTCCACGAGTTACACAATACAGGAAATTGAGGTGTCATTTGGGGAATAAATCGTAAGAGAAGAGGAATTACGAAATCGCCTAAGCCACCTAGCATACGACTCCTAATCTCCAGTAACCCTTTCAGAACCTGTGGAATTTTAAGTGTTTTTCTGGCTTCCGCTGAAAGGTAGTATAAGGCTCAGGTGGGGCTTCCCGTCCTGTAAGAGTAAAGAGATATGATAACGAGGGACGATTTTAGTCTCCCCTGATGGATTACCCCCTTGTCGGACTGGGAGTGCATAAATCGCTGAGCCGGGGGATTTACCAAGCGGGATTAATCAGCGTCTTGAAGTTAAATCCCCGCCTAATAACTTAATAGTCTCGGATTCCGCTGGTGTAGGGTTGGATCCCCTTTGAAGTGGATTTTATGGCTAGGTAAATAGATTCTCGGGTCTAATTCCACGGCTGATCAACGCCCCGCCTGTCTATCATCAACCATGTATGCTATCATTTGGCCAGCATTATCCAGGCGCTGATAACAGGACTCTGGTTATGTTTTTTAGCATGATAAAGGTTAAGGGTGATGAAAAGGCGTGTTTGGCCTGGTAGTGTGCTGGGTTTTGTGTGTGTGTGTGTGTGTGTGTGTGTGTGTGTGTGTGTGTGTGTGTGTGTGTGTGTGTGTGTGTGTGTGTGTGAACAAAGAACGTAGGCACTGGCACATAATCACGCATACATAAAATCATTTACACACACACACACACACACACACACACACACACACACACACACACACACACACACACACACACACACACACACACACACAAGTATATGCACACAGACATGTACATAAACCCGCCAAGCACATTCATAAGTACATGCAGATAAACACGTATAAGGATTATATTTATTTTCTGAGTAATTATAAATCTCCATACTTTCACGTCCTCACCTATCTTCATACATTCCTTTGCCACCACCACCCCTCTGCCCTCTCCCTCCCTCCACCCTCGTCGTACCCTATACCCCCCAAACCTTTCCTCCCTGCCTCATTTTCACCTCACCCCCACCACCCCAACTCCCCTTCACTTCACCTTGTTATTTCCCAGCTCGTCTCCCTTCACTTCCATTCCTTCCATACACACATCATTCTTCTTCATCTACCCCCACTCACCTCGACTCTCTCCCACTCACCCCAGTTCTTCCCCACTCACGCCAGTTCTCCCCCACTCACTCCCATTCGCCCCATTTGACCCCCATTCATCCCTTCTCACCCTCGTCACTTCCCTGTCTTCCCTCCATCATTCATTGTTGACGTCAGACATTGTTTTAGTGTTGATTGTCATTTGTTTGCAGTTATTTTGCGTTCTGTTTATTTTGATACTCGCTGTGTGTGTGTGTGTGTGTGTGTGTGTGTGTGTGTGTGTGTGTGTGTGTGTGTGTGTGTGTGAAAATGTGTGTGCATGTAGACCCCCACTGAATTACAAGGTAAGCTACGGCGTTTCGTGCCTCACTTGTCATTCCTCACCTTCTTTATGAGGAGGTAATTGTTTTGTCCCTCTGACTGACCCAATTCTTTACCTGTCTGGCCCTTATATTGCCTCATACTACAGTAGCTCCCCTTTTACCTTATACCAGCTCATAATATCTTACTTTACCTCACCCTTTTTCATCACATCACACTTGCACATATCATCACACTACCACACTCCCTCACGCTTCTACACCACCTCATTCTACCGCGCCATGTCCACTGCCACACCACGTCACACTACCACACCACGTCACACTACCACACCACTTCACACTACCACACTACGTCACACTACCACACCACGTCACACTACCACACCACCTCACACTGCCACATCACCTCACACTTTCATACCAACTCACACAACCACTTACCACCTCACGCAGTCTCACCACCTCACAGTGCCGTCACACTACCACACCACGTCATACTACCACACCACGTCACACTACCACACCACCTCACACTTCCACATCACCTCACACTTTCATACCAACTCACACAACCACTTACCACCTCACGCTGTCACACCACCTCACAGTGCCACACCATCTCACACCACCACACCATCTCACGCTGCCTCATCACTTCACACACACTACCACGTACCACCTCACACTATCACACCACCGCACTACCACACACTACCTCACACTACCACACTAACTCAGGCCAAGTAGATTTATGGAGGTAAATTAATACTCGCCCCAGAAATATTGAATGCTTAGGTATCGTATATTACCGGACTCCTCCTCCTCCTCCTCCTCCTCCTTCATTCTTCTTTTTCTTCCATTTTTGTTATTATTTTAGTAGTAGTAGTAACAGTAGTAGCAGCAGCAGCAGCAGCACCTGTAGTAGTAGTAGTAGTAATAGCAGTGGTAGTAGTAGTAGTAGTAATAATAATAGTGGTGGTGGTGGTAGTAGTAATAGTAGTAGTAGTAGTAATTGTACAAGTATTACCACCACCACCACCACCACCACCACGATTTACACCATCACCACATATATATATATCCAAACTTATAAATTTAATACACTTACAAGTGCTTTCAGGGTGCTTATGGGCGAGTTTATTTATGTTGGAATGTAAGGGAGAAAAAAGAGTGAGGGGAGAGAGGAGGACTGTGACTCACGGTGACTCATACTGCGTGACGCACCGCTTTATAGTCACCGCAAGTTATCTGTTTTTTTCCCCTATTTTTTCCTTGTTATTTGATGTTGAAAGAGAAATAGAATTGGTGCATTTTTTGAGGTGTTATTATTATCATTGTTTTTTGGGTTAGTCCTTTCATTATTATTATTATTATTATTATTATTATTATTATTATTATTACTGCTACTACTACTACTGCTGTATTATTATTATTATTATTATTATTATGATTATTATTATTATTATTTATTATTATTATTATTCGCTACCATTATAGATTACAATAGAGCTGTATTTCCCTCCTTTCTGTATCCTGTCCACCCATTCATGTCCCCATTATTAATATTGTTGTGGTCATGGCCGTAGCTGTCAATCTTACCCCCCACGCCTATCGTCAATGCCTCTATTAACGCCATCAATGCTTTTATTAATTAACTTCCCTATGGGCTTAACGGGCGTGGATTGATTACCCTCATTCCAGTGCTTAATGGTGAGTGATGGTGATTACAACCTGGAATTATGGATGGAAGGGGGGGGTGCAGCTGGGTTATTTACGGGTTGCGTTGTCGGGTATTTCGTTACTAGACACGGGTCACGTTAATGATTTCCCAGTATGTGTCTATACGTCAAACTATATCTATCTGTTTATCTATCTGTCTAAATCTATCTGTCTATCTGTTTATTTGTTTTTGTTTTCTGCGTTTGGTTTTCATCCTTTTGTTGTCATTTTTCTTTGTTTTCTAATCTTGTTTTTTTTTTTGTATTTTATTCTATGCGTCTCTGTGTGTAATTGTTTATATTTTATCCACACACACACACACACACACACACACACACACACACACACACACACACACACACACACACACACACACACACACACACACACACACACTTTTTTTTTTCGCCCCGTTTCCGTCATCTCTTCACTCATTTTCTCTCCCCCCCCCTCCCCTTTCTCTCGTCTCTCCACACCTCTTTGCTCACGTTCCCTCCTTCCCTCCCCTCGTCCCTCCTCATTAACACCACCTGCACTTCTTCCTTCTTTGCCTCGCACCTCATTTCCCCCCCTCCCTCTTTCTCTCTCTCTCTCTCTCTCTCTCTCTCTCTCTCATATTGATCCCAGGTATAAGATATGGGGCATGAGAGGAAATAAAAGAGAGACGTAACAATTGCATTCCAACGTTATGCAGTGTTATGACCAGAAAGAGAGAGAGAGAGAGAGAGAGAGATTCGCGTTGTTCCGTTATGTCCCGTTAGTGTGTAATTTCGTGTTAGGCTGTTGTAACTCTCTCTCTCTCTCTCTCTCTCTCTCTCTCTCTCTCTCTCGCTCTCGCTCTCGCTCTCGCTCGCGCGCGCGCGCTAGCATGACGAGCCCTTGTGGTGTTACGTTATGCCTGTTATATCCTGGCTTCCTCTGTTATCACTCGCTGTTTCGTGCTTTATGCCCTGTTCTCCTGTAATGCCTGGCTCTTATGTCGTGTTATTTGGCTCTGTGTTATCCAGGCCTGTGTTATTCTATGTCCCGGCTGCTCTATATTTCACCAACTTCCTGGGAATTGAACTTTCTCAGCCACTCCTCTCTCTCTCTCTCTCTCTCTCTCTCTCTCTCTCTCTCTCTCTCTCACATCTTCATTTTTTTCTCTTGCTCCACCACTTCCTCCCACCTTCCTTCCACTTCTCTTCCTCCTTCCCTCATCTGTCCCTCATGCCTTCTCTTCCCCTCTATTTTCTCCATTTATTTCTCCTTTTACGTCACCTCCAGGCATTTTTACACTCTCCTCTTCCCTCCTTCCCTCCACCTCCCCCCTCATCTCTCCTCCACCTCCCCCCTCATCTCTCCTCCTTCCCTCCCTCCGTCCTTCTCACAGGCTTCCTCCTTGTCATTATCAGGTATTGGCGTTCACTTCACGAGCCTTTTAGACGCAAGTTGTGGCCGTGTTGGTTTTGCTATAATTGAGGTTTTGTTCAGTACCCCCTCTTGAAATATCATTGCTTATGGCCTCTACTCTCTCATTTTCTTTTACTTTACTGCCGCGCTATTTTCTCCCCCCCCCTACCCCCTCATTCTCTCTCTCTCTCTCTCTCTCTCTCTCTCTCTCTCTCATTTTGCACACATTTTCTCGCGTGATTTTACCATTTTAAAACTATCTCAGTTTTTTTTCTGTCATCTTTAATTATTATCTTTTACCGCGTCCCCTCCCCACTGTCTGTCTACTTGCCCATCTGTCTATCTGTCTGTCTCTACCTACCTACCTACCTACCATTTCTCTCCCTTCATTTTTCATACCAATCCCTCATTCTCCCATCTTTCACTTTATTTCCTTCTTTTTTGGTCCGTTCCCCCTCCTCTCCCCTCCACTCTCCCTTTTTTCCCTCCCTCTTTCTCCCTTTTTTCCCTCCCTCTTTCTCCCTTTTTTCCCTCCCTCTTTCTCCCTTTTTTCTCCCTCCCTTTCCTCCTTTTCCTCTCCCTCTCCCCTTTTTTCTCTCCCTCTCTCCCCCCTTCTCTCCCTCCCAAACATTTTTCCCTGTGTAAAGTCTCAAGCCTTGTCTCTGGTCATGAAATACTGAACATGGTCTTTGCTCTACTTTTTCATTTTCACTCGTAAAAGGTAAAGTATTAGTTTGTTTTTCGCTCAGAGGGAGGAAGGAGAGGGAGAAAAGGGGAGAGAGGAAGGGAGAGAGGGATGGAAGGTGAACTAGGGGGAGAGGGGAGATAAAAAGGGAAGGAGGGGAGGTAGAAAGGGGGCGAAAGAGGGGAGGTAGGAAAGAGAAGAGAAAACAGGTAGGAAATGGGAGAGAGGAGAGGTAGGAAATGGGGAGACAGGAGGGGGGGGAACGAAATGAGAGAGAATACGAATATAAAGGATTACAAAGGAAAGCAAACAGCAACAGACTGGAGGGCTTTGGAGGGCTGTTTGTTATAGAGATGACTGTGGCAATGACATGTAAATGGTAAGTGAAGATAGTGATAGTAAAGGAAAAAGGAAAATAGGAAAAGGGAGAGACAGAAGGAGGTAGAAGAGTGGAGAGAAGAGGGGAGGTAGAATGAGAGAGAAGAGGGGAGGTATAGGAAGTAAGGGAGAGAGGGGGAGGTAAAAATAGGGAGAGAATGAAATGTTAGGAATGGAGAGGGAAGGACAGTGTGAAAGGGGGGGGGGAATGATGTTCTGAAAATTCTCTCTCTCTCTCTCTCTCTCTCTCTCTCTCTCTCTCTCTCTCTCTCTCTCTCTCTCTCTCTCTCTCTCTCTCTCTCTCAAATGAGGTGTGAGTTGAGGAACCACTCTCACGCATCCCTTCTGTCATGGTAATTGGCTTTAATAAGACGCCCAGGATCATCAAGTGTGTGTGTGTGTGTGTGTGTGTGTGTGTGTGTGTGTGTGTGTGTGTGTGTGTGTGTGTGAGAGAGTAAGGAAATTAGTAAAAAGCTTATTTACTCTCTTATACTCACTTAAACACATTCTCTCTCTCTCTCTCTCTCTCTCTCACACACACACACACACACACACACACACACACACACACACACACACACACACACACACACACACACACACACACACACACACACACACACACACACACACACACACACACACACACACACACACACACACACACACAAGGGCGCAGTCAGTGGCATGTGAATAAATTTTACCCTCATTTCCCACCATCACGTCGCCTTGTCGTGCCTCTAGTGCCCTACCTCTCTCTCTCTCTCTCTCTCTTTCCCATTTCCATTTCATTTTTTCATCTCTCATATTCTCCATTGTCTCTTTCAACATCATCCTTTCTCTATATATAATTTTTTATTTTCTTTATTTCTTTATCATTTTCATCTTTAATCATCACTCTATCGTTAACACCTCCCTTTCTCCCTTACTCTTTTCCGGCTTCTCTCCCTCCTCCTCTTTCTCTCCCCCTCGCTTCCTCCTTAATTTTCTTCCTCCATATCTCTCATCAACCTTTCTCACCTCCATCATCACCTCTTTCTCTCCACCCTTCCTCCTTCACCACATTTCCTCTTAACTAACCTTCTTTCTTAACACCTCCCTCCAGTATTTTTAACCACTCCATCCTTTGTTCGTGATTTCCTTTTGCTCTACCACTACTACTACTGCCACCAGTAAAGTGGGCTTTTTGACCGCGAGAAGAGCGTGCGAGCGTTTGTACATAAGCCTGTCATCTCAATAGTATTATCTTTGTGTAAACTTTCAACATTTCTGTGAGGTAGTTGAACAATAACAGAAGAATAATTGAGCTAAAGTATTTACATTGAGTTTTCTTTGTCTTAAACACACGCACCCCCTATTTACATTGTTTTCTTTGTCTTAAATACACGCACCCCCCCCCACCCCACACATGCACGCACGCACGCACGCGCAAAACTGGAGCTGTCAAGTTTGTTCGTCCCGAACTTAAATCAGGAGTTTTTAGTTCGATGGATTCCATAGTAACCATCAGGAACGTTTCAGTGTACAACGGCTCAGCGCGCTTCTGCAGAAGGAGCTGGCTCGTGTTTTCGACAACACGTAAGTATTCCGGGCACTGGATGAACATATAGCCCGATTCCGTAGCATTTATCACACGCACAGTGTTCAGTCCTCTGCTCCCGACTTGCCTTGTCAACGAACTGCGTCGGTATACGATTGGCTACTGATAGAATGATAAAACCCAGAAATGGAATGATTACCCTTGTTGATTTCATCCTCTAAACATAGAAAAAACGTTGATGTAAAATTATGAGCTTAATATCTAATATTTAATTGTTAGAATTTATGCAAGAAAACACAGTTACAACAGAAAATCCTTTTCTTTTCTCTGTACATTCCCATGGAAAGCTGGGATTCCAAGGAGCTTCTATGGTCTCATGGGTAAATATATAACTAAAAACAAATTTATTGAATGTATCTACTACCCGCTGAAAGATTCTCTTCTCTATCTCACATGATACAAAAGTTATTAACCTCGAAAACCATCCCCGTCTGGTCGGGTAGGGTCGTGTCGGGCTGGATCGTGTCGGGCCGCTCATTTCTTAGCCGCACGTAAACATTGCTTGCTCGCGTCGCTTGCTGCGCTCGTTCGCTCGTTACTACTACTACTATAGTCTATTCCATATAAACTGGCGGAGAGAAACCTGTATTTTCCTTCCCAAGTCTGGGTCAAACGCAGAACGCAGGTGACCTTTGAAGGATTATCCCCCTCTTTCCTCAAGCCCTTCCCTTCTCCCTACTCTCCTGAGAGAGAGAGAGAGAGAGAGAGAGAGTGTGTGTGTGTGTGTGTGTGTGTGTGTGTGTGTGTGTGTGTGTGTGTGTGAGTGTGTGTGTGTGTGCGTGTGCGCGCGCGCGCGTGTAGGTGCATGTGTGTGTGTGTGTGTGTGTCTTTATTATCTGTGGAGAGCCTTCTTCTGTGCTATCCTTGTGTTATTCTAATAGATTAGTCTTATTCCTGTTGGAGCTGCCCAGCATGGACTAAAAGGTCTACTGCAGTTATCCTCTCTTCTTGCAGTATATTCTTATGTGTAACTTTTAGCAGCTTACATGATTGTTGTAATAATATTTTAAAAACTATCTAAGACAGGTTTCAAAATTTCCCATTCATCTTAGACGCGCGCGCGCGCGCGCGCACACGCGCACACACACACACACACACACACACACACACACACACACACACACACACACACACACACACACACACACACACACACACACACACACACACACACGCACGCACGCACGCGCGCGCGCATATAAAGTATATTCTCTATCAACAGTTCTTATGAAAATATGTGGAGCATGCTGGGACTCTTGGGTGAGTATAGCTTGAGATGAATGGTAACAAAGAAGAGGAAGGAGGGAATGCATGAGTGGAGCACCTGCTGACCCGTGCTGGTTCAGGTGTGCGTTTGGCCTCAGGTCAAGATGGGTGGAGCTTTTGCCTTGAGGTCACATGCAGTATTTCCTGGAACGCCCTTGATGATGCTTCCCAACATCCCGCCAGTTCACTTATAATAATGGACAACGCATCATACCACTGCAAAATCATAAATAAAGCACAAACACAGAGCTTACGAAAACAAGAAATTATAAAGTGGCTTCTTGATAACAACCTCCCTCATAACCCTCTGCACACTAAGGCTGAGCTGCTACACCATGTGAAAAAAAAAAAAAAAACAAAGAAACAGACAAATAAAGACAGGCAATTGTTTGAAATTGATGAAATCGCCAATAATCCTGGTCACCAGGTGCTGCGGCTTCCTCCCTATCATTACCAGCTCAACCCCATAGAGCTGATTTGGGCTCAGGTCAACGATGATGTGAGGAAGAGAAACTCAAATTCTTCTCGAAAATTACGAGTGATCGAAGAGCTGACGAGAAATGCGATAGAAAAAGTAACAGCAGAAAACTGGCAGAAATGTGTGGCAGAAATGTGTGGCTGCTGCTGCTGCTGCTGCTGCTGCTGCTGCCGCCGCCGCCGCCGCTGCCGCCGCTGCTGCAGCCGCTCTCTCCTATCTCTCTTTCTCTCTCTGTCTCTCATTTTACGTTTCCTCCCTTTCCTTTCACCCCCAACACTCTCCTACCACCTTTTCCACCCCTATCTCCACTGCCATTCCCTTCCTTCTCTAACGAGCCTCCCTTCCTTCAAATCCCCTACTTTCTCTACCCACCCTGTCACCCCCTTCATTCCCTTCCTTTTCTTCTGTCCCTGTCAACCCTGCTTCTCCCTCTTTCTTTTCTAACCCTGGCATCCTCTGCCGTCCTTTCTTGTTGACCCCTGTCATCCTTTGCCACCCCTGTCACTTTCTGTCTTACCCTCCCCACTTGCCACCCCCAGCCTTCTCTCCCCAACTGCCACCCTTATCTTTCCCTCTCCTCTCCTCCCCCTCCCCCTCCCCTTTCCCCTCCTCTCCCCGCCCCTCCCCTCCCCCCTTCCCGCTTCCCCCTCCCCCTGCCATCATTACCGGGCCAAATCCTGCCATAGGGGGGCTTAACAGAGGCTCCGGCAGGGGGTCCCAATCATCACCCTGCCTCCCACTGATTCTTATTCTCAGCCATAATCCTCTCCTTCCTTCTTCCCCCTTTCCTCTTTCCTCCCTGCTTCTCTCCCCTTTCCTCACTCTCCTTCTAGCTTTCCTCTTTCCTCTCTGCTTCTCTCCCCTTTCCTTACTCTCCTTCTGTCTTTTCTCTTTCCTTCCTGCTTCTCTCCCCTTTCCTCACTCTGCTTCTGTCTTTCCTCTTTCCTCCCTGCCTCTCTCCCCTTTCCTCACTCTCCCTCTATATTTCCTCATTCCTCCCTGCTTCTTTCCCCTTTCTCGCTCTCCTTCAATCTTTCCTCTTTCCTCCTCACTCTCCTATCTTTCCTCTTTCCTCCTCACTCTCCTATCTTTCCTCTTTCCTCCTCACTCTCCTATCTTTCCTCTTTCCTCCCTGCTTCTCTCCCATTTCCTCTTTCCTCGAGCAACAGTGATAAATATTTTTACTTAATGTTACTTTCCTTTTCAGGTAGATAGTGTAAAATAAAATTTCTCTTCCTTCTTTCCTATGAAATTTCCATGGCAGTTTTTTTTATACTGAATGGCGGTCCTTCACACTATTTCCTGTCGGCTTCTGCTGGAGGGTTTGGTGGGGGAGGGAGTCTTCTGATTTTCTGTCCTTGACTTTAACTGATAGAACAGATTTGTTAGTTATAACTTACTCTGTACCAAACAGTCACGAACGAACCAACAGGTCATTTGCTGTTTGCTTCCGTTTGTACTCCTTTGTACTCCTTATCATCCCTCCCTCCCCCTCCCCTTCCACCCTCTCCCCCTTCTTCCCTCCCCCTCTCGTTCTCTTTCCCCTTCCCCCTCCCCCTCCCCCTCCCCCTTAATAATGCCCCCCGGTGGCTGATCCTCCAAAGGGGCGATTACCCCATCCATAACACAGATCCCGCTAATTCACTCCCGGAGCCCGTAAATTGTTTTGATCACGGAGAGAGAGAGAGAGAGAGAGAGAGAGAGAGAGAGAGAGAACATTAAGGGTGATTGCAAAGGGATGCTACATATGCTGTCTGGTGTTGGTGTTAGGGTGTATGCATGGGTGTTGGTAGTTGGTATTTGTGTTGGTATAAGAGTGCGTATGTTATGGTGTTAGGGTGTAAATGTTGGCGGCGGATAGGGTGTGTTGGAGTTGGCAATAGTGTTCTTGGCTTGTCATTATCGAGGTGCTAAGGTGTTGGTATAAGAGTGTTGTCAGTAAGATGTTGTCAGAAGCACGTCAGTAATAGAAGTATATTACGGCTTATTATTAGATGTTGTCAGCTGCCGGTTGTCATTATAAAGGTGCCAGTGTGTTATGATGTTGTCAGAAAGGTGTTGGCAGGAGGTTGTCAGGGTGTTGTCAGAAATACATCCATAACGAGAGTATGTTAAGACACTATTAGATGTTGTCAGACTATATAAAGATGTCAGGATGTTATGATGTTGGCAGTAGGGTGTTGGCATCAGGGTGTTGTCAGAAATCCACCAATAACCAGAGCGTGTCAGGCCTCACTATTAGATGTTGTCAGTTGGGGGGGTGTCATTATTTGGGGTGTTGTTGTCAGCCGCTGTCACGTCAACCCGACACCTGGGATTAGTGGCCTGTCAGCTCTCTGTTGTCAGCCTCATTGTTTCGCGTTTCTCCCCTGTTTCATTTACTCTGTTTTTCGTCCTCTTTGATTTGACGTTCAGTTTTATTTCGTCTTATGTTTTCGTTCCCTCTGTTCTCCCCTTGATTTTTTTTCATTCTTTTTTAATTGTCTATTTTTCCTTTGCCTTTTCCCACCTTTTTTTTATCTGTTGATTTTTTTCCCACCTTTTTCCTTTACCTCCATTTTTTTATTATCATTATTTTATCATTTTTTCGTCTGCTTTTTCTTCCTTTGTAATTTTGTTGACTTTATTCCCCATTTTTTTTTCTCCCCCCCCCTCTTTCCCCTTTCTCTTTTCCCCATTTATGTACCTCTTTTTTTTTCTCTCTTCTGTGTTTTATTATTTACGAGTCTTTTCTCTGTCGTATTCTTTGCCATTGATTATTTCTCTTTCATGTTATTCTTTTTCCTTCTCTTTTCTGGTTTTATTTTTTACTCTGTTTTTTCCGTCCCGTCTCTTTATAATTATCTGTTATCCCTGTTTACTGTTTCTTTAATTTCTTGGGTTCTTTGTGTTATTAATTTTTTCCTTCCTTGTTTTTCTTAGTATTTCTTTGTTTTTCTTGTGGCTTTTTCTTAATATTTGTTTGCATCCCATTTCTTTGATTTTTTTTTTCTTGTTTCTGTTTGTTTAATTTCTTTCATTCCTTTTTGTTGTATTATTTCTTTGAGGATTGATTTATTTTCTTGTTTTTCTGTGTTATTTATTTCTTTGATTCCTTTCTTTGTTGCATTATTTCTTTGAGTTCTGATTTATTTGCTTGTTTCTTTGTGTTTTATTTCTTTTATTCTTTCTTTCTTTGTTGCATTGTTTCTTTGGGCACTGATTTATTTCCTTGTTTCTCATTGTTTTATTACTTTGATTCCTTGTTTGTCCTATTATTTCTTTATTTTGCGTTCTTTTATCTTCGTCTCCCAATTTTTCTTTTCATATTTTCTAGCTGTCATTTCGATCGTGTTCCTGTTAGCCGCTGTCACACCAGACCGACACCTGGAATTAGTGGGCTGTCACCTCTGTGCTGTCTGCTATATTGTTCTTTTGTTTATTTGTTTTATTTGCTGTCTTTTATTTTCGTCCGTCTGTTTTATATATTCCAGTTTTTCGTCCACCATACTTCTCTTTTTTTTCTGCTGCTGATTTTCTTATATTTTTTTGCTTTTCTGTTTTACCCTCTTCCTGTCATCGTTTTACCCGCTCTCGCTTTCTGCTGTCATCCTTTCGTCTCTCACTTCCCTCCTCTCTCCACCTTTCTCTCCTTCTCCCACTAACCCTCTGTCTGTCCTCTTTCATTCCCATTCCCCTCTCTTGTACTCTTTCCCTTCTCTCCCACTCTCTCCACTCCTCTGCTTTTTCTCACCGTCTCCCTTCCCCTCTCTCTTTCTCCCCTTCCTTTTCTCACTGTCTCCCTTCCCCTCTGTCTCCCTTCCCTCCCCCCCTCTCTCTCTTTTTCCCCTTCCTTTTTTCCCTCTCCCTTCCCCTCTCTCTCCCCTCTTTCTCTCCCCTCGGCCCTGTGTCTGCGGACCTTATAGAAAGCAATTTCCATGCACAGGAGCCGCGGCCATAATCATCCACCCTCTCAAGGCTCCACTACTTCTAATATCACACACCAATTCACCCACCTTTTCTCTTCCCCTCTCTTGCCCCCTGTTCACTCCTGTTTCTCCTCTTTCTGTTCTTCTTGTCTGTCTTCCTGTTTGTTTGTTAGTCAGTCAGTCAGTCTCTCTATATCTATCTGTCTATCTCTGTCTGTCTGTCTATCTATCTGTCTATCTGTCTGTCTATAAATACATACATGCATACACACATACATACATACATGTAACTATATATACATGAGAGAGAGAGAGAGAGAGAGAGAGAGAGAGAGAGAGAGAGAGAGAGAGAGTAAAATGGATGATGAGGAAGAAAAAATGAAATATAAGAATGAATACGAAACAGTAGAGAAAATGAGAAAGTAATGGAGAGGGAGACAAAAATAAAGAGAGAGAGAGAGCAGTAAAGGAGAATGTGAGAGGGAGGGAGAAAATAAGAGAAAGAAAACTAGAGAAAAATAACAAAATGAAGAGAGAGAGATAATGAGAATAAAAGGGAGGGAGCAGTAAAGGAGAGAGAGAGAGAGAGAGAGAGAGAGAGAGAGGGATGGGAATGGTGGAGAGGAAATGAGGAAGAGGAGTAGGGAGAGGGAGAGAATGGGGACGAAAGAGAGAGAATAGGAAAGAGGAAGGAGGGAATGAGAATGACGGAGGGAGCCGAGGAGAGAGAGAGAGAGAATGAGAGAGAGAGGGAGGGAGAGATAGAATGAGAAAGAGAGAGAGGGAGAGAATGAGAAAGAGAGGGAGGGAGCGAGGAAGGGAGAGGGTACAGCCCTTGTAAAATACTCCCTGTAATTCTGAGCACCGATATTGAAAGCAAAACGACTCCAGGCCAGAGAGAGGGAGAGAGAGAGAGAGAGAGTATCGATTATATTTTTATGGCTTTTGAAGTTATTGTCTTGTTGCTTGTCATATTTGTTGCAGTGATTTCAACAGTAATTTTGTTATAATTGCAATGTGTTAATTTATGCCTTTTATTGATATTATTGGCAGTACTCTAGGGTTCAGTTCTGAGTCTTTTGTATGTGTGTGTATTGTAAGATCCTCCATATAGGTTCCATGTGTTAAAACCAAGTCTCAGCGTTCATCTTTTCTCCTTTCATTGACTTTCCTCCTCCTCCTCCTCTCTTCCTTATCTTCTTGTTCCTCTTCCTCCTCCTCCTCATCATCATCATCATCATCAGCATCAGCATCAGCATCATCATCATCATCATCGTCATCATCATCATCACCATCATCATCATCGTCATCATCATCATCATCATCATCATCATCATCATCATATACTTCTCCTGCTTCACCTCCTCTCCCCTTTCCTCCTTCTCCTCCTCCTCATCATCATCATCATCATCATCATCATCATCATCATCATCATCATCATTATATACTTCCTCCTCCTACTCCACCTCCTCTCCCCATTCCTCTTCCTCCTCCTCCTCCACCCCATTCCTTCTTCTCCTGCCAGCCACTTAACCCCGTCAGCCTCGTCAGCTCCGCAGCGCTGTCACCCCGCACCTGTCACTGTCAGAAGTAATTAAAATGTATCAGCAGCGCCGGGCATTAGTCAGCGTCAGTCTGGTGGAGGGAGGGAGGGAGAGGAGAAGAAAGGGAGGGAGGGAGGAATGGAGGAAGGGAGGGAAGGAGGGAGTGACGATTTATTTTGCTGACTTATGGTAACTTTTGCATCATGTATGAAGCAGTGTATCACTTTGTTTTCTTATACACCCTTTCCCTCTCCCTCTCTTACCCCCTCTCTCTCATTGATTGCTCGCTGTCCCTACACTCCCTTTCCTTTCAATTTCATTTTCACATGCTCCCTTTCCTCTTCCTTATTTCTCTCACTCCTTCCCCCCCCCCCGGCTCACTGATTTCTCACTTCCTCTACCCTCCCTCTCACTTTCCTTTCTTACACCTCCTTTCCTTTTCCTTATCTCTTTCACTCCATCTCCCCTCTCTCACTGATTTCTCACTTTCCCTACTCTCCCTTTCATGTACTTTTCTATCTCCTTTCCTCCTCCTTCTCACCCCCTCCTCTCCCCGTCCTGTCTTATACTCCCTTTCCTTTCCCTTATCTGTCACTCCTCCCCTCTCTCACTGATTTCTCACTTCCTCTACCCTTCCTTTCCTTCCCTTTCCCTTTTCTTATACTCCCAGTCCTCTCCCATATCTCTCTCTCTCCTTCCCCTTCCATCACTGACTTCTCACATCCACTACTCTCCGTATCCTTTCCTTTTGCATTTTCTCTCCTCTTCACCCTCTCCTCCATACTTTGCGTTCTGATTATATTGCCTGGCTTTCATCGACATCGTTTCCTTGAGTTTTGCATGTTGTACTGAGCGATAAATAAAGGATCTAAATAATAAAGATCTCTTCCTCACACTCCTCCTCCTCCTCCTCCTCAATAAAGTTTGGGTTTATTTGGGTGTATTCGTTCTGCCTCCAGACGATTTTATTGTCTGTTCCTTCAAATCGACGACTTTATTATTTTATTTTATTTTTTCCCATTTCTTTTTTTCAGTTTAGGAGGGACTTTTCTGCCTCCCCCTTCCTCCCTCTCTATTATCTCTTTTTGATGTCCTTTTTTAGCCCTGTTTTATTTTTTCCTTATTTCTCTTTTATTTTACGGTACCTTTTTTTCTTTTTCCTGTTTTCTGCATTTTTCGTGTTATGCAGTTCTCATTTGTTTATCGTTATTTCCATTCCCTTCCCTCCCGTCCCTTTATCTTAGTCTCTTATCTTTCTTCTCTCCCTTCTCTCCCCTCTACGCAAAGGGAGCAGATAATTACTTGTTTTTCTCTGACTCCCTCCCCCCCATCCTCTTTCGTTATCGAGTCCTAGTCTTATTCTCCCTTCCTACCTGTTTTGATGTAGTTTTTCTTCCCTCTTCTCATTCGGTGTCTTCCTCACCCTTAGGCATTCTCTCTCTCTCTCTCTCTCTCTCTCCTTATACTTTTCCTACCTCTCTTTACTAACGCTTCCATCTCCTCTTCGTTTTTCACTTTCTCCTCACTTCTTTCTCCCTCTCGTATCACCCTTCCCTTCTCATCCTTCCATCTCCTCACTTTCTGTCTCCCTCTTCATCCCCCCCCTCTCTCTCTCACCCCACCAGCTCTCCCTCCTTCGTCCTACTACCTCCCTCCCTCTCCCGATCCCTTTCCTCCCTCTCTCTATCCTGTCAACCTCTCATTTGTACCATCTCTTGTATTTCAACCCTCCACTCCCTCCCCCTTCTCCTCATCCATCCTCCCTCCCTGTTCCCACCTTTTCTTCTTTCTTTTTTCCCTTCCCTCTTTCCCTCTCTCCTCACCCATCCTCCCTTTCTTTCCTCACCTTTCCCAATCACCTGCACCTCCTGACTCTTTCCCAACCAACCAACCCTCCTTCTCTCCCCCTCCTCTCCCCACTTTCCTCTCCATCCCTACTCTCCTGCCACCCTACTCTCCTCCCCTTCTCCCCTCTTTCCTTCCGCCCCCTCCTCTTCTCTCCATTTTCTCCCTTTCTCTCCATTTTCTCCCCAGCTTCTTGTCACCTCAGCGTCATCCTTCTAACCCCCTTCGTCTACCCCCTCTCTTCCCCACCAACATCCCACTCTGTTTTCCGCACCTACTATCCCCACTTTCCTCCCCCTATCTCCCCACAAACTCCCCAGCTCCTTGTCACCCCAGCGTCTTTCTCCCCACCATTTCTACTCTCTCGTCAATCTCCCGTCCCCCTCTCCCCACCATCTCCCAGCTCCTTCTCACCCCAGCATCCTCCTTACCCCATCCTCCTTACCCCATCCTCCTCCTTATCTCTCCCTCTTTCCTCTCTCTCCCCACCATCTTCCAGTCTCAGCATCCCCCTCGTCTCTCCACCTTCTCTCTCTCCCCACCATCGCCCACCTCCTTCTCACCCGAGCATCCTCCTCCTCTCTCCCTCTTTTTTCTCTCTCCCCACCATCTCCCAGTCCCAGCATCCCCCTCCTCTCTCTCCCCCCTCCTCTCTCTCCCCAGCATCTCCCCCCTCCTCTCTCTCCCCAGCATCTCCCCCCTCCTCTCTCTCCCCAGCATCTCCCCATCGTTGTCATCCCAGCTTATCTAGTACATCGGTGGTGGCACTTGTACACACAGCCTGGTAATTGGTAATGGGGGTTAATGGGGACTGTTGCTCGCCTCTTGAATACCTGAGTTTATTAAGGGCCAGACGTGCAGTAAGTTATAACCCGTCCACACTGCATCTAAAACCAGGGCAAGGCAGGGGATGGAGAGTGAGGAGAAGGGGAGGAGTGGGGAAAGAGGGAAAGGAAATAGTGGGGAAAAGCAGAAAATAGGGAGTGGGGAAAGGCAGAAAATAGGGAGTGGGGAAAGGTAGAATATAGAGAGTGGGGAAAGGTAGAATATAGGGAGTGGGGAAAGGTAGAAAATAGGGAGTGGGGAAAGGCAGAAAATAGGGAGTGGGGAAAGGTATAAAATAGGGAGTGGGGAAAGGCAGAAAATAGAGAGTGGGGAAAGGTAGAATATACGGAGTGGGGAAAGGCAGAAAATAGGGAGTGGGGAAAGGTAGAAAATAGGGAGTGGGGAAAGGTAGAAAATAGGGAGTGGGGAAAAGTAGAATATATGGAGTGGGGGGAAGGTAGAATATAGGGAGTGGGGAAAGGCAGAAAATAGGGAGTGGGGAAAGGTAGAAAATAATGGAGCGGGGAGAAGGGAGACCAGGGAGACATGGGGATAGGTGGTGGGGAATGGGAGATAGAGGGAGTGAGATAAAGAGAAGGGAAGAGAGGAAGAGGGAAAAGTAGAGACTGAATGGTTGGGGGAAGGGAAAGGGAGGGATGAGGGAGGGGGATTGGCTAGGAGGGAGACGAGAGGTGTATGAAGAGGGAGAGAAGAGAAGGAGGGAGGGAAAATGTGTGGAGGAAGAGTGGAAAAAAAATGGGAGGGAGGGTTGAAATAGGACGATAGGGAGGGAAGGATAGGGGAGGGGGATTGGTTGGGAGGGAGACGAGAGATGTATAAAGAGGGAGAGGAAAGACAGGGAGGATGGGAGGGAGACTGTGGAAGGAAAAGTGGAAAAGACCGGGAGGGAGGGATGAAATAGGAAGATCGGGAGGGAGGGATAAGGGAGGGATATTGATTGGGAGGGAGACGAGAGATGTATCAAGAGAGGGAGGGAGGAGAGACAGGGAGAGAGGAAGACTGTGTGGAAGGGAGAGTAAAAAGACTGGGAGGGAGGGATGAAATAGGAAGATGAGGAGGGAGGTGAAAGGGAGATAAGACAAAGAGCAAGTTTGTGCCCATCCTCAGTGCATCTCAACTCGGGCCGGGAGAAGGAAGTACGTAGTGGGGAGAGGAGGAGAGAGAGGAAGAGGTAAGTGAATGAAGAAGAGGAGAGAGGGGTGAAACAGAGAAGAGGGATAGGGAATGAAACAGAGAGAGAGAGAGAGAGAGAGAGAGAGAGAGAGAAAGAGAGAGAGAGAGAGAGAGAGGAAGGGATTGGGTGGCAGAGGTAGGGAGTGAGATGATGGGGATGGGAGGGTTTGATGGGGAGTGGGGAGAGGGGGTGGGATAAGGGGAGAGGGAAGAAGAGATTGAGTGGCAACTAGGAGATGACTAGAGAGATGAGTCAGTATAGAGATGAGAGACTATGTAAAGGAGAAGAGATGGACAGAGAGATGGACGCAAAAAGATGGTAGTGAAGGAGTGAGAGAGGGGAGGATAAAGGGCGAGAGGGGAGATAGGTAGGGAAGAATTGGAAGATGGGGAAGGAGGTGAAAAGGTGATAAGAGGTGGAATAGGTCATCCTTACTGCATCTCAGGTCAGGCAGAGAGAGAGAGAGAGAGAGAGAGAGAGACGGAATCGTAGCGGACAAGCAGTGAGTGGGAGGGAGAGATAAGAAGGGAGGACCAGCAGGAGAGAGATAGAGGGAAGGAGGGACGTTGGAGGAAAGATAGGGAGGGAGAAAAGATACAGGAGGGAAGGGAGGGAGGGAGGTATGACGGGAGAGAAATACGAGAAGAAGGACAGTAGAGGAGAGATAAGGCCAGGAGAAGGGAGGGTGTGGAGAAATGCGGGAGGGACGAAAGTTATTTTAGAAGTCAAGGAGAGAGAGAGAGAGAGAGAGAGAGAGAGAGAGAGAGAGAGAGAGAGAATGTTGATGAAATTAATTGCTTCCTTATAACACTAACATTGTCTTACATAAATACCTATCAGTATATAATCAACATTCCAAAAGCTAATATAAACTAGTCACGAAGAAGTGCCAGGAACCTTCCCTAACTATTATATACAGTAGGTCCATCATATTTTTATTTGATATACAAAATTCGCTGTTTCAGCCCACCACACACTGCTATTTTTCTGCTGTTTATACATTGTTGAAAATTGTGGTGTATAAGCCATGAGGAAGCATCATTCATTACTGAGACCTCGCTGGTGTGGCTTTGCTTGTGGGTTATGCAGGGATATTCATGGGTTATTCAGCAGCGGTGGGGGGAGAGGGAGATGGGATAGAGGTGCGAAGTGAGAGACTGGATGGAAGAGAGAGAGAGAGAGAGAGAGAGAGAGAGAGAGAGAGAGAGAGAGAGAGAGAGAGAGGTTGGTAGGATAATGGAGGACACTTGTAATCTGGTGTAAGGATTTTTTACAATTTAATTTGTTTTTCTTTCTTCTGTTCACCTGTAAAAAAGAAAATTACTCCAAAAAGTCCTCTAAATATTCTTTGGAAAAAAAAAAAGTAAGGTAAAGTGAGAGGTAGGAAGGTAGGTATGGAGGGAGTGTTGGATATTGGGTGATTGTACTCCATCTCATTAAGGCTGCTGTTTACTCTGGGTGGGAGGTTGTCAGCGGGTGGCGGCTGGAGGGGCCCGATACTGCTGTTATGGCCCGCTGCAGATTGGCTGGCTGCGATGTTGTGGTGGGGGCGGGGAAGGGAGGGGAAGGAAGAGAGAATGGAGGGGAAGGGAGAAGGAATGGAGGGGCAGAAAGAAGGAATGGAGCGGCAGGAAGAAGGAACGGAGGGGAAGGAAGAGGGAATAGAGAGGAAGGAAGAGGGAATGGAGGGGAAGGGAGAGGGAATGGAGGGAAAGGGAGAGGATGGGGGAGAGGGAATGGAGGGGAAGGGAGAGAAAGGAGTAGAGGGAATGGAGGAAAGCGAGAGAGGGAATGGAGGGGAAGGGAGAGGGAAGGGAAGAGGGAATGGAGGGGATGGGAGAGGAAGGAGTAGAGGGAATGGAGGAAAGGGAGAGAGAGAATGGAGGGGAAGGGAAAGGGAGGGGGAGAGGGGTGAGAGGGTTTGAAGAGCATTTGGGTATGTTCAAGGTGGGGGGAAAAGGGGAGAGAGGGGATAAATTGAGGGAGGGGGGAAAGAAGGGAGGGGGAGAGAGAATAGAGGGGAAGGGGGAGGGGGTAGGAGAGGGGTGAGTGGGTTTGAAGAGAGTTTGGATATGATCAGGGTAGGGGAAAAGAGAGAGAGAGGAGGTAAGCTGAGGGAGGGGGAAGGGAGAAGGGAGGGGTGATAAAGAAATGGAGAGGGGTGAAGTGTTAAGGAAAGGGAAGAGAGGGGAATGTGTTGAATTGGAGAGATTGGGGAAGGGAGGGTGATATTTTAGAGAAAAGTGAGGAGGAGCAAGGATAGAGAGAGAGGAGAGGTGTTAAAGGAAAGAGGGGGGGGGGAAGTATGTTGAAGAGGAGGGAGGAGGGAGAAGGGGAGGTATGTTGAAGAAGGGAGGGGAGGCGGGAGTGGGATATGTAAAGCGAGGGAGGAGGGAGAAGGGAAGGATGCTAGGTAAGGGGGAGAGGGTGTATATATTGAGAGAAGGGAGGGATTGAGGAGGGGAGAGGAATGTAATGAAGAGCTGTGTACAGATTGGTGAAAAAGTGTAGTTTGAATATACGTAAAAAAAGGAGAAAGAGTGCAAGTGCAAAGATAGTAAAGGTGAGAGAGAATGGAGGAGGGGAGAGGAGAGACATATAATAAAAGAGTTGTTTACATATGGTAAAAAATATAGTATAGATACTGGGACATAAAAAAGAGAGTTCAAAAATGGCGTAAAAGAGGAAGAGTGGCATAGAGGTGCTAAAGAAGAGAGAAATATAGAGAGAGGAGGGATGCTTAGGTGGGAAGGCTAGGAGGGGAGTACTGAGAAGGGGGAAAGAGGGGAAATATGCTAGAGTTAGGAGGAGAATGGGGAGAAATGCTGGAGGCAGGGGAAAGAGGAGGAAGGAAGCTGAGGAAAGGAGATGAGGGGAGACATGCTAGAGAAAGAGATTGGAAGGGGGAAAGAGAAGGGGGGGGGGCGGAAAGGTTCTCTGTTGTAGAAGATGGGAGAGGGATGAGAAAGAGTAGACAGATATACTGAAGATAGAGGAGGGAAGATGTTGAAGTAAAAGTGGAGATGAGGAAGAGAGACTGTTGTAGTGTGATGAAATGTAGGTGAGAATGGATGACAGTCGATGTAGGTCTATGGATGGGTATAGGAAGGAATGTTTGGGGAGGGTGATTACAGATTGGAGAGAAGGAGAGGGAGGGAAGATGTTGCAGTGTAGGGAGGAATCACAGATATTGATGGTGGTGAGGAGGGGTGGTGGGAGATGTAGGTAGATGATGATGCCTGGGGAGGGGATTGAAGGTGAAGGGGAAGTTAGATGGGTGATGATGGAGAATGAGGTGAAGATAGAAGTTTTGTACGGGGGGCGAGGAGGGAGGGTGGGTTGAGGTTGAGGAGATGTGATGCTAGGTGTGTTAGTGGGTGGAGGTATGGATGACGGGGAACGCGAAGGAATATGAGGGGAGGGTAAAGTAGATGGAGCAAAATTGATCGTTTAGGGAGGGTTTCTGGGGTGTAAAAGGAGCCGTAGTGATCTGGAAGAAAGACTGGAATAGGAGAGGGTGTGAGTGGCTAGTAGGGAACCTGGTGTGGGAGGTGAGGGAGAGAGAGGGGGGATTTTCATGGTGTAGGTTTATAGAAGTTAGCGGATGGGGAAGAGGGATCAGTTGGAGAAAGTGAACTGAACTGTGAGATGGAATGGGAGAACTAAGAAGGGATGTAATGAATGGTGATGGTAGGAGGAAGAATGATGATGTAGTACTGTAGGTGATGGGGAAAGCTGGGATACAGTATTCATTGCGTTGGTCTGTAAAAGTAGGAAGGGAGAGGAAAAGAGGCGGAAGAGAGGAGAGGAAGAAGAAAGTTATAAGGAAAAATATGGAAAAGAGAGAGGTGAAGAGGCGGGGGAGAAGAGAGAGAGAGAGAATGAGAATAAAGTGGTAAAAGTAAGTGGGAAGTTGGGAAAAGAGAGAAATTGAAATTCTTGGGGAAGGTTGGGAAATTTGGGGAGGAAAAAAATGATGAAGGGAAGTTCATTTTGGCTGATGAAGGGGGGCTTTGATGGAGCATGTAGAGTGGTGGGGGAAATTTTTGAGAGAGGAGAGAGAGAGAGAGAGAGAGAGAGAGAGAGAGAGAGAGAGAGAGAGAGAGAGAGAGGAATGGCATGTGTAAGAGAGGGAGAAAAAAAAGTCAAAAGAGGAGAAAGAAGAGGGAAAGAGAAAGAGGTGAGGAAGAAGCCAGAGATATAGGGAGAAAGAGAGGAGGGAATGGAAAGAGGAAGGAGCACAGAGAAAATGAAAGATATAGGAGGAGAAGAAAAGGAAAGAGGGAGTACTGGGGAGAGAAAAGGAATAAGAGGGAAGTGGGGAGGAGAAGCGAAGAAGAGAGAGGGAAAGGGGGAGAGGTGGGGAGGATGGGAGAAAAATTTGGGATTGAGCAGAGTGAAAAAATGGACAGGGGAAAGAGAGAATGGAAAAGGGAAGAGGGAGAGATGAGACGTAAAGTGAGACAGGCAGTCGGAAGGGAGAGGGAGAGAGGGAGAGAAGGGGAGGAAAGGAGGGAAAAAGCCAAGAGGTAAGGGAGGGAGGAACATATTCTCTGGCCATTCCTGCTGATGATGAGAATTTGGAGAGAATGAGAGGGTAGAAATGGGAATGGAGGAGCGAACAGGGGGAGGGGAGGAGACAGGGGAGAGAGGAGCCCATTCTCTTTTATCGGTTTGAGAGAGAGAGAGAGAGAGAGAGAGAGAGAGAGAGAGAGATCTATTTACTATCTATCAGAATAATAAAGAGGGAGTCCAATCTATCTACCGTCTATCTATCGGCCATTGTGTGTGATGAAGCGAGGCGGGCTAGCTTTTATCAGAGGGACATACTCTTGGTTAGGAGGCTAGGGAAGAGTAGGAGCCTGATTGAATTTTTGAGAGAGAGAGAGAGAGAGAGAGAGAGAGAGAGAGAGAGAGAGAGAGAGAGAGAGAGAGGATATAGTAAAAAGACTGAAAAAGAATAGGTACACAACGGGGAGGAGGAAAGGAGAGTAGGACACTGTAAGAGCCAGGAAAAGTAAGAAATAATAATAAAAAAAACGAGTGTGCAGATCCGTACCCCATCTAATTACAACTGCCACATCACCTACATCAGTATCACTATCACCACTATCACCTACAACCACTTCCACCACCAACTGCCACCACCACCTACATGAATCACCACCACCATCAGCTACCACCACTACCACCTCAAACTACCATCAGCAACAGCCACTACCACCATCTACAACCACTTCCACCACCTACATCAATCACCACCAACCACCACCACCACCACCCACAGGTATTCACGTAAGTCACCACCACAACTGCAATCATTCACCGCTACAGTCATCTGAGTCTTCAAAAACTACCATAGCCTCTACAGAATTCTCCTAACTACCATACAGAACCACTACACTCACCATAATCCACATCAGCCACATCCTGTTCCAACCACCACAACCACCGTTCCATCCACAAGCTACATTAACCACAAGCCCTAATCTTTCTCCACCAATATCACCACTTCCACTACCACCAACCACCGCAACTACCACCAGTCACTACACCAACCACTCCCTCCCCAAGCAACCAACATCTGAATTCAGCTCCATCACCACCATCAACCACCATTACCATACGTACCCTCCCTCTGCCACACTAAACCACCACTGTCCTCTGTTCCTCACCTACCACCACTACCACAGTCACTATCACTACTGCTCTACCACAGCCACTATAGCTCTATCACTACCATTATAGTTCTACCGCTATTGGTATAATTATCACTATCACTGTCATCACTTACCACTACAACTCTATTATTAAAAGCCAACACTACCACAGTCACTACCACTACATCTCTACCACTACCAGTACCACTATTACTGCTACTGTCGTCACTCTTTCATCACTACATCTCTTCCACTGCCACTATGACTGCCACTGCAGTCACTATCACTGTCACTACAACTCCACCACTGTCATTATCACTGCAACAACCACTTCCACAAAAACCACTACCACTTTGACTTTCACCACCACAGAACTATCACCTGCAACTTTCCACTACTACATATATCACTACTACTTCAACCTTCGCCATCATCACTGCTGCCAACATCACTACTACGACTACCTCCCTCACTTTCACCTCCACCACCACCACCACCACCATCACCACCACCATCATTTTCTTTTACCTTATCCTACCTACGCCTTCATCCACATTCTCTTCGCTTCCCCACCTCTCCCCTCATTCCTTTTATCTCCATTCCCTTTCCATTTTTTTCCCTTCTATACCTCACCTCTTCTCTTTCCTTTATCACAACGTTCCCTCATTCTTCCCAGCTGAGTCCCTTCCCTTCCTCTCCACCTTTCTCCTCCTTCCACTCTTCTTCAGCACCCTTATTAATTACATACCCTCCCCTACCATGCTTTCTTCCCATATCTTCTCCAATATTCCCTCCACATCCCTTCATCCTTCGCCACATTCCCTACCGTCATATTCCCCTTCCTTCCCCTCTCCCACTCTTCTTTTCCATTACCTCCCTTTAGCATTCAGTTCTCTCCTTCTTCCCTACCATACCTCATTTCCCCTCTTCCTTCCTCCTTCCCCCTCTTACTGCATTCCCTCGCTTCTATTTCCTCCCCACAACATCCCCTCCTTCCGTCCATCCTCCATGTTTCCTACCATACCAAATTCCTTCTCCTTCCATCCTCCTCTCCTTTTTATTGCATTCCTCCCCTACCCTTTCCCCTCTCTTATTACTTTTCTCCCCCCTTCCTTTTTCCTCCACATTCCCTCTCTCCCTTTTACATTTCCTCTCTCCCTCTCTACCTTCCACCACATTTCCCCTCTCCTCCCCTTCTCATTTCCCCTCTCCTCCCCCCCCTCAGCACTAGTATGCAGGTCAGAGTGGCATGAATCAGGGTGAGGACGGGTTTACGGTCCACCCCCCATGATAAACCAAGGGGGAGTTGGCCCTTAGTGTCAGACCAAGCTACCCCCACTCTCTCTCTCTCTCTCTCTCTATGTTCTTTACGTTTCTCCCTCTCTTTTACCCTGTCTTGTCCTTGCTCTTCTCTGTGTGTACTATATCCTTAGTCTTTTTCCCTCTCGCTTTTCTCTCATCTTGCCTGTTTCCTATAATTTTTCTCTAATTTCCTTCAACATCGTCCCTCTTTCTTTTACTTTCTTTCTCCTTGTATCCTTCCTTTGCACCATTTACAATATTTCGATCTTTCTCAGTCTTTGTCTTCTTTTCTCTTTCCCCTCCTCTATTTGCTTACTGTCTTTCCTGTAGCATGTTTTTTCTCGCTATCTTTTCCCTTTTCGGGTCTTCTTTTCCTTTAAATCTCTTCATCCCCTTTATTTTCTTTCCTGTTTTTCCTTTCCCCTTTTAATTCTTTTTATCCTTTTTACCTTTTCCCTTATATCTCTGCTCGTCTCCCATTTTTTTCCCCAACTCTTTGCATTTTTATTTCTCCTTTTGCTTTTCGTCCTGTTTTTTGTTCTGTTGTTCCTTTTCTCTCTCTCCTCTATATTCTCTCGTTCTCTCCTTCTTTCCATCCTCCATCCATTGCCTCTGCTAATTTCCTTTTTTATCCTCTCCTGTTCTCCATTCTAGTTATTTTGTGTTCTCCTTTGCTTCTTTTCTGTTTACCTTTCTTAACTCTCATCTTTGTATTTATCATCTGTTCCGTATTTCACCTTTTATATTTTATCAGTAGTTATCTGTCTACCCTGTTTACTTACCTACTTACTTTTCATCTTTTTTATTTATCTGTTTTCGGCTACTTACACTCCTACCTACGTATTTTCCTTTCAGCACATTAGTACTTAATGTACTTACATATCTACCTACCTGCTTGTCTGCCTTTCTTCTTACTGGACAGTCTTCCTCCCATCCTTCCTTACCATTTCCATACCTACTTACTTGCCTTTCTTCCTACTTACCTTTTTCTTGTATATCTACGTGTTTTTTTTATATTTTTAATTACTGTCCGCCTACCACCTACCTGTCTTCCTACCTACCTACCTACCTTTACCAGTGCCCTAGAGGTTCCTCCCATCAACTTACCAACTTGCCTTCTATATCTGTCTGCCTAGTCCACTGGCAAAATACATATTCATGCATGATCTTGTCAAGCGGTTCGGCTTCCGTGAGAGAGAGAGAGAGAGAGATAGGTTGGTGGAGGTGGGGGGGGGTAACTTAAGCTCATTCGATAGTCACCCTGCGTGCAGTACCATCATCACTTATCCATGTGACACACTAACTACATATCATCAACTACTTTGGGCAATAAATGTAGCAATTCGTCACATTCCATCTTTATTTATGAAGGAACATGACATATGGGCTTTATTTATGGCTCTAACGTAACTTTTGGGGTCTCTGTAAGTAAGTCACGGGTCTTTATGGCTGCCGGAAGTACAGTGATTACCAATATGATAAGCCTGGCCGTCACGTACTGTGCAAGGGGTGTAGGTGAAATGATTCCCCATTATTATTATTTTTTATTATTAACTCTACAACTCCCTCCTTTCGGTAACGTATGATCAATGTTACCTCCGCCAATGCAATTTGAGGAGATTATGTACCGTATTTACATGTTATGTCTGTCCGGACGATATCTTCAAAGGTTCTCAATGAATTCCAATGAAAATTATGGAAGGGTGGGCCATGGACTAAGGGAGTTGTTAAATTTGGGGGCAGAGTCGGATCCGGATCCTTTTTAATGGCCGGGGCATTGGCGGAGGTATTTTATTCGTCAGGAATTACCTGTATTAGTGAACGGGTAAATGAAGGCTGTATCTAACCCATACAGCTCGAAGTCTCCTCCTTGCTGAATAAAATCGTCTGAAAGTAGCAGTGGGTAAAAAAAAAAAGAAAAAAAAGCTGAAATGAAGGGGTTCGCGCGTTTGGTATATGCTTCTAACGCCAATGTTACTTGGCTGTGCGTGTAGGAGCCTGACGTGAGAATACGACAGTGTTGCCTACATAATTTCCACGGTCCGGACAGCTTCGGGATTTTTACTCCAGATAACACTAGTCCATTGTATTTACCAGAGTGTGAGTCAAAGGAGCCAAAAAGTGACAAGCATGCGTAAGCCCAAATATGAAAGTGTTTGAGATTGCAGGGAAAATGCAAAAAAAAGGAGGCATGATGGCGTTTTAAAAGGACATAATCTCTGTGTGATTGGCAACGTCGCATGCCCCTGCACGTAAACAGTAGGGGTATGGACTTTTATTTTTTCTTCTTTTTTCAAGATAATAATGAGCTAATCATATCCGACGTCGATTAACAACTAGATCGAATTGTTCATGCTATTATTTTACTACAGAGATGCTGCGATATAATAAATACAATGAGGAAGAAAAAAAAAAAATGTTGACTCGGAAGCCGTGTGGAAAGTGGGTCGGCCCTGTTGTAGCTCCGCAGGTGAGAGAGCGGAGTGTGATGGAGGTAGCTGCGTGAAGGTTCTCCCCTTTATTTTCTTTCCTATCAGTGCTGTTTTAATCTTGTGACGGTTCTACAAATGTGAAATATCGGGATGAAGACGTAGAGAAGTGGCAGGCGAGGTTATCAGCACCGATGCATCAAGGTAAGTAGTGGTACGTTGGGATTTAAATGTGACGTCACGAATGTTTACCTTACCTGCTTCCAAGATGGCTCGCGGGGTGGAATTTAAATACCCAGCTCACCCCCGATGTATGGGGGACTTACACGAGCTTACCTGAGTATGACAGATGGAGATGGAAGTGTGCTGAAAGTTTTAAATGAGTTGTAAGGATGGTTTATGTGGTAGAAGTGGGTGAGAGGAGTGAGTGAAGTGGTGAAGACACGCTGCGGTGTGAGGATGCGAGGTGCAGGGGGAAGACGTGAAGGAGACGCCACTTTTTTTTTTTTTTTTTTAAATGCCGCATGCCTTTACAACTTACTCAGATTTTCTTCCTACAGCACTTATTAGCCACTGTTGGTGAAACTATACTGGATGTAACTTGTTTTGACTTATTTCGGGTAATTAACATTCATTTCCGTGCATTTTTTTTTTTTTTCGGTTTCCAAGTAAAGTGTGATGATTTGTGTAGGTAGGTGACCCGAATGTAACTGGTTTTGACAGATTTGGGGGATCATTAAGGACATACTTAAGGCTACACAGTTACGCAGTTAAACGAACAGCAACACACACACACACACACACACACACGAAAATTTTGCAAAGGTATTAATTGATAATGGAGATAGTAGTGGTGAGATGAGGGGGAGAAGAAAAGAACCATTGTATACTATATTTTTAAATTTCCATCATGTGGATGCACTGTCCTGTTTTGGTATCCTGAATTACTTTTGTGGTTAAATGGAGTCATAATGTTTGATGTGGAAGCTGAAGAATGGAAGAATGTAGTTAAGATAATGGAGTAAACCATTTAAGTGGTAGCATTAGTGTTTACTGTAATGCCTTTAATATTAAAGTTGCTTGGATGAAAATAGTATCATACAAAATGCATTGCAAGGATTGCAGTTTTAAAAATTAAACTGTCATACAGCATTTTCCCTTGAGATTCTTATTTTTTAGCAGCCACAGTGCCTTTTTTTTTTTTTTTTTTTTTTTTTTTTTTAAATTAAGACCCTGTTTATAAGTACTTGCAGGTTTTGTATTGCTTCATTTGGCTTAACAGCCTACTGTATTGCATCTTTTATTCCAGCATACAAATAGAATTTATTTTTGTCCTATGGAAAATACACAATGAACTTTCATGTTTAAAACTACATACCGGTATTATTTCTACATCCAAATAGAATTTAAATTTGTCATATGGAAAATACTTAGTGAACATTCATGTTTAAAACTACATATTGTTTCTACATCAACAGAGTTTGTGTCAAAGTAACTTTGGCATGAAAAGATTAACCATTTTTTCAGTTAAAATTCTGCCGGGGAATGGCTGGGAGAAGGAGGGAGGTGAGAAGAGTGGAAAAAAATCAGTAGGATGGAAGTAGTAGAACTAATGAAGAAGGTCCAAATGGGGAAAACCTGCAGGAATTGATGGACTGTGTGGTGAAATGCTGGAGCATGGAGGAAAGAGACTAGTAGAATGGATATGGAAGATGTACAGATTGGCCTAGGAGGAAGATAGAGTCCTGGAGGATTAGAAGTCAGGTATAATTATTCCCCTATACAAAGGAAAAGAGGAAAAAGAGGTGTGTTATTCATAGGCGTGTTGTCCTTTTAGTTAAACAGGAAGAGCGTATGGTAGGATTATTAGGATACTTGTTGACAGAGTTATGGAATTAACAGAAGAATTAACTGGTGAAGAACAGAGAGCTTTTAGGAAAGGTAGAAGTTGCATAGATCAGATATTCATTCTTAGGTCTTTAGTGGAAAAGTTTCTAAAGAAGGAAAGAAGTTGCATGCAGCCTTCATGGATTTGGGGAAAGCATACAACAGGGTGGATAGACAAAAAGTGTGGAAAATATTAAGAATATATGGAGTAAATGGGAAGTTGTTGAATTCTGTGAATAGCATGTATAATTTGGGTCAAGGCTGCAGTGCATGTGGATAGTGAACTTAGTGAATTTTTCTATTTGAATGTTGGAACTGAGATGTGTCATGTCTTCATGGTTGTTCAATCTGTATATGTATGGAAGAGATACAAGGTAAAGCAGTGGATGTTGGAGCAGCTGTAACGAGAGAGGGCAATGTTTGGAAACTCCCTGGACTGTTGTTTGCAGATAATACTGTATTGTTAAGTGAGGATGAAGGGGAACTGCAAGACTTGGTGAATGAATTTGGAAGTGTGTGTTAGAAACGGAATCTGAAGATGAACGTAGGGAAGAGTAAAGTTATGGTCTTCGAGGGAAATGAAGTCACTAAATGTACAGTGTGATGAGGAAATGGAAAATGTAAGTGCATTTAAGTGCGTGGCTAGTGTGATGAGTAAGGATGGAAGTTTGGAGGGTGGAGTGCTTGAAAGGGTACAACAAGGAAGAAAGGTTGACGGTTCTTATAACCCTTTAACCGCGGGTGTCATTCCAGAATGACATTGACAAAACTGGACCAAACCGCGGGTGTCATTCTGGAATGATCGTGAATATTTTGAACACCGTGCGTTATCCCGGCGCGCAAAGTGTCTCACGCAAGAGTAGCTGTCGAGTTCTTTCACGCCAGCCATCCCACACCTCCCTCCTCCAACCCCGAGGGGGCCCCCCTCACCCCTGCCCTGACCCGCATCAGTCAGTATCTGTCCAGCTCTGTGCGTGATAATGGCGCTCCGTCCCGACTCATCGTCGCTCGCTTCCTCCTCTACAACGATTAGTGCTAGTGTTCCCTCTACCTCTACACCGGTAAAGGAACTGCCGACGGCGAGGCAGAAGGGGTTGAGCACTCCTGAAATTAGAAATGAGCTGGACAAAACTGTAAGTGGTACTACTCTTGATTGTGGCAGTGAAAGTGACACACTCACAGCAAGCAGTGATGATTTGGCAGTGATTGGTGGTGAACCATTTTCCATTGATAGTGACAGTGATGAAAGTGATCGTGTTGTTTCCCCCTCACCACCCCCAACTTACTCTGGGAAAGGAAAGGCTCCTATGGGCAAATCTGGTATTGCACGTGGGAAGGGAGTGAAGCGCAGGCTCATGTCTCCCACACCAGGCCCTAGTAAGCATTTCCCATCAATTTCCCGTTCCCCTAGCCCTATTGCCCTCACATCATCATCATCATCTTCCGTGCCCTCTCCTCAGTCTACATCATCTGAGGAGTACGAATTCCCAAAGCCTGCAAAGCGAGGGAAGGCAGGCCGTGCAGGCAGAGCAGGCAGGCCTAGAACAAAGGGGATGCCTGGCAGTTGGAGGGCAAAGCTGGGCGATAAGCGAGGTGATAAGTGGGGTAGAAAGGGTCAAGTTTCACCACGCACCAGGTCAGAAACCCCCCCCGCCTGCCCCCCCCCCCGCTCAGCTCCCTTACCCTCGCCACCCCCCCACTCACTGCCCCCGCACTCACCCCCCTCCCCGTTGCCTCCTGCCTCACCCCCCTCCCGCTCGCCTCCTGCCTCACCCATTGCCTCCACCTCAGCTCCTTCTCACGGGGAAACGAGTGCAATGCAACCTGCCACTGCCACTGAACCACGCACAGGGAAAGTGGATGCATTTGTTTGGTCTGACGGTGCAGATTTTCAGCCACACAATCTACCGTTTGATATGACAAATGCTGGAATACAGCCTGCCTTCCCATGCAACGCAGGAGATGACTTTGTTGACTACTTCCTGGCCTTCATGGATGATGAAATCGTGCAGCATGTCAGCGATGAGACCAATAGGTATGCAGCTCAGTGTGCAGCAGAAGGGCTGGGACCTATTGGCTCACCAAAGCAAGTGTCGTGGTTGCCTGTCGGAATCAGAGAGCTGTATGTTTTTTTTGCCCTAATGTTTCTTATGCCCCATATAAAGAGACATGAGTTGGAGGAGTACTGGCTCGTGGATGACATTACTACTATCCCAATATTCGGGAAGTATATGTCACGGGATCGGTTCCGACAGCTGCTTGGATACCTGCATTTCGCTGACAATGCAAACCCGTCCCAAACTGACCCTTTGTGGAAAGTGAAGGATTTTCTCAACAGGATTAGGGATCGATTTATGCGATTTTTCCGGCCTATGCCGAAAGTCGTCATAGACGAATCCCTGGTATTGTTCAGAGGACGTCTCAAATTCATGCAGTACATCCCCAGCAAACGCCACCACTTTGGGATAAAGTTCTTTGTGCTGTGTGACTGTGAGATGGGGTATATCCTGGATTTTGTCATCTACTCTGCTAGCACAATGGATGTGAACAGGAAAGACCCCCTTGGCTTCTCTGGCTCCATTGTAAAAGTGCTGATGGAGAGGTATTTTGGTGGTAATCATGTGCTGTACACAGACAATTACTACACGGCACCGAAACTCTCCAAATACCTTGCTGAACACGGCATTGGCACTGTTGGCACTGTACGGAGCTATAGGAAAGAGTGGCCAAGTTTCCCCGAAGCATCATCATCATCCAAGGGAGATGTTCACCTGAAGAAGTCAGACAAGCTTTTTGCGATCAGGTGGCATGACAAGAAGGTCGTGAATATGATCAGCACCATCCACAAGGGGGAATTGCAGAGAACTGGGAAGGTCAGCTACAGGACGGGAGAGCCAATCATGAAGCCTGATGCCGTCATTGATTACAATGTCAATATGAGACTTGTTGATAAGTCTGATATGATGATTGGCGAAATCGACTGTCTCAGGAGAAACACCCGATGGTACAGGAAGGCTTGCCTGCACATGCTCGATATGTGCATGCTCAACGCCTTCATTCTCTACAAGACACAAGTCGGGGGCATAAGGCAACCATCACTGAGACAGTTTTCCAAGACTGTCGTGCAGCAGCTACTTGCACGATTTGGTCAGGTGACGGCATTGATCCTGAGGCGACACTCTGACACACAACCTGACGGTCTTGAGTGCCGCAATTACATGAGCCGGCACCAGCTTGTGAAATTGCCTCTTACAGCAGGCGGCAGGTTGTCACAGGGCCGCTGCAGAGTATGTTCTAACACCACACGGAGGCCTAGGACGAGAAAAATGAGCACACACCAGTGCCTGGAATGCCAAGTCGCTCTATGTGTAACTCCGTGCTTTGCCGAGTACCACTCTCTGAGTAAATACTGAAAGTGACAGTGATATATAGTGATGCGACAGTGATGTGCTTTGCCAATAATTGTATAATGGATAATGTAGTAATAAGGGATATTTTGCCTAGAAAAAAATTAAATATTGGCCAGTATAATAAGTGATATTGTAATAAGAGAATCTGCGGTACTTGTGTAATTCTGCGGCACTTGTGTAATTCTGTGATGCGCCAGTGATGCAATATAGTAATAAGTGCAGTGTAAATATAATGTATATTGCCCAGATTATATGTAAAATAATATTAGAAGTTAGAAAGAATGAAAAGATCGCATGAAACGTCAGTGAGCGGGTGCCGCCGCAGTGAAGTGAGGCGCAGCCGCAGTGAAGAGCAGGCGCAGCCGCAGGGAAGTGCCTTTTACCTACCTCAGTGAACACAGAGTGGGTGTTTATCGTATGTACAGTGTTCATATATGTTTATATTACTATTATGAGAGAGTAGTTGGCATTTGGTACTGGTGTGTGGGGCGTAAAATAGTTATTTCACACCCCTCACTTCTAACGGCTCTCCCCGTCCTGTGAAAGTCAACAAAGTCATGAAACCTACATCAATGGAAAGCTGAAGGTTAGTACTTTCTAATGGTACCTTATTTTTTTTCTCTAGCTTTATTCTGTGCAGAGTTATTAAGGTTTAAAGGTTTGTTTACATTTGGCTGAAACCCCCGCGGGAGAGGACGGTCAGACCAAAACAATACCCGCGGTTAAAGGGTTAAAGCAGTGATAAGAAACAAGGAAATGTGTGTGGAAGTATATGATTTGCTGCATGACAGCATTGTGATACCAACTCTAATGTACTGTATAGATGTGAAGATTGGGCCTTGTTAGACGGACAAGTTAAGAGCGAGAGCAGTGGAAATGAGTTATTTGAGAGGAGCATGTGGAGTTACTGTACATGGAGGGACAGACTGACAAATGAGGATGTGATGGAGCACAGTGATGTGGATGTGAATGTGATAGAAAGTATTAGAAGAAATATATTGAGGTGGTTTGACCATGTGGAGAGGATGGAGAGACTGACAAGGAGAGCGTATGTGAGTGAGGTGGAAGGGAGGAGAAGGAGGGAGAGGTCAAGGATGAGATGGAGGGTTGGAGTGGAGAGAGAGAGGGGTGTGTGAACTTGCGAGCAGGGCAGTGAAATGGTGTGGGACTGGACGACATGGAGGCAATTTGTTTGTGGTCACCTCTCATGGGATGAAGGCATCCGGCAGTAGATAGATACACAGAATTATCAATTCAAATGAAAAGTGAAACTGCTGGAGCGCTACAATGCACATAGCTTACAATTGCATTTTTTTCTCACCGCACCACAATGCACTTATCATTGTTACAAAAAGGCTTAGTTATGAAGATGTCAACTATAAAACCACCAGTTTTACACGAGCGCTGAGGCAAGTGATCACCCGATCACTTGTCATGTTGGACTTTAAGGCTGAACTGGCTACGTGTTTTTTTTCTTTGGGCACACTTAGTCATCCAGTCTCATTGGCAACATTGGAGTGAGTTTAGCAAGAAATGATTTGGCAGTGTCATGCCCTCGCTCTGGTGTAGATGAGACGGTTCGGCTAATCAGGCCAAAAAATGATCAGAAAAGCTGTGTTTTGGTGTTAATCTAACTCGTACCAAACCAGCGTAGGCCAAACCTAACATTAACATACCATAATAGCTTATTTTGTTTGGGGGAATGATGAAGTTCTGATGTTGCTGAGCCTTTTCCTGAAGAATTCAATCTGACATTGCCAACATGACTAGATGATCAAGTATACCAGGAAAAAAAAAATTGCATTCCGGCTCCATTGTCAGTCTGTCACTAATCATTTATGCCTACTAACCTAACTCAGTATGACTAACCAAATTGAACACAGACTAACCTTATCCAACCAAACCAAACTTAATTTAACCAACTTGAACAATTTGGGGACAAATAAGTTTCAGGTTCAAATTGTCCAACTTGCCTCTGTAGAATGCCACTGCTGTATGTGGCAGTTTTAATATGGTAGCTGTTGAAATCCGAGAAAAGGGAGCGACATTATCATTTTTGAAATTACTGTACTGTAGTTTAGTGTAGAGTTTGGTAATTATTCAGTCATGCATCAAGAAGTAACAGTTTATGTAAGTTTTTCAAATCTCTGCATTTAAAATCCATAAAAGTATGATATTGTATTTGTATACATTATGTGCATTGAAGTGATAATAGAAATGTGTTTGTACACAAGAGCAAAGAAAAATAATGTTATAGCTATGACAGTGTAAAACAACGTACTGTATAGGGTAATATTCTTCATGATCACTTCTTCCCATTTTGTTTTATTTCTGGATATGTGTTTGTATGAGTCTGGTGACAAACCTGCTATAAAACTTAAACATATAAACAGATTAACCCCTAAAACGCGGGTTGTCGCGTTTGCGACGCTCGCCAAAAAGGACATAACGGTGGATCGTCGCGTTTGCGATTCGAGTTAATTTTGAATAAACGCGGGCAAGGCTGTTCCAGCTGGTATTGTCTGTCAGTACCGCCACCCTTTGGCTACAATTAGCATACTTTACCTTTGTACTACTGACCTCCGTTGTTGCCAAGTATCGCGTTTTTCCCCCCTCCCCCCTGCACCACGGCCCGGCCAGCCTGGCTGTGATACATGGCAGTGCTGTGACTGCTCAGAACTAAATCTGCGCTCTCCTCTCACAAGCAGTTTATGCTAATAGGAAACGCTTGTTTCCCCAGTTGTCACACTAGCTTTTTTTTGCACGGTTTGCCCCTGTTTAGCGTCAGTTTACCGCAGGCTTTCAAAGTGACATTATGGCAAGTTCTAGCTCTTCCGAGTCAGTGCGAGCGGCCGACAGGAACGAGAATAAAGTGATGGGCGTAAGGCAGAATAAAAAGCGCGCTGCGGTGATCTTTTGGGAAGTAATATGATTGAAAATAATGTTTTATACGTGTTTTTAGCTGTGAAAATGGAAATGTTTGTTGAGTGACTGGAAGACCGCCACTGCGCTGCATGTCGGCCGTATGCTTCGTTGATTTTAGCTTTATTTTCAGTGCTTATTGTACAAATACGGATTCCAAACTACCTATACATTGTAGTATAAAGTTTACTGTGACAGAATGAGGCTGTGGTAGAGGGGAAACCGGGTTGCTGGAGGTGTGAAAGTGAAGATTTTGTTACCCAACTTTGCAAGTCTCCACAAGTCCTTGGGTAGTCCACGAAGGTTCAACACCTGTCTCTGGAGAAAGCTGAATGTAAGTACTATCTGCCATACCAAGTATAATGTTCTAGGGTTAATCTCTGATTTTTGGCTAATATTTTCCTACAGGTACTCAGACTGCGATCGAACCCCGCCACCCGGGGGGGGGGGTAGGCTGTCCATTGGCCGCGCTTTAGGGGTTAAAGACCATACGTTTAATGGTTGCCTTAGTTTCTCAATTCTCAAGGCACTGTCTGACTTTTAAGTGTATATGATCAAATTCTGTAGATTCTCAGTAGCTGTAGATAATAGAAAACTACATTCTGCCTAGCATGAATAACCATTAGGGAAAAAATACCATTTAGTACTCTATCTGTCTGTCTATTGCCAGACCCCTCAATCCCGTATGGGGTGGCCACAAACAGATCGCCTCCATGTTGCCCTGTCGAACACCGTTTCGCTGCCCTGCACCCAGCCCACACCCGACTTTCTCATATACTTCACTCCATCTCACACTCAGCCTCCCCCTCCCTCTCCCCCCAACCACCTCACTCACATATACTCTCCTCATTAGTTTCTCGCTCTCCATCCTCTCCACATGGCCAAACCACCTCAGTGTATATCTCCTAATGCTTTCTGTTACATCCACATGCCCACCACAACATTCCTTCACTTCGTCATTTGTCAGTCTGTCTCTCCATGTAACTCCACATGCTCCTCTCAAATAACTTACTTCCACTGCTCTCTCTCTTGACTTATATATGTCCTTCCAACAAGGTCCAAGCTTCACTTCCATACATTAGGGTTGGTATCACAATACTGTCATGAAGCGACTTTTTTTACTTCCATGCTCACTTCCCTGTTCCTTATCACTGCTTTCAAAGAACCAGCAACCTTTCTTCCCCACTGTACTCTTTCAAGCACTTCGCTCTCTTAACATCCATCCTTACTCATCACACTACCCAAGTACTTAAACACTTGCATTTTCCATTTCCTCCTCATCCAGCCTCACTGTACATTCAGTGGCTTCATTTCTCTCGAAGACCATAACTTTACTTTTCCCAATATTCACCTTTAGATTCTGCTTCTTACTCTCTCAAACTCATTCGCCAAGCCTTGCAGTTTCCTTTCGTCTTCACTTAATAATACAATATCATCTGTTAACAACAGTATAGGGAGTTTCCAAACACCGCCCTCTCTCGTCAGGGTTGCTTCAACATCCACTGCATCAGGGTTGCTCCAGCATCCACTGCCCTACGTTGTATCTCTTTTATTACCCCATCCATATACAGACTGAACAACCATGGGAACATGACACATCCCTGTTTCAGTCCAACATTCAAATAGAAAAATTCACTTAAGTTCACCATCCACACGCACTGCAGCCTTAGCCCAAGTCATACATACTCTTCACGGCATTCAACAACTACCTATTTGCTCCATATATTCATAATACAGTAGGCTCTCACAGTGCGCGACATCACAGTGCGTGAATCGCTTTGTGCACGAGTGACCAAAAATCATAACCAAAAATTTTGAATGCGAGAGTTTACCTCACAAAACACGAGATAGAGGCAAGAAGTGGCTTAAAAATGCCATTTCCATCAGTATGCAACCCTCACCCCCGCACCACACGCCAATAGTGATCTAGAAGCTTGTGGGGAAGGTGCTCAAGAGGAGTCTACAGTAATATCTCGCCAATAACAACTTCAACAATAACGTTTTTGGCAATAACAGTAAGTTTGAATAGATACCCAGTTTCTGTAATAATGACGTTTATTTCGTGAATACCAAGTTGTTATACTACCAATACATCCATAACAAGATGAATGAAACAAACAAGCAAGAAGAGATGAAGGAAACTGCCGAAAATGTGAGCAGTAGCGAGGAGGAGAGGGAGGATCCTTCCCTCACCACCTCCCCTGACTCACCTGCTGCTGTCCCCTCCTCCTCCTCCACTGCCCCACCAGACTCACCAGCCACCTCCCCCTCCACCTTCACAGCCCCACCTGACTCACGCTTCACCTTGCATACCTGCAACCCCCACCATAATGGCTGTTGCTGCATTCTGGAAGAAATGTAACATTTGACAGGCCATAAATTTCTTCATCAAAGCCTGGAATAATACAACATTGGCAACCGTTAAACAAGCGTGATGTGGCCAGGGTGGCAGCGGGGGCACTGTAAGTGTGTTGGCGCGCCTAAAAACCCCTGCTGTTGAAGTCCATCAGGCCTGTTGTCTACTGTTGTTATGGTGACTGCCCATACTTTTGTTATTGTAGCTATATCTGTAGTACAGTGTCTGAAAAATTTGACCTTTATTATGTCTCTAAGGGCCAAAAAATGTCCAGGTATTAGGGGGTACTGCCCATATATAATTTTTCCCATAATATTATGTATTCTCAGTGCACGAATTCACACTGCGCGAGGTCGTGGACTGCCCAGTCTCTCGCACACTGTGCGAGCCTACTGTACTTTCCACATTCCTTGTCTATCCACCCTGTCATATGTTTTCCCCAAATCCATGAAGGTTGTGTACAATGTCTTTCTCTTCTATAGAAACTTTTCCATTATAGACCTAAGAATGAATATCTGATCTACACAACCTACTCCCTGCCTAAAACCTCCCTGTTCTTCCCCAACTAATTCCTATGTTATTTCCCTACCTCTGTAAATAAAGTGTCCTACCATATACTTTTCCTATTACATTAAGAAGACAAATGCCCGTATGATTACCACACACTTCTTTTTCCCCTTTTCCTTTGTTCAGGGGAATAATTATACCCAACTTCCAATCCTCCAGAACTCTACCTTCCTCCTAGGCCAATCTGCATATCTTCCATATATATCCATTCTACTTCTATCTCTCCCCTATGCTTCAGCATTTCACCATACACTTCATCATTTCCTGGGGCTTTTCCCATTTTGACTTTCTTCATTACTTGCACTACCTCCATCCTACTGATTTCTTCCTCTTTTTTCACTGCCCTCCTTCTCCCGACCATTTCCTAGCAACTTATACTTTCATTACTTTCATTTTCCATGTTCAGCAATTCCTTGAAGTGTTCTTTCCATCTGCTCACTTTTCTCCCTTCTCCACTAGCGATATACCATTTTTATCTTTCACACCCTGATTTACTTCTTTAGCGTCCTGTCTGACTCTCTTTGCCTCTTTCCAGAACATTTTCCTACATTCCCTCCACTTTACACTCAAATTCCTTCCAAATTTCTCATCCACTCTCTTCATACTCTCTCATATTCTATTCACCTTGCTCTTCCTCTCTACATATAACTCTCTCTTCCGTCTCTCAGCTTCCTCCATGCCCGTTTCTCATCTGCTCACTATGACACTATATACTTTCTTCTTTTATGCCACAGCCTGTCCCACCTCTTCATTCCACCATGCTGTTCCTTTCACCTTCTCTTCACCCCACACACCACCTCACATGCTGTACGGATTTATTCTTTGAATATTTTGCACATACCTTCCACGTCCCCCATCTGCTCCAGATCATATTTACCCAGTTGCTTCTCCATTTCCCTCTTGTATTCTGCCTTTTTACCATCCTCTTGCCCAAAAGTGGCTTTTTTTTTTTTAATACAACTTTTAAAATGTGAAATGCCACAGAAGGGACTGAAGAGTCTAACTGCATTAACCCATGGCATCCGGTGTTTATTTCCGCCGACTCTTCCCCCAGCTGGGGATTTTTGGAAAATCACCATTTTTTTTTCTTTAACCATAATATCTCAGCTAATACTTAGCCAAAAATAAAAAACTGTCATAATACTCACCAGTCCTTTGACTTCACGCTGATAGGCTCAGATTGTTCGGTTAATGCGTAGAGTCAGAGAGAGAGCCCTTGGAAATGAGGTAACTGTTTGTGTTTTTTGTGGCTGTGTCCGTATGTGTGGTGCAAGAAAGGCTTGTACTAGCCCTCCACAATAAAAAAAAACTCTCAGAATACCACGGTCAACCACAAACACCATTTCCGTGTAAACTTTGAGAAGTATGGTGTGAGAAGAGGAGTTCAGTCACTATGGCAATGACCTTGATGCAGGCTGGCTGACGTCTCACTGGACACGGGGAAAACTTTTTGCATAGGTCTGTCCTTGACGTAGGTATGCAGGTAACTGGAGCATGACTGGGATGCATGCAGGAGGGTTGCCAGTGTTTGCCTGTGATGGTAATTACCCACGAAATATTCAAACAATGCTGCGAAACATTAGATCATGTATACATGCTACCTGGACATCTCCAGGCGATCATCTCTGTGTGACACCTGGACGGCATGGATTAAGTAATAATTAGTGCTATGTATCATTATACAAAAAGCGTATCAGAATGTCTTAAGGGTTTGAGAGGAATGGAAAAGGAATGAAAGTTGGTGCATTTGAGTCTGTCAGAATCCGAAATGCATACACAAAAGACTTAGTATTCACTGACATTTAGGCAAACTCCCAGATCCTTGTAAATATCAATGTTTGCTAATACTGTATTATGGAACTGTGCATCAGATGTTGGCATTTAATTTTTTCTTTTATTAATTAAATAAAGGTTGTAGGTCGATATTGACGTTTATGAGAGAAACACCCCAAAGGAGAGAGAGGATTCTGGATTTATTTGATGTTTTGCCTGTGACGGCTTCCTCAGAAATAACAAGCAGTGGATACATAAGGACTGTAAACAGTTCAGGCCTGGGGTTTGACAACCTCATTTATATCTGCCAGTGAGCTGAACAGGTGTTCTGGTAGTTAGTTGTGCCAAGCATTTGGCTAATATAAAAAACCACTGTCTTGTTTACACTTGGTGCTCATTAAAATAAATGCAGCCTTGAAATGCCTGCACCTACTTACATTATATCTTATACCTTCTGACCCCTTCAAGTTAAGTTAGTAATTCCCTGTTTATGTCATACACCATTGTTTAAAGTGAACCTTTTCACATACAAGTGGGTCCCATTATATGAAAGGCATATGTTAGTGGAGGATGGTTTGGATAGCAAAGCCACCTGTAACGGAAAAAAAAAAAATAAAAAATAAGAAAGGATCACAGAACTCATATGATAGAATAAATAACTTAAGGGAAAAAAGGACCCTGCTTGCATTATTGAGCTTGAGTTTAATTCGTACATTCTTGTATCATCAGTCTCTTGAACAGCATGTTGGATGCTCGGATGCTCATATAATGGGACCAGCCTGTAATGCATATGTTCATTGATCCATTATATTATATCCCCGGATGTCTCACTGATATATACCTGCACTTTTTTTTTTTTTTTTTTTTTTTTTTTTTTTGGTGGCAACCATCATCCACTCTCTTGATGTAGTGCTGCCTCCTTCTTCTGCGTCTGCCCTCCTGTCTTCTTATTTCTCCCATCTTTCCCTTCACCTTTAATACTCTTCTTTCCTTTTCAGGTAGCTTTTCATTGAGTGACAAGCCTAATGGTTTCCTGTAAGTCAGGAAGCTATTTGCAATGCTGGATGGTAACCGTATAACCAACCCATATGTGTCAGCAAGTTGGTTGGTGGAGGGTTAGTGCCACTCCCCCTAAAACCACAAACTCAAAGTCAAATGACCACCCCTTATGGGACTGTGGCATCTGTCTAGAGATATAGACTTTTTTCTTAAATGATTCATGCTAGGAACTCTGTACACTTGTACACTCATAGACATAGCTGGGGCGCTAGTCATCAGATTGGTTGGAAGGAGTAAAAGTTTATAGAGTAAAAAAATGAATATATACTAATAAAAAATAAGTAGGCGCAGGCATTTAGAGGCTGCACTTATTGTAATGAAAAACAATATCGCTAATGGCTTTTTCTTTTTTTAGTATTTGCCAAGCCCTTAGCATACAAGTGATGTCAGATCTCAGGTCTGACCATCATTGTATTAACTGTTTTTATTCCTGAGGAGACAGTTACAGGCAAACACTGAATGTATCATAGATAACTAGTTTCTCTGCTTATGGTGTTTCTCTGTCAAATTGTTACAGTCCATGCTCTTTTCCTCAGTGGTTCAGGTTTATGTTAACTTCTTTCCTTGATTTACATGGTTGTTGTGTTAATTATAAAACTGATTATATTAGCCCCTGTAACTGACACTGATAAAGCTGTATTGTAACCACACCTTGAGCCTGATCTCCACTTCCCACTAAAACCTGTGTGTGATATTACTTACTGAATATGCTTTCTAAAAACTTAATAGTCAGAAGACAGTGACATTAAAGTGGTTTAAAGAACAGATAATAGCTTTACAAGCTCCCAAAGCACAAGCCATGCTTTCATCCTTTTCGTCGATGTTTGTGCACCATAACATACAGTCATGCCTTGGTGTGTGATGGGGTTACATCAAGTAAAAACTCATTGCATTGTGATTTATCATAAACCGAGTCGATATATAACATGAGTTCACTAGATACTTTTGGGGATAAGGGCCAGTTATCCACACACACACACACACACACACACACACACACACAAAAAAAGCTACTGTACTCTATTGCACTTGCTCTCAGCGCCCTCAATAACACCACGTCTTCCACAAGAGGTTGCATCCTTGCCACACAAGATTTCCAAGTCATAAGTTCCAGTATTTCACACACACAAAGTTATCACTCCACTTCATATTGTACATTGCACTACTCATTGCACACTTGCACTAATATATAGGGATAGCAGTGTCATTGCAGTGGCCTTACATTCACGAAACAGAACAAAAGGGAAATGATCACAGTAAATGTACACACTAGGCGGCAATCCTGGCTCAAAGGTCTAACTTTGTTTTTGTGAGAGGCACTGTATATGCATGGGATTGTCATATGCAGTACTGCAATTATTGAATAATGGAATTTTGTCATTGTTATCAAAGAACTGGGTACAACTTCTATTTCATCGTTCTATCGATTTATCGCATAACAAACAGATGTATACTGAGGCTTGACTGCCGTATCTTCCTTCTTTGCCAGTGATGAATGATGCAATTCCAAATAGCACACACAACCCACCCTAGTAGTATTAAAGCATGGATCATGCACAAGCTGTCACATGTGGCAAAGACAGTTGAAGGAATTGCACATACACAGGAGGATCCAAGGGAAAAGTGATGTAATCCCTCAGTTATCTAAATGTCCTGGATCAGGACATGCTCAGTATCCGAACGTTAAGCCATGGCTCTGTTACTGTGTCAGTATCTGAAATGTTTGTCTGTATCCGAACATAGAATTCCAGCATGGCCAGTTGGGCAGCCTACAAATTAAAAAAATTGGTTGGGCAGACGGCTGGCCTCTCTGGCCGCACACAGGCAGGTAATAAACCCTAGCCTACCAACTGAGCAAAAATGGCCGTCGGCCTCCTTACCAAACAGTCAAAGTTGCCCAGGTATACTTGAGGACAAACGAGCTTCCCCTATTTCTTGAATACAGTATATGACTAAAATGCCTTTTTTTTTTTTTTTTTGGACTGAAATGTCCAGACTGAACAGCCACTAGAATCTTGACTTTTCCATTCTGATGTCATCTTAAGTGATCTTTATGGAATGCTTAAGTTTCTTAATAATGTCACTGGATCATCAACTTGTATTGCATGAAAACCTTGTATTTACTTTTTTCATAAGAAGCATAATTTGTTTTCCCCACATATAATGATGGTGTCAACACTGAAATGTTATGGAATAAGAATAAAAAACAACCAAAATAAAAAAAAAAAGGCCACCATCACCCATCATTTTGATGTAAACAAACTACTCCAGCTATTGTTATTACTAAATCATTATGCAGTGCAACTTGAATTCTCATGAGCATATCCAGATTTCACTGCAGTCAGAATTCTCATCAGACATCACCAATATCACAACATAATTTTACAAACTGTAATAAAAAGAGGAAAAGGCACTGGAACTAAATACGCGTATCACCTTGGCTCAGTTCAGGCCACTGTCAGTGTTTCCGGGTGAACCTAGATGTGCTCCTGAAATTTCCCTTTTTGCTATGAAATTTTCCTAAATTCTGCTACTATGTACTAGGATACTTCAGTGCAAATTAAGTAGCACTTTAGTCCAACATTAGTTGGACTAAAGTGGCACTATAACCCCTACGCGCCAGTTGACATGTATAGCTGTCGCGATTTTGGGCGCAGAGCAATGCCGTTTGACATGTATAGCTGCAAACATCTTTCTGCCACCCTTTGAACATTAACTTATCCTTACTCATCGACGGGACCACTTGAAGATGTGGGGATACTTTCATTTGAAAGAGGAAGAGTTGATGAGTCTTATGTATCTTTAATTTTATTTCTAGCTGTTGTAGTTTGGCAGATGTTAGGTTTTGAAGTAAGAGTATTTTTTCCAAAATCATGAAACTCCCTGTAGGAAGGAGCGTGTGACATTGGAAAACCCCTGGCGTGTAGGGGTTATTTCAACTTAAGTTGGACTAAAGTTGTACTGTGAGCCTACTGCTGATAGATGGCATAGATAATGGGACAAACTGAGCTGACTGACAGACGATGCATGTAAAGGACTTCGGGGAAATTATATTTAGACAAATCTTTTTATCCAGGTGGGGACTTTTACAATGAAAGAGGTTAGAGAGCCTTCAGTAACCCCCTCAGTACAAAACTTTTTCCAGACCTGAATAAAATCGTTTGCACGTAGCAAGAGTAATCTCCAAGATCTCTTTTTATTTGATCATGACATGCCACCAAGGGAACAGGCTAGACAAACCTACCTATCTATTGCCAGATGCCTCAATCCTGTAAGGGGTGGCCACAGACAAATCGCCTCCATGTCATCCTGTCCAATGCCATTTCACTGTCCTATTCCCAGCTCAAAGTCCTCTCTCTCTCATATACCTCCACTCCATCCTTCCATCTCATCCCCTTCCTCCCCCTTCCTATCCCCCCCTCCACCTCACTTGCATACACTTTCCTTGTTAGTCTCTCACTCCATCCCATGGAGTGGCCAAACCACGTATCTTTCTCCTAACGCTTCCTTTCACATCCACATCCACACCACAATACTCCTTCACTTCCTCATTTGTCAGTATGTCTCTCCACGTAACTCCACATGCTCCTTTCAAATAACTCCACTGCTCTTACTCTTGTGTCCTCCCAACAAGTCCAAGCTTCACTTCCATACGTTAGGGTTGGTATCTCAGTACTGTCATGCGGAGACTTTTTTTTTTTTTTTTTTTTTTTCCCATTCTCATTACCCTGTTCCTTATCACTTTTCAGAGAACCAGCAACCTTTCCTCTCTGTTGTACCCATTCTAGCATTTCACCCTATAAACTTCCATCCTTACTCATCACACTACCGAAGCACTTAAATGCATTTTTATTTTCCGTTTCATCATCCAAAACTGTAGTCCATCCAGTGACTTCATTTCTCTCGAGTACCATAACTTTACTCTTCCCTGCATTCACCTTTAGATATGGAATTTGCTGTATTGCTGAAGCTGTAGGAGTATCGAAACGAACCTGTAGCTACTCCTATCAGGTGTAGTGTGGTGAATGGTGGTTAAGTCCTTAAACCCAAATCAGTAATCTTTAGTATATTCTTCCTATCACTTTTTTATTTTATTCGGCATAGGATTGTTCAGTCAGTGAGGTAAAACGGTCGGTGATGGTAGTGTGACAGTTGGTGAAGGGAATGAGAGAGACTGACAGTGACACATGACAGTAATAATGTTCCCAAGAATGACATTGATAAGGCATGACGGGAAGTGTGAAAGCGGCTCAATTCTGTGTGTGTGTGTGTGTGTGTGTGTGTGTGTGTGTGTGTGTGTGTGTGTGTGTGTGTGTGGTGACGTCTCTGATAGTGAAAGATAAGAGGTGACGCGAATTATATTCCATCAATCTCCCTCTAAGCCGACACAGAGCAGGCAGTTCCTTTATGAAGAGTTGGTGGAGGGGACGCTGGTTATGTAAGACTTGGTTAGGTTTGGTTTGATCTGGAGAGGCATGGTAGGTTAAAAAGGCTGAATGCTAAGTTAGATAGATTGCTTCAGATTTTAGATACGAATAGATAAAGTTAGATCTGATTAGGCACTGTTAGGTTATGGAAGATTACTAGGTTGTTAGGTAGATTGTTAAAGATTTAGGTAGGTTAGATATGGTTGTTATGGAAAAATATTACGTAAAATTAGATTGGGTTAGTGTGATTCTGGCAGTGTGGTATGGTGGCATAGTGTGGTATTGACAGTGTGGTGTGGTGGTATTGTGTGATTTCGGCTTTGTGGTGTGATGGTATAGTGTATTGGCAGTGTGGTGTGGTGGTATAGTGTGGTATTGGCATTGTGGTGTGGTGGTAATGTGTGATTTTGGCAGTGTGGTGTGGTGATATAGTGTGGTATTGACAATGTGGTGTGGTGGTATTGTAGGATTTTGGCAGTGTGGTGTGGTGGTATAGTGTGGTATTGGCAATGTGGTGTGGTGGTATTGTGTGATTTTGGCAGTGTGGTGTGGTTTTATAATGTGATTTTGGTAGTGTGGTGTAGTGGTATTGTGTGATTTTGGCAGTGGGGTGTGGTTTTATAGTGTGATTTTGGTGGTGTGGTGTGGTGGTATAGTGTGATTTTGGCAGTGTGGTAGTGTGGTGTGGTGGCGGTGCCTGTGAAGGGCGGCGAGGGCTGTGGTGGTGTCATTCTCCCGTCCCTCTCCACTTGACTCTGTCCACCTCTGCCGCTCTGCCAATCTCGCACCCCTCATTCCCCCCCCCCTCCACCCTCTGCTTGCACCCTACCACCACCCCCTCTGCTTGGCCCTCACTCCTCCCTTCCCACTCTATTTGTAGATGTTTTACCCTACCCACTTAGTTCTCTTTCTGTAGCTGTTTCCTTCTCTTTGAATTTCCTCTCTAGCTCTCTTCCACTCTCTCTGCTTTCTTCCTGTTGCTCTTTTTATCCCCTTTGCTTTCCTTCTGTAGCTGTCTTCCCACCTTTGCAACGCTTTTGTTCTAGCTCGTTCTAGCTCTTTCCCACTACTTACAGGAAGTCTCTACATTTCTCTGCCTCCCTCATCTCCCCCCCCCCTCGCTCTCTCTGTCTCTCTTTCTAAATATTTTTGCCCTCTCCTCAGCCTCCCCTATTCTGTAGCTCTCTTCCCTCTCCCCTCTTCTTTTTGCTGTTGTAGAGATATCACTTTGCTCAAGGTGCATAAAATACCGTACTATCTTTGCCTGCTAGCTCTCTGTTTACTTACACTGCTGATTCTTATTTTTGTGAAGGAAGTTATTTTGATTTATTGCTATGCTGTACCTGTATTACAGTACGTTAGTGGTTTCGGCCACGTAGTAAGCGTAATCTTTGGATAAATTATACCCACAAAGAGGAATTGTGAACGTGGCTGGGATACGGCAGTTTGGGTACGACGTGCACCCGCTTTGTCATCATCACTGTCATTTTTTTTGCAGATTTTGCTGAATTAATTTTAATATTCATCTTCATCAGACTAGTACTGTGTGTTATCACTGTCATTATTACTGCTAGTGTTGCAGTCTTACAGTTTTAGTTATTATTTATATATTCCCTCTCTCCTGCGATTATTCTCGTATTTCAGTTCTTCCATTCTCAGCTCAGTAATCCCACCCCTCTTGGTCTTTCACCTCCCCCCTCCATGAAACCCTCCCTCCTTGCCCTCATCTCTCTCTCTCTCCCCCCACCCCCTCCGGACCACCCTGCCGCCGCCACCCGCTACCGGCACCTTTACGGAAATAATCTCTCAGAGTCGGACAAACAGCGTGTGACGGCGGCAAGACGGATGGCAGCCGGCCCTCCTCCACCCCCTCTTCTCCACCCTAAACGTGATTCCCCTCCACCCCGCCACCCTAAACCAGAGACCCCTTCCACCTGGTGTGCTGCGTCCCATCCGCCTACTCTTCCACCCGAATTTTCCACCACTCCACCCAGTCTAACTCCCACCCATTTCCAGTCCACTTCCTTCTTTTCCACTCGAAATTTTCTCTCTTCCCACATTACCCTCCGACATTACTATCGCTTACATACTCTGTCTTCCTTTTCCCTCGCCGTAGCTCCCATCCCACCCTCTAAACTCGACCCCCTCTGCCCACTGTACCTCACGTCACATCCATTTGCCCATTATTAACTTGCCCCTCTCAGCCCTCTACCTCTCCTCCCATCCTCCCACTCCCTCGTCCTTCATTTTAGCCCTTCCTTCCTTCCACCCGTCCGACACTCACACTGGCAGCTAACCTTGCTACATTCTGTTCACTCTAATCCCACTCCAGTCCTCCCCCCACTAACACTTCCACTCATCCATGTCGGAGTTTTACAAAAGAGCGAATCTATATGTTAAAAGAACGACAAAATTTTCTCGAAAGAGCGACAGATTTACTATTAAAAGAGCGGCCATATTTTACATCAATTGAGCGTCTTAATTACCTCTTCCGTTAGCCAGATGTTAATACCTGTTGCCCACTGCTCACCACGGGGAGGTGGAAGTAGGTTTTTGAGCAGGAAAAATATTTTCTGTTTTAGAGTGGCTTACTACGATCAGTGTCATATTGGTTAAATGTGTACAGATCATAATATCTTCGTCATATTGGTCAGTTAAAATGAATGTCAGTTAAAATGAATGTGTCAGTTAAAATGAAGCTTAAGATAATTCTGCGTCTTATTAACATATATACATATTTACAAATCCGTTTTTGCCATGAACTTGCAACCCATAGATTGTAAGTACTGACGTCGGTTAATATCCCCCGACTTGTACTTGGTGAACTGAGTCATGGCATATTCACACTTCTCTTTAGCCACTTTCTTTGGTACAGCTGGCATGCCGGTACTTCTGATTTTCAAGTACGTTGTTGCTTGGAGCCTTTTAATTACATCCATGAAGATGAAGATGGATGGGTGAGCTTTGTAAAATTGTGCGTTGAAATGTGCATGAAAGGATTCAGCCGCATTGTTTGTGCGTTTGTCGTTAGAAGGGACTTCAGCCCAAAGCACTGGTGGAAATTTTGAATGAGGCGTGACATAGTTATCAACTAGATAGTCTGCATAATTAGTACATTTTTCATTCTGTGGTGCGCATGACATCAGTTCCTCAACAAAACATTCTTCAATATCTGCAGGATCAATGAAATGGAAACCATATGATAGTTTTAGCCACTGTCCTATGTCACTATTCTTGTCTTTGTATTCTTTACTTAGGCCAAGGTTTTGGATTTTCCTCCACCATGCCTGCCCTAAATGAAATCTACAGCATTTGATGATTGCATCCGGAAATGTTTCCTTCAGGACAGTGAGCATGGGGAATTCAAAATCCACGTGTATAACAGAGGCTTGCAGTTGCAGATTTTTTGATACACAAATATCATGTAAACATTTCCACATGGTTCGGTAAATCTCCTCCGATTTACCTGGTAAAAGAGCATATACTAAAGGAATATAATGGCCATTACATAAGCCATGGATAGAGTACAGTTGATAAAAAAATTTTGAACAACTCTTTAAAGGTCCCGTCAATAAAAATCTCCTCTGCAGAAGTTACCAGAAATTCCAGATTTGTTGTACATGATAGGATAACAATGCCCGTGTCTGGGTTATTTTCCAACACAAACTCTTCGCCTTTGCTGGTGGTGGTATTCATGGACTCGAGAGCTTGATAGACTTCCTCACGATTTTTAGGCAAAACAGGATATTGTTTTCTTCTTTCACGGTATATTGATTGTGCCAGACATTTCAGATCACCAGACTGCAGATTGTTTTCCGTAACTTTACAAAGTTCTGTCCTAATTATTTTTGCCGGCCTTGCTGTCATGTCATCACTTGCTTTTCTTTTCACTGTTGTACGTAATTGCTGTCGTTCAAGTTTTCTCTCATCTTTTTCATGATTGTGTTGCAACTGCACTGGGACAATGCTATCTATTTCACAGTCTGTTTTCACTCGTGCTTTACACTTCCCATTTGTACACCGCCACGAAAAACTTCCATCACTTAATGTTGTGTCGACTCTAAACTTGTAGCCTTCATAAATTATACACTTTTTTCCCTTGTTAGTTTCTGTAACGGTGAACTCCATGTTGGCACGACTTTACTGTGTGGAATCACCAGACACAATGACAGGTTGTATGGAAGTAACAGACGAGTTTGACTGGCTTTGTTTGTTTCGAAGTTTGTTTCGGCTCTGTAAGTTTGGCTGGATTGGTGACAGGTAGGGAGGTGGGGGGGATAATGAGGCAGTCAGGTCGTCCGCTCTTTTAATAGTATATTTTGTCGCTCTTTTATACTACTCTCATTACTGTTCCGCCGCTCATTTGTAGGGCGCCCATCCATGTCTACCGAACTTGCTACTCACCCACCCCCTTTTCCACCCACTATGGTTCCTGCACCCCCCCACACACACACACAATTTTTCAGCTCACTCCATTTTTTCTCCCACTTCTTTGTCCACCCTGGTCTTACCCTTTACTACACCCACTGAGCCGATCCTGCTGCCATCCCTCCACCCAGTTTTATTCCTCCCCCCTCCCCCCGAATCACCTTTCCACCTACTTTACTTCGCCCTCACATCTTTCTACTCACAATGCTTTTCCTCCCACCCATTTTTGTTCCCCTCATGTCCTCCGTCCTTTTTTTTTTTTTTTTCCGACCTTTTCATTCTCACCTTCCACCCATTCCATCCCAGGTTATTTTATCTTCGCCTAATCCCTTTAGTTCACATTCTTCTCTTGTACCCACACTTCCATCTTATCTGCACATCCTTCCAGCCTGTCTGCACATCCTTCCAACCTGTCTGCACATCTTTCATCCTACCTACACCCTTCTGACTTATAACACGCACCTTTAGTCCACGTTTTCCTTTTTGTCTTTCATTCCTCCTTCCAGTTCTCATTCCCTTGCTATACCTATATTATCTTCCATATTACTTACATTTATCTTCGTACCTATGCATCGTCTCTTACACCCATGCGCTTCTCATCCACTCTTACCCACAGTTGCTCCCATACTCTACTCCTCATTCTTCCTCCACCCTCTCCATCAGCCTCCCCTCACCGTCCCCGGCTCTCCTCCAACTCCGTTTCCCCATCCCCCCCTGCATCTACATTCCCCACTCCCTTCTCTTCCCTCCAATTCTCTCCTTTTCATCTCCTCCCCTTTTCTCCTCCATTCTCCCTTCTATTCTCCTCCACCCCCTATCTCCATCATCGTCCCCTTCTCTTCACCCGTCCTCTTCCCCTTCCATCCCCATCAACTCTATCCCTCCCCTCTCCATAATTCCTTCCTCCTTCTCTCCCCCTCCTCACTCCATTAACTCCCACCCTTCTCTCCCCCTCCCTTCTTCATCAGCCCTCCTCCCCAACCTCCTTCCCCTACTACCAATGCATCATTCTTATCGCGACAGAATTATTGTTGAGATCCTCCATTGTACTCCGTCCCCACCGCCTCCCCCAAAGGGTGGGGATGTGGGAGAGAAAGGGAGGGAAGGGGAGGGGGGGAGAAGGAGAGGAGGAGGAGAAATGGAGGGGGAGAGAGAAGCTGGAGGAGAGATGGAGAGAAGAAAAATAAGGAGAGGGAGAGGGGGAAGGAGAGATGGAAGGAGAGGGGAGAGTGGGAGGAGAGAAGAGGGAGGCAGGGGAGAGAGGAGGGGGAGAGGAGAGGGAGATTGAGTGAGAGAAACAAGAGGTGAGGGGAAGAGGGGGAGGGTTATAATCAATTTGCTCACTAATTCAGGTGTCACACGTCCTCCACAATGAAGCCGAGATAAGAAGGACGAGTTTTACCTTTTTTTCTTTTTTCTTTTTCTTTTTTTTTTTTTGTCCCGACGTGATGGGTGGGTTTTGCGGCTCCCCTTGATGTTGAAGGGGAATTATTGGATGTTTCGGTCCAAGCTGATGTCTCGGGCCGTCCTAATTTAACGCCTCGGCCCCATCACATGTTACGGCCCCCGTTTGGTTTGTTTTGGTTCGTGTTGGAGCGTTCGGCTTTGATTGGTGCGCCGAGAGAGGTTTGGAGGATTCGGGTTTGGGGGAGTGTTTACGTTTCAGTGTAAAGCTGTGAAGTTTGTTTGAGCGTTTTAGTCTTTAATAAATGGATGATGTTGAGTGGATGAATTTAATGGACCAGTATCTGGGAATCATTAAGAAGATGTGTAATAAGGTAGCTGGGAAGACGGAATTAACGAATAATATTTACTAATCGAAAAAGAATTACGGTAGATTTTAAAACTGAAGGCGATAGGAACGTCGACGGCAAAATGCGAAAAAGCAGATAATACGCTGTAATTACTTCAAACATAAAAATGATGGAGGAAAATAAATGTAGTATGAAACAGAGAATTTATATGTCAGTACATTAAGAAAGACTATCATTTATAACGTGAGAAAAAACACGGGCACTGATGCATGAAATTATTTATCCAGACCAGTCAAACAGGTATACGCAAGAGTTAAAATGCTTCTTTTCCGTCTAGAAAGATTTTATTGTTAATTTACATTTTCTAGAGTCTATAATTTTTGTTCATTGTGGTAGATGATGATGATGGGGACTGAGAAATCGAGAAGTGAAAGGAATTAATTGTCACAGAAATCACGTGTGGATGAAAAAGTCAGATGTAGATGATCCCCCGTGACAAGTAGAAATGTTGGTTGGGAGAGAGGCATAGCTTCGAGCTTGAATTCTTTATTTTCCCTAACGTCTCGGGCTACGCAAAACTGGTGATGGGTTATGTGTAGCCCGGAACATTAGATAAAATAAAGATACCAACCTCTAACCTGTTTCTGTCCACCCAGCATTTCCATAAAGCCAAAGTGTCACATGAAAACTATAAACACAAAACCCCAGCAGAAAAGTATCCTACACCATCTGCAATAACACCACCGCCAGCTACCGCCAGAGCTGTAGAGATGAGATGGAATTGGTTTGTCGTGTTTGTCTGTCCTTCTGTCAGTCAGGGTCTGTCTGTCTTTTATGCAAGGCCAAACTGAAGCAACGAGAGCTCTGGAACTTGCCCTTCAACCCCGAGCGACATAGAGGATAGGTTAGGCTGGCGTCCGAGGTAGTTCCATATCGTCGAGAGTTATTATTGGAGATGAGTTAATTTCCCGGCTCTGTGTGTGTGTGTGTGTGTGTGTGTGTGTGTGTGTGTGTGTGTGTGTTGTGTTTGGGTCCTCTTGTCTGGCCAAAACGTTTATTCCCCCTCCCTTCATTAAACATTTCATTAAGTCTGTCTCAGTCATCCCTCAGAATTCATGACATTGTAATACCGGTACTCATTATGCGATACCAGTACTCACAATGCGATACCAGTACTCACTAAGCGATGATGTGTCAGCATGTACTGTATATAGCTGTCAGGCATCGCGGGTCAGCAGATTCAAAATGTCTGCTCTTATTACGCCCTTGTTGCTCCTATCCTGACAACTTAGAATGCCTTACGTCTGCTCGGAGGACCTGATGAAGATTTGCTCTCTTATTTAACACTCGAGAAACGACAGAGAGAGAGAGAGAGAGAGAGAGAGAGAGAGAGAGAGAGAGAGAGAGAGAGGATTGAAAAGATGGAGGTCCGTATTGATAGTAGCTTGGGAGACTTCGTGGTGCATCATCCGTAGCGATTTATTTTGCACAGGACGTCTAAATAGTCTCTTATTTGTATTTTTTTTTAATCGATATATTTTGCGTCAGTAACATACAGGATGGTACAGCAAAATATATCGCTGAGAAATAGATGTTACGGAATCTCCGAAGCCGGTCAGACTCGTAAGGAAAACCCGCTCTCTTATCTAACACTCGAGACAGAGGAACCGTGCAGAGGGAGGTGAGGATTGGAAAGACGGAGCCCCACTTTGATCCCGTGGCGAGAGTGGCAGGTACCAGTCCACACGTCAGGGCGGCCGCGATAACCCAGGCTAAATGGAGAAGACCAATTACCGTAGATGACGCACGATAAGCCCCACGGTAAACTCCCAGGCCGCCACCACCACCACCACTACCACTGCCAGTATTACCACCACTACTACCACCACAACCACTACCACCATCACCACAATTACCACCACCGCCATCACCCACGGGATTTTGGCTCTCTCTGTCTTTGGGGGTCTGTGGGTTTGCCTTACTTTTGTTGGGATTTTGGCCTCTTGTGGGCTGGGCGGGGGTTCTGGTTTTCGTCTCATGGATGGCTTTAATGGGTCTTTTTGGTCCTTGGGTTTTTCATCACATTTTTGGTGGGATTTTTTTTCTAAGACTTTTTTGGTCATATAGTTCAGGATTTTTTGGTCTTGTAGTTTTTCATCACCTGTTGTGGATTTGTTTTTTGTAGGAATTTTTGGTACTAAGTTTTCTTGTAACTTTTATCGGCAATCTGTTTTACGTCTTTTTTTTTTTTTGACAGTTTTATCTTTGTCCTTGTTGCAATAATAGGCCCAGTTTCTCTTCCTGCCGTTAGTTGATTTCATTAACCCCATTTCAATTAGGCCTGCGCCCGTTTTTATAGCCACCGACACTTTTTTGTCGATTAAGGAGAAACTTTTCGCATTGGATTGGATAGATAAAGTCTTTCATTAAATTCTCACCAAATGAAGGTTTTCCCAAGCTGAATAAAATCGTCTGGTGGCTGCAGAAAGAATATTAATGTGGCATCATATTGAAGAGGCTACTCTTTCGCCGTTTTTCTCCACCTCATATTTATTTTCGATAAGTCTTACCCTCTCCATTCGTTCTCCGTTCCACCTAATCCTTCACCCCTCACCGGACTTCACTTCTCGCACAATACCATGCCCCTTACAACCCACCTTTTGTTCTATACTCCACCCCACCTTTCATTCCTACACCATAACACCTTAACCTCTCGGCCCAATTCACCTTCTGCCCTTTACCCCCCCACACCACCCTTACATTACCTTCATCCTCACACAACATTACCCCTTAACCCCACCTTTTCTCACCCTTCACCCCCGTCTTTACCTGTCGTCTCACCCTTCTTGTACCACATCACCTTAACCTCTCAGCCTACATCCTCATTTGCCTCTCACACAATAGTATTTACCCTTACACTACTGCACCACCCTTCAGCTCACCCTTCACCCCACAGCCCCAGCCTTCACCCCTCCATGCCATCCTGCACCCTTTCTCACCCGTCACCCCCTCTCATTTCTCACTCCACACCAACCTTCATTCCCCACTTAAACACCACCCGTCACTTCGCACCACATACGGCTTCTCTTGCTTTTCCGTTTTTCATTCCTCACCTCGTTGCATCGTCCTTAACCTCACCCTTCCTCACCCCATATCTTACACCTTTACTCACCCTTCCTCACCCGATATCTTACAGCTTCACTCACCCTTCCTCACCCCATACCTTACACCTCTAACCCTTCCTCACCCCATACCTTACACCTCCACTCACCCTTCCTCACCCCATACCCTTCCTCATCTCTAACCTTACTCCTTCACTCACACTTCCTCACCCCATGCCTCACACCTCCTTTCATCCCACGTCATCCCACACCCCTCCGCACCTCTCCTCACACCACCTCTCAATCCACTGCTTTCTTCACCTCATATACACCGTCCTTAACCCTTCACACCACACTACCTTTCACCACCTCAGTCTGTGTCACCCTCACCCTCACCCTGCTTCACCATCACCCTCCACCCTGCCGTACCATCACCCTCCTTCACGCTGCTTCACTCCTACTCCACACTATCATCACCTTTCCTTTAAACCTGCTTCGCCCTGCCTCACTCAGGAGCAGACTCACTACCACCAGAAGAGAGAGAGAGAGAGAGAGAGAGAGAGAGAGAGAGAGAGAGAGAGACACACACACACACACAGAGAGAGAGAGAGAGAGAGAGAGAGAGAGAGAGAGACACACTCCACACACAACACACCACAACCCCCCACACACAACACACAACCCCTCCCCCCCCACACACACAACACACAATCCCTCCCTCCCCCCACACACACAACACACAACCCCTCCCCCCCCACACACACACAACACACAACCCCTCCCCCCCCACACACACACAATCCCCTCCCTCCTTACCTCCCTTCCGCGGTATTACACTCAGCGCTGACAGGCCATCCGTCAGCACAATCAAGCCTCGTGGTCTGGCTATAGAGATCCCGACGCTGTGAAGGGAGGGGGAGGGGGTCAGATCGAGGTGACAGGCTCGATAACGCAGATAACAGAAGGAAGTCGCTCAGCTGGAGAGGGGCGTTTGACAGATCCGGACAGAGGATGTGTGTGATTTGGAAAGGGATTTGGTGGGCAGGGGGATCGCAGAGAGAGAGAGAGAGAGAGTTGGGTTTGGTGTGCGGGTTTCCGTGTTTTGGTGTTTGAGTTATTTTAGTGATGTTTGAATAGAGATTGTTGTAAGGATGGTTAAGAAGTTTGTGTGTGTGTGTGTGTGTGTGTGTGTGTGTGTGTGTGTGTGAGTAAGCATTTTTTATAGCTTGTAATACGATTTGGAAGTTACAGTATTATCTGAGAGTGTATGTGAGTGAATGGAGACATGATTGATGTGTGTGATTTCTGAAGGGATTGGTAGGGTGGAGGATCGTGGAGAAATGGCTGTGTAAGTTTACAGATTTTGGTGTGTGTGTGTGTGTGTGTGTGTGTGTGTGTGTGTGTGTGTGGTTTATTTCGAGAATCAATTGGTGGGTGAATTGAGAACGTAAAAGGTTGTTACAGTTTGTGTTTTTAGTGGCTTTATTTATTTATTTCTTTTTATGATTTTGTAATTACGAGAAGAGTGATTTTGAAAGGCCTGATGCTGGCTGAAAGAGGGTCCTTGGAGGGTTGACTGATTTGTTTTTACAGTTATGATGTTTAGATTTTAATGTTTTGATGTCTAGATTTTTTTTTTTTTTTAGCAATATAGAGAAGTGTTAAGTGGATGGTGAAGACTATGATTTGTCGGTATTATGTTTTTTTTTTTAATTTCATGATTGAGAGATTAGGAATGACTGATGTGTGTGTGTGAGTGAGATTTTTGATGGGGATAAGCGTCGAAGGTTGGCTGTTTGGTTTGTGGTTTTTATTGTTGTTGAAAATTAAGGAGTGAATGGGATAAACTGTGTGAACCGAGAGAAAAAGAGTTGAATAATTATGTTTATGTTTTTGGTATTATTGTGTGTACTATATATGTAATGGGATTGGGGATTGATATTAGAGTGAAAAAGTTGTTATCTAAGACTTAGGTAATTGGCACTGGGTATTGATTGTATGTATGTATTAGCTGGACGTGTGATTGACAGTGAGGTGATTGAAAAAGTTGTTGAGGATCCGGTTATTGTGTACCTGTAAATGTGACTGATGGGGGAGGGGGGGAGAGCGAGGAAAATGTGAGTAACAGTGTTGCCGAAAGTATATATTTAAGAACCTGATGTACCGCACAGGCTGTTGTTTGTGCATTGAAAAGCTTGATTTAAAAAAATGTGAATACGCAGGTTATTGTGTGCCAGTGATTGTGAGTGATGAGGTGGGAAAGAGGGAGAAAAATGTGTGAAAAAGTTAAGTATTGAAAAACTCTGGTAAACAGTATAGACTATTGTTTGTACATTAGAAAGCTTGATCGAAAAAGATATTAAAGGCCCAGCTTATTGTTTGTCTGGGAGTGTGAGTGATGGAGGTGGGAGGGAGAGGGAGAAAAATGTGGGTAAAAAGTTGTCGGTGGTGGCTGCGGCTGTGAAGAATGGTGTGGCATTTGGGTTGAGTGACTTGCGGGCAGGTAGTGAGTGACGCCTGACTGACACCTTACCATTTCCCTCACCCTTTGCCTTGATGCTAACCTTAACCTGTACTGGCTCCCCCTTCGTTACCCCCTCTCCTCATCACTACCCCTCATCCTCATCCTCTCCCCTTACTTCCTCTTTAACCCTCTTGTTTCTCTTTCCCCTGCCTCCCCCTCCCCCCTCTCTTGCACCTTCCGGCTACCTCCTTCCTCTTTTCCTCCCATAACCTCTTTCTCTTTCCCCCCATATCCTTTTTCTCTTTATCCTGTCTCCCCTTTCTCTCTTGCACCTCCCTACTACCTCCTTTCTCTTTCTCCTCATACCCTTACCTCCACCCTCACCTCCTCTGTCCCTCCTTATACCCACACACTCTTCTACCCCCTCCCTCCTCTTCACTTCCTCGATATCGCCTTCATCCTTATTTTCTTCCCTTTACATCCTTACCTCCCCATTCCCCCATCCCCCATGTCTTATCCCTTCTACCTCCCCTACCACTTTCCCTTACCACTCCCTCCCTTCTCCACGTTCATACTCGACCTTTCCACTTTCTGGTTCCACAACACAACATCGCCTTCATGCCATGCTTCACCACCGCTCGCATTGCATTCTATTTCTCTTTCACGATTTCACCAAGATATCGCCATACTGTACAATCCTTTCTTAGCAGTTACGTCTTTCAACCTTGTTTCTCCACTAAATTTACCAGTTTTGCCTGACCTTTGTATCGCCTCAATATTGGCAATACTGTAATGTTATCACTGTTCAGTTTATTCACATCGCTTTCACCGTTTGATCATCTCATCACACCTTCACAGCCATACCATTCCATATGCCAACTCAAACTTCATTCTGTTTCAAACTAATTTCATCTCGACAGTTATCACTTCCGTCTCGTTTTTCTTTCCACTAACATTAGCGAAACTGCTTTCCTCCCCCTCTTCTCTTACCTCCTTTCCTCCCATCAGCCCTTTCCTTTTCCAGCCTCATGCAAATACACAGGCTTTTCACATTTCAAGACAGCAGTACTTCATTGCTGCCATGTTGTAACTCAAGTACTCGCTTGTCGTACCCAAGTACTTTTAAAAAAAGTTCTTTTTCATTACCCATCTCCCAGTGCACACAATTTCTTTATAAAACAGTACCACACATTAACACCTGACGTTGTAATATTCTATCGTATTCAGTCAGTTCTCTTAACCCCGTCTTTTCTCACGTTTCCCTTGATTATTTCTCTTATCTGTCTAGGATAATCCCTTCTTTCACCATTTCTCTGTCACATCCAACTGCCTTCCCTTTACCATACCACTGGTCATCATCCTGTTCTTGTCACTCACTTCTAACCTCCTCTCTCGCACAACACGCCGTCTCTCTCATAGACATGTCATCATCCTTCATAAAACTTCATCCTCTTTAAGTTATTACCATCTTGTTCACTCTCCCGCTCACAACTCACCATCGCTGCCATGTCATAATCGTAGGGTATTTAGGTCCAGCCGATGTAGCATTCTTTACTATCAAGGATTACCCATCTCTCACTGTCTCACCACATTACGTAGGTATTTCTCTTTCTTTTCAGTCGCCACCCGTTCGCCATTTCATCACCTCAACACGCCACCTCCCCCACCCCATACCACTTCCTTATACCATACACGGCTACCGCAGAGAATATTACCCCCTCCTTCCCTCCCTCCTCATACACCTGCCTCTTATCTCCATCTTGTCACCCCACACGTCCTTTACCATACAACTTAGCTTGGCCTGTCCCTCTCCCCTCACTTACACCACAGCTTAAATCTTCACACCTAATTCCCACCCTAATCTCCTTCCTTGCTCTTTACCCTCCTCACAGCACCCCTCATCACATCTTACCACTTGTCACACACCCTTCCCTCACCTTACACCCATTTCCCTTTCTCATCTCTTCTTTAATACCACACCCGCACACCACTCTCATCGTTTATCTCCATCCCACTCCCCTCACATACCCCACTCCCCTCACCCCCCACCCCCCACACATCCCACTTCCAACTCCTCTTCACCACACACTCGACCCTTCTCTTCTCACATCCTTTCTCTCACCCCACATCCCTCACTCATTTCAGTCCTCCTTCATAACTTCATCCACACCTTCCCTACCTCCTCTGACACACCAACACCCTCCTCCATATCCAACAACAAACCACCAACCACACACTACCTCCTCCTCCTCTTCCTCCCACTATCTTATCTCCTATATATCACCTCCTCACGCTCCATCTCTTGATCGCCGCGGAGTCTGCCCAGTATTTCTCCCATTACACGGAGGGAGAGCTGCCGTCGCCGTCTCCCGGGATTTACATTCACCACCAGCGATGTAATTTACCGGGAAATTTATCGCCGGGAGCTGGCAGGAGATGAGCGCCGGGGATCCAGTGAAGTGATATATTGCCCTGGGAGGAAGTGGGTTGAGAGGGAGAGGCTGGGAGGGAGAGAGAGAGAGAGAGAGAGAGAGAGAGAGAGAGAGAGAGAGAGAGAGAGAGAGAGAGAGAGAGGCTGGGATAGTGGAGGGGAAAGTGAGAGGAGAGAGGGAATGGAGGGGCTGGGAGCGGGGAGGAATGGAGAGACGGGGAGAAAGAGGAAAGTAGGTAGGGAAGGAAGGAGGGAGAAAAAAGAGGAAGGGGGGGACTGGAGGAGAGGAAAGTTGGAGGTGAAAGGGAGGGAGAGGAGGAAAAAACAGGAAAAACGGAAAGCAAAATGGGCTGGGAGGGAAAGGGAGAGGGAAGGAGAGACGTGAGGAGAGAAAGCTGCGAGGGAGGAAAGGAGAGAGGGAGGCATAAAAGATGAGGAGAAGAGAAAAGAGGAAGAGGGAAAGGAGGATACTGGAGGAGAGGAGGAAGGAGGGACTGGTGGAAAGAAAAGTTTGGAGGGAATGAGGAAGGAAGACTGGGGAAGTAGGAGGAAAAGGAAGAAGAGAGAGGCTATGAGGAAGCAGTTGCGGAGAGAGAGAGAGAGAGAGAGAGAGAGAGTGATAATGAGGAAGTGAATTAACACCTCCAGGGTTGCGTCTGAATCATGGCCGCAACCTCGCGTTTGTTTATTTACGAGGCAGATTTTAAGTGAAACGGATGGGTAAATTTCGGCTCATTTTTCTTTTCTTTTAATGCATAATACAAGTGCTTCCTGGAATCCTTTGCATCCCCTCACTCATTCTTCTCTATAGCCGGTTTGTCTTTATCTGACGGAACTGGGCAACTCATAACTTTGACGCTAAGCCGTTCTTGCGTGAAATACGATCGAGCCAAAGATCTGAGGTAGGAATAGAGTCTGCTTGGGTACTATACTTCGTTTACGTTGGCCTAAAACTGCCATCCCTCCGTCTTGAATGCTGAGTTATAGCAATAGATTACCACTAGAATATGATGCTGGTCATGAAGAAGTGCTGTGGAAGGGATGTAGAGCCACGGTATTGTCTTTTTCTGCCACTAGGGTATGTGAAATAAGCCCGAAATGGATGAAACTTTGGACCAAGTTAAAGTGAAAATAGTATAATGAAAATTATCCTATCTGATTAACCTACACCTGGCCATCACCTGTGCTCAGAAATGGTTAGCGATTTTGTCAGGTAAAAACAAACCAACTTGTCTCCATTCTTGCTCCTTCCCCCAAATGTCACTCCCCTTTAGCCTGCTTTTCATAGCCCTTTTCTCTTTTCCCTCTTACCCCCTAATACCATCCTAAATCCCTTACCTTTCTCACTTCATGTTCCCCCTCTATCATTATATTTATCCTTTTATATCCGTATCTGTAACTGTGTCTGTATCTGTCTGAGTCTCTGTATTTACCTGTCTATTTTGTTTATACCTATACCGTGTTTTATTATCTGTGTGTCTGTATACCTTCGCGCCTGCCTGTCCACCAATCCATTCCTCCATCCATCTTCCCTCAGCCTCCCTCATTCTATCCCTCCCCCTCATGCATTGCTCAAGTGGTGGTGTATGAATGCCATTGAGGGCAGAAAGAGGCCCAGCACCCGACACCCCCTCCATCACGTCTGCTATTCACTGCCAGGCCTTCACTGATGATCCTTACCCTCCGTCTCAAGTGCACACATTCACACACACCCCAAATCTCAGTACACACACGATTCACACACACTGAAGTACACACTGCAGATTTGAATACACACACACACACACACACACACACACACACACACACACACACACACACACACACACACACACACACACACACACACACACACACACACACACACACACACACACACACACACACACACACACTTCTCACAAACTAGCAAGCACTTAGAGAGCGCTATCCTCCGCCAGTGTCATTGCCATATAAAAGGATCCTGATCCGGATCCGTGGAGATATTGTGTAGAATGCATAGGATCCAGATTCACTTCCAAATTTAATAAATTGTTCCGTGACCCATGGCCCATTCTTCCACAAAATTTTATTGAAATTGAGAACTTATGGAGATATTGTGCGGGATACGTAGGATCCGGATCTGCCCCCAAATGTAATCAATTCTTTCTTGGCCCATGGCCCACCGTTCCACAAAATTTCATTTAAGGTCATTGAAAACATTTAGAGATATTGTGCGGGATACTCCAGATCCGGATCCACCTCCAAATTTAATCAATTGTTTCTTGGCCCATAGCCCACCTTTCCACAAAATTTCACTTAAATCCATTGAGAACTTTTGGAGATATCGTGTGGACAAAGAGACAAACATAGGTGAATACATAACCTCCTCCAACTTCATTGGCGGACGTAACGAGTACACACACATCCTGACAAACACGCACACAGAAATGCAACACACATATCAAAAAATATTTGCACGTTCATATAAACCACACAAGTTCGTTGGCTTTACTCACATTTTTTTATTCCTCACATATCGTGCACACACGTACACACGCAGTGAACACGGAAACACGCACACACGTTGTCGACACAGCAACATAATGCACATTTATGTATACCAAGCACAGCCAATTTGCTACACCTCTCACTGCCTCATCACACACACACACACACACACACACACACACACACACACACACACACACACACACACACACACACACGCCGGTATACGTATATATTTGCACTTTCATGTATAACTGCCACACAGATTTGTTCGACCATTGCACACCCCACACATCCTGCCCACAAATATGCACATGTACTGAACGTTTAGATATGCACACATTACATTCACACAACATAGACACACGGCACATTTATGTCTACTAAACATTCTTCATTCAGTATACCTTTCACTGCCTGTCTGTGCTCCATTTTGCTCTCTCACCTGCACAGTGCTAGATAATAAAAGATAAACACACACACACACACACACACACACACACACACACACACACACACACACACACACACACACACACACACGATGTCGAGAGGAGGAGGTGTGGGGGAGAGTTGAGGGTGTGTGTGTGGACGGTATGCAAAGAAAAGCAAACTGCAGTAGAGATAATAGTTTTTTCGTGTTTGTTTGTTATAGAAAATATTGTTGCCATGATATCTGTTAGGACAATAAATGAAGAATGGGGGGAAAAATGGGATTAAATCAGAGAAGGTGACATGGGGGAGAGGGTTGCAGGAAGAAGGAGAGGAGGAAAGGCTGGATATAGAGAAAAGTGAGAGAGGAAGAGGAGAGGATGTGGGGAGAAGGGAAGAGGGAGACTGTGGAGTAAAATGATGGAGATGATGAGAGGGAGGAGTAAGACAAGGCGGTAAGGGGGGGGGGGTAGAAAGAGGGAGAGGGGAAACGGAAGTAACTCCCTCGTCTCCCGCTCACCAACATCCCTCACAGCTCATCTCGTTATCACCTGCAGTAAATAAAAATATAAAAACGAGTACAAGACCTGTTTATTGAAGTATGGGAGTATATTAATCCACCTCATTAACCCAAATAATAGCACCCCCGTCTCTCTAATTGCCCCTAATGGCCGCTCTGAAATGTTATCCTCCCGTATCGTTTCCCCTGTATTACCTGAGTTGTTAAGGTATAAAAGGTATATTTGGTCCTTCTCATTAACCTGTTTTTCGGTGAGGAAGTGTTTTTATGTTTTACTCAGGTTGTTAAGACATCCCTCCGGCAAAGGGGATTACTACTAACTGCCAATAAGTAGCACCTTCATAGCACCTCATCTAGAGCAGAGCGTTAGCCTCACCCTTATCGTAACATCATTATTAGTTAACTATTATTACTTCTAGACGATTTTATTCATCTCAGGAAGGATTTTTAGTTGTAGTGGGGTTAATAAAGGGAGTGTCCAACCCCTCCAGTCTCCGTCGTAGGCAGAATGAAATCGTCTGGATGTTGTTAGGTAATAATGACGTCCTCGTTTTGAAGTGATTAATGATAGGATAGAGCTGTGTTGTGTTTGTTGCGCAGTACACCTGCCCTGCAACACGCAACGATGGGTGTGTGTGTGTGTGTGTGTGTGAGAGAGAGAGAGAGAGAGAGAGAGAGAGAGAGAGAGAGAGAGAGAGAGAGAGAGATTACGAAAGTATTAGCTACAGGAGCTTCATATTCCACGGGAGTTGAGAACCTTGTACCGAAAATCATTAATGAGTGACAGACGGAATGGTTGGTTCCTAGAGTTGTTCCGTCATCTAAAAATAATAAATGAAAATAGAAAAATACAAGGTTTGGAAGCATATGGGTTAGGTTGAAGGATAGATGGTGATGGTGGTATGCAGTAGGTGAAAGAGGTATGGTAGTGGTATAGGTGAAAGTGGCATGGTAGTGGTATAGGTGAAAGTGGCATGGTAGTGGTATAGGTGAAAGTGGCATGGTAGTGGTATAGGTGAAAGAGGTATGGTAGTGGTATAGGTGAAAGTGGCATGGTAGTGGTATAGGTGAAAGTGGCATGGTAGTGGTATAGGTGAAAGTGGCATGGTAGTGGTAGTATAGGTGAAAGTGGCATGGTAGTGGTGGTATAGGTGGAAGTGGCATGGTAGTGGTATAGGTGGAAGTGGTGTGATAATGGCCCACCTAGTCAGTCTCAGTATATTGGTATAATTCTTCCAAATACCGGTGTGAGTAAGCCACCTTTAGCAAAACATTAAAGGCTACCGGCCACTACACATGAAAGCCGCCGACAGCGCCGCGATAATCCCACGCAAGCCGTCGACAGCGAGGAAATTGCACCTTAATCGCTACTGATACAACCATAACCCCTTCACGGCGTGGTATTTCTCCTGAACCTTAGCTTCATCATAACATACAGATTCCAATATAACAGTCGTATGGAAATTCAGGAGCAGGAGCAAATTAAGATGGCTTTAACCACTTCACTACATTGGCCTTTCCGTAGCTGTGTAAAATCGTATGGAGGTGCCAAGAACAAACAAGGAGAGGTAATTATATTATCATACGACAGGCATGAGGATAGGATAAAAACCACCGACCGTCAGCACTTTAATAGCGCTTCAGGCGTTACAAATAAAGAGAAACTTCATAACATCCAATTTACACTGTAGACTTAACGCTTTCAGTACGATTTTGTTATTCATGTTACTAATTCCAGACGATTTTTATTCAGTTTATGAAGATTTAGTAAAAAAGTTATTAGCGAAAAGTACAGTAAATCAAATTTCTTCAGTTCGAAGTCTTATACGATTGTTAAATATCTTCATGTGATAGCAAGAATGAAATACAAAAAGCGTGATCGAAGTAAATGGGGTCGAGATAAATAGCGCCATATCATCTCGTAAAATGCACCTTACTAGCACCTAAGTTACTACCAATAAGTTAGCATCATCACGCCGTCACGTTAACACCATAACGCCCTTAATTTTTGGTGTAATCATGCTGCCTGTAGACAATTTTATTCAGCTTAAGAAAGACCTTTTAGTAGCGAAGTGGTTAGTGAAGCCTACATCCACCCTCTCTAGAACGAAAAGTCTAGCGTAAGATTAATAAGTATCTTGTGGGGGTAGCAACGATTTAATATATCAGGCGTCATCGGAGTAAAAGGACTCGGGAGATATATGGCACCAAAACAATCAGTAAGAAGCACCATAATAGCACCTTCATGGCACCCCACACACCCTAAAGCGACTGCCAGACTTAGGAAAGGCCTGGTTGTCGTAATGGTTGATGGTTATCGCCGTGAAAATGTGGGGAGGGGACGCAAAAGGGGCGTAAGACGAATGGATATGGGATTGGCTGTGTCGATGGCTGGTGTGATGGAGTGGCACGGTGGTGATGGTGGTGAGGGGGATGATGGTGGTGGTGAGGGGAATGGTGGTGGTGGGGTTGATGGTGGTGGTGGTGATGATGAGGGGGATGATGATGGTGGTGGTACTAGTGATGAATGTACGATTGGGTATACAAAGGATCAGGTATGTGGATGACTGGTCTGATGGAGTGGTGGTGGTAGTGGTGGTGGTATTAGTGATGTATGTACGGTTGAGTATGGGATCAGCTGTGTCGATGGCTGATGTGATGGAGTGGCGGGGTGGTGATGGTGGTGGGGGGTGATGGAGTGGTGTTGGTTGGGATGGGAGTAGTGATGATGGCTTTGGCAGTTTAGTACTAGTATCGGGAGTGGCAGTGTCGGAGGGTGCTGTGAAGTTGTAGGGGTGATAGGGGTGGGGGTATTAGTGGTGATGGTTGTGTCAGTTATGGCATTAACATGGAATTAACTTTGTCGATGGGCAATGTGATGGAGTGGTGGTGGTGATGAGGATGGTAATGGTGATGATGGAGATGGTTAGGGTGAGTGGTGGGGCTTGTAGTGAAGGTGTTCGTGATGATGGTGGTAGTGGTTTGCTTGTGGTACTGTGGTAGCAATAGTACTGTGCAGATGATGGTAGTGTGGTGGTAGAGGTGGTGATGGTCGTAGTGGTATAGTGTTAATGGCGATCAATAGACTATGGGGCTAAGAGGTACGCTGATGATGGTGGTGGTGGTATTGATGATTGTAGGAAGAGTGATGGTCGTGGTGATTATGACAACAAGAGGCACGTTCTTCCCCCCCGCCCCCCCCCTCTCTCTCTCTCTCTCTCTCATTTGCTGTATACAGGTATATGTGTGTGTGCGTATTTGTTTATATAATTTCATTCCTCCTTCCTCATCTATCCAACTTTCTTCCTCTTTTCTGTATCCACTTCTCCACTACCCTTCTCTTCTCCCTCCTTCCCCTCCCTTCTTATCTCTCTCCTCTCTCCCTCCTTTCCCTCCTCCTTCCTCTTCCTCTCCTCCTCCATTCTAACCTCCCACCATCCCCCCATCCCCCCACCAGTATGAAGGATGGGTGTGCCTCGGTGACAATGGGTCCTCACCACCTCCCTCATTAGTCCCGTCCAGGTATCATCGCTCAGGTATATTGATCACCTCACGCTATTAGCCTGTCTTCTCTCTCGCTTTTACTTTTATTCCTTATTATCAATTTTTATTCTTTCCCCTTCTTAGATGTGTCTTGTTTTTTGTTTAATTATATGATCGTATTTATGTCTCTTCCTCATATCGTGTCGTCTTTGCCACTAACTTTTCTTCTGTATTTTTTTATCACTTCTTATTCTTCTCTCCTTGCTTGTATGTCTTAAAAATTTATTCTCCTGCTCCTCCTCCTGCTGCTGCTGCTGCTTCTCCTCCTCAGGTATCATGTCTCAGGTGTATTGATCACCTGACGCCATTATCCTGTCTTCTCTTATCACTTTCGTTCGTTTTTTTTTTTTCCCTTACCAGTACTTATAATTCAGTGTTGGACCTGCCTCTAATTCCTCCGTTTTTCTGACTATTATTATTAATAATATTATTATTATTATTATTATTATTTTTATTATTATTATTAGTTCTCGATTCATTTCTCTTCGATTTTACTTTCTTAGTCGATACATAATTTATATTCATTTCCTTCGCTACCTTCATTTTAGCCAGTCCTTTTTATACCTTCATGTCAGACTAATTTTTTGTTTATGTATTTATGTTTGTATGTATGTATGTATGTATGTATGTATATGTATTTATGTTTGTATGTATTTATGTATGTATGTATGTATGTTGGTGTAATATATATCTGTCTATCCTCATACATATTAATCTGAACCTTCTTGCTTATCTGATAATTTAATTTGTGCTTAACTTTTCTAACTTTTTTTTTTGTAATAGACTCAGGGTGTTTTAAGTGTGTGTGTGTGTGTGTGTGTGTGTGTGTGTGTGTGTGTGTGTGTGTACCAAGCAAGACTTTCTACATCTTTTCCTTCCTCTTCTTGTGCTTAATATCATCTCTCTATCTTTGTCTTGTCCTGATTCCCTACTGTTCGAAGACATTATATTTTTTCTTTATCGACAGCTGAGAAGTTTATGCAGGGACTCTCTCTCTCTCTCTCTCTCTCTCTCTCTCTCTCTCTCTCTCTCTCTCTCACACACACACACACACACAGTCACACATAACAAATTCAATACGCACCCCATCCCATCCACAACCGTAACAAAAACACGTAACAAAAGAGCATCAACAATTAAAGCGCTTCCACTGTTTTTGCTCACCCATTGAGTATAAAAAATTTCATGACATAGATGCGTTGGGCCATTAGCTTTTTTTTTTTTTTTTAGTTTTATTGTTTTTTTACCTTTTTTTTTTTTGCAAGCTCCCCACGCTCGCTTTGCAATTGCTTCCATCATAGAGCAATATATGGAGGGAGTATTTTTGCCGCCAAATGGGAAGTGAGGTCCACTCTGCCAATATTGTCCTCGCAGTTTCCAATAATTTTTGCCCGGTGTCTATGGCGGCCGTGATGGGTGTGACTGCTGTGTGTGTGTGTGTGTGTGTGTGTGTGTGTGTGTGTGTGTGTGAGAGAGAGAGAGAGAAAAAAAAATAACTACAAATTGTGTGTGTGTGTGTGTGTGTGTGTGTGTGTGTGTGTGAGAGAGAGAGAGAGAGAGAGAGAGAGAGAGAGAGAAACTACAAATTCATTCCTCCCCCCCTCTCTCTCTTTCTGTGTGTGAGTCTGTGTGTGTGTGTGTGTGTGTGTGTGTGTATGTTTAAGTGATTGTTTGTGTGTGATAATCCAGTGAATCGGGCTGCCATTATCCCAGCACTTTGAGTCTGAGTCGAGGGTGGGTTGGGGGGGGTATTGGTTGCTGCCTCTGCTCTGTTGGTGTTTGTCTTTGAGGGGGTTGTGTTTGTGTGTTTGGTGTTTGCTGTGTTGGCGATATTCTCTCTCTCTCTCTCTCTCTCTCTCTCTATCTATCTATCTCTATCTGTGTGTGTGTGTGTGTGTGTGTGTGTGTGTGTGTGTGTGTGTGTGTGTGTGTATTCTTTTGACTGTGTTTATATTGTGCTTGTGTTCATTTTTGCTCTGTGTTTTATATGCTCGGTTTATATTTGTCATGTGTTTATTTTAATGTTTGTGCGTTTTTATTTATATTTGTGCATGTCTTTTTTTATGTTTTTTTTTCATCAGTCTTGTATGTTAGTTTGTTTTACTGCGGCCGTGGTACTGTGATTTTTTCTTTTATGCTTTCTATACATATGCCTGCTCTGTTTTTTATGCCTTGTTTGTTTTTGCCTTGTTCATTTATCTTTGCCAGCCTGTGTGTGTATGTGTTTGTGTTTGTCTGGCTGTCCGTGTGTTTGTAAATAGGTCCATTCGGGTGATTATGTGTGTATTTGTGGCGAGGCGATTTGTGTTTTGTCCACTGCTTAATGTTATTTGTGTTTGGATGTGTTTGTGTGTTTGGTTGATATGAGTGGTTAATCCATTCAGACCGGGGACGTCTTTGGTAGTTTACTGTGAATTATTCTTGCTCTCCATAATTCATTCTGTCTCCTCCACTTTCTCTGCTATCTCCTTAACCCACTCATTTTCTCCTTGTTTCTCACACCTTTTCTTCTCATTATTCTCATTTCGCTTACCTCTCTCTCTCTTTTTTTTTTTTTCTTTCCCACCTCATTCCTCCCTCCTTTCCTCCCCTCTTCCTCTCATTTCCCTTTTCTGGTTCTTTCACTTTCCTCTTCATTTTTCCTGTCCTGTTTTGTTACTTCCGCATTCATTTCTGTCATTACCTCCTAACTCATCGCTTTCCTCTCAGTTTCTCTCACGTTTCCCCCCAGTTTGACTGTTCCTCTTTTACCCTGCCTGTCTTCTCCCCCTCCCCCTCCTCCTCTTTCTCATTTTCCTCCCATAACTTTTATCTCCCTCTCGTGTCAGCTCTGCCAATCTCTCTTTTATCACCCCATTTCTCTCACTTTTCCCTCGTTTCATTATCTCTTTCACGCACATTTCTCTTCATTTCTCACCTTTCCCTCTTGTTTCTTCTCCACCTCTCTCACTTCCCTCCGCCAACTTATTCTCTCCTTCCTCCCTCTTGTCTCCTTCCCTCCTGTGCCCCTTCCCCCTGGTCTAGCCCTTCATTAATCACTTGAGGTATCGTGGAGGATGATGATAAAGATAACAGTCAATTCAGGCACAATGCTGCATCCATCACCCTTCACCTCACTACACCAACACCCTCACTACTACTACCACTACCACCACAGTCTTACTACACCACCATCCTCATTACCAACACTACCACCACCACCACAATCTTACCTTACTAAACCTCCATCCTCACTACCAACACTACCACTACCCCTACTACCACCACAGTCTTCACCACCACTGCTACTTCTGTCTTCGCCACTTCCACTACTGCCTCAATCTTCACCGCCACTGCTACCTCTGTCTTCACTAGTCACCTACCTACTTCATCACGGTAACTGCCAGTATCACTACTACTACCACCATCACCACCACTGCCTTTATTATCACCACTACCTCTGCTACTATCTCCATTATTAACACTAACACCTTCTTTATACTGTTACGAATATTACCACCATCTTCATGACTACTGCCACAATCTCTACTACCAACACAGTCGTCTGTTATCACTACTACATCCTGCCAGTGTTGCCTTTCCCACTACCACTACCTCTGATACCACTACTATTACTGATACTACTACCATCAGAAGTTCTACCTCTACTCCCTCTTTTATCACCATTACTATCTTTACCAATACATTAACGTCACTTTCACTATCATCCATTTCAATCTGCATGGTTCTGAAACTCACTGTGCCATTCTCTCTCTCTCTCTCTGTTTCTTCTTCCATTCTCCGTTAATCAGTCCATGTTTTCACTCCATCCGTCTGTTTCTTCCTCCATATCGCATATAAGTTCTTTTTCAACATGTCTTTTTAATTCTCCAACCTACCATTCCTTCTCTCCAGCCAAATGTTCCAGTATGGTTCTAAAGAGTTACATCTCCCCATCTGTCTGTCCATAAATACATAAACACATCCATCTGTCCCTCACCGACCTTTTAGTGAATCATATGTTCTTGCTTAACTTCTCTTATTTGTATTAAAGCCCATCACAGGTGAGAGATTTCCCAGGAGCCTAATTAAATCTTTTGGCTGTAGCAATAAAGCAATAAATCGTTCAGTTACTTTAGGGATTAAACTGTTCTCATCTTAATTCATTTTCATTTAACGATCCAGTCTTTCTTTACCACAAGTCCATTAATAGGCTGTCGTTCATATTGCCTTCTCCACCTTCCCATTTAATCTTTTTCCCCTTTAGTTCTTTATCTCCTCGTAGTCATTAATTCTCTCGCTGCATAAATCTAGCTATCTATCCCTCCGCCTATCCATCTTTCACCCCCAGCTGTTTCATACTGTCTCCTCCATTTTTTTGCTTGTTAGAACTCCTTCCCCTCCATCAATTTTTAAGCCGTTCATCCATCCATCCATCCGTCTACCCAGTGCATTCGTACATTCTTCTTCTCTTCCTAAAAATTCTTCTGCCCTCCTTGTATCAGTTTCCTGCCTTCATCCATCCATAAATCCATCCTTCTGTCCATCCACCAGCTCTGGAAAAATTTCTCACCTCTCTTTAAATTTTCTCTCCTTCCTATATTTTTTCCCTCCATCTTCCAACCATCCATTATTTGTTTCCATCCATGCATAAATCTATCCATCTATCTACTCCCTGTTTTTCACCTACCCGTATAACTGTGCATTTTCTCTCCCTACAGTTTTCTTTTTCGTGCGTTTGCTTATCTCTTCCTTCCCTACTTCATCAATTCTCAAGTTCCCTCTGTCCACCTGTCCTTCCATCCCACCCTTTTATCTAAAAGATAATCTTTCTCCTATAGTGTCTTCTTCCTACAAATCCCTCCATTCTCCTTTCTATGTTTCCTTCTCTCCTTCCTACATTTCCTTCTCCCCTCCCTTCAGTTCCCCGCCTTCTCCTCCCAACCATCAATTCTCCGCTTCCATCCGTCCATAAATCCATCCATCTATCCCTCCATCCACCCCCTGCTTGCCCTCCACCCCTGCGTCCATTTTTCACCCTCGTCACGGCCATTATTCTGATATTCATTACTCTCAGGATCATTTTTCATAGTTCATATCATGCGTGCTTCCTCCGGGGGCTCCCTCTCTCCCTCCTTCCCCCTCTCCTTCTCTCTTCTTTCTTCCTTCTCACTCTTGCTTCATCATTTCTTTATTCTCTCTCTTGCTTCTTCGTTTCTTCATTCTTTCTCTTGCTTCCTCGTTTCTCCATTGTCTGTCTCGCTTCGTTTCTTCAGTCTTTCTCTCCACAGTTATTTTTTTTTTTATACTTTTCCGTTTTGTCTGACGCTTTTGCTTTCCTTTTAGCCCTCCTTCTCCTCTTCCTCCTCCATTTTATTGTCTTTGTTGCATTTTCGTTCATTCCTTATTTCATTCTTTTACCTTAATAGACGGTCCTTTTGTTTCTTGTCCTACTTTATTCCTTCCTCATCTTTCTCATTCCTCCGTCCACCTTTCTTCTCCCTTTCATTCCTCATTACTCATTCAGTATTACTGCTTTTAATGTGTGTGTGTGTGTGTGTGTGTGTGTGTGTGTGTGTGTGTGTGTGTGTGTGTGTGTGTGTGTTAATTTCCTCTCTGTTTTCCTGCTGCTTTTTTCGTAATTGTTCCTCTCTTGTTCTCTCCTTTTTCCTTAATTGTCTTTTGATCCTTGTTGTTCTCTCTTAATCCTGTTTTTCTCTTCCTTTCTCCTCTTCTCTCCTCTTCTCTTTGCATTCCTTCTCTTCTTCACTGTCTTCCTCTCTTTCCCCTTTTTTCCTCACATCTCATTTATCCCTGACTTTCCATCTCTTTCCGATTCATGTATTTGTTCTCCCTCTTTCTCCTTATTCTTTCCTCTAATTTCCTGTCTGGTTTCTTCAATCTTTCCTCTCCTTATACTCCAGTTTCCTCATCTTTCCTCTCCTCCCTCATCCTATCTATTGGTTCTTCTCTCTTATCCTCCTCCATTTTCATCTTTTTTTTCCCCGCTTGCTCTTTCTCCTCTCGTGTTTTCTCTCCAGTTCTTCTTCTGTTCTTCCACATTTCTGTTTTCCTTCCCTCTCCTCTGCGTTCTTCCTCTCCACCCTCTTTTCTCTTCTCTCCACCCTCTTTCCTCTTCTCTCCACCTTCTTTCCTCTTCTCCCTCTTTCCTCCTCTCTCCTTCCTCTTTCCTCCTCTATCCTTCTCCACTTCCACTTTCCTTCTCAGTCCTTCCCTCTTCTCTTCCCTCCTCTCTCCTTCCTCTTTCCTCCTTTCTCCTTCTCTCCATCCTCTTTCCTGTTCTCTACTCTCCTCCCTCTTTCCTCCTCACTCCTTCCCTCCCCCCTCTTTCCTCTTCTCTCCTTTCCTCCATCTCTCCCTCCTTCGGCCAGTGCCCCATCTCATTGCCACCTCTGATACAGCGCTTCTGATGGATGACTTCCTTTCCTCTTGTAGCTCTCACTCCTTTTTCCTACTCTCTCTCTCTCTCTCTCTCTCTCTCTCTCTCTCTCTCTCTCTCTCTCTCTCTCTCTCTCACACACACACACACACACACACACACACACACACACACACACACACACACACACACACACACACACACACACACACACACACACACACACACACACACACACACACACACACACACATTTTCTCTTGCTGCTTCTCACCATCCTCCTCGTTCTGTCACTTTATTCTTCCCTCCCTTCCTCATTCCTCTCTCCCTATATCCCTCATCCCACTTTCGTGTCCTTCCTTATCTCTCTCTCTTCCTACCTCCCTCCTTCCATCACTCTCTCCCTTACCCTCCCTCCCTCTTCCCCTCTCTTTCTTCCTTCTCCATCCTTCCATCATTCCCTCTCTCTTCCCTCTCCCTCCTTCCCCCATCCATCCCTTCTTCCCATGACCCCTCTTTCCCTCCCCCCCTTCCCTCCCTCATCCTTCTCTGACTGTCGGTCCCTTTTTCATCCCTCAAGCGATCTCTCTCTCTCTCTCTCTCTCTCTCTCTCTCTCTCTCTCTCTCTCTCTCTCTCTCTCTCTCCATTATGTATTCATCTACTTATTTCGTATCTTAATCATGGAATATCATCAAACCTACCAGGGTCGTTCATATTTGTCGACTCTGAATTACTAGCATAAGGAATAATATCATTTAAGTGAAGTTGTGGGTTATTTTTTTCTTAATTTGCTTCTTCTACCCCTCTCTTCCATTTCTACTTTGCATACACCCTCGCTGCGCATCTGTCTTCCAGTGCATAAATTTTTCAGTCTAGATATCTGTGCTGAGAGAAGTGCATGTGGAGTTCCATGTAGAGACAGACAGACACCCTGATATATCATTTACCAAACCGGTCTTCATCCCAGCTAAGCCTTCCACATCTTCACCATCCCTGCCAGACTTTCCCACATCATTACGCTCATTCATACCCCACCATACTCCCACACCATACACATCCCAGCCATCACATCCTCGCGCAACCTCCCACATCCGTACCAAACTTTCCTACACCTCTCTCACCCACCCATCATTTTCAGGCATGAGTGACCCACATATTCACATCCCAACACCCCTGCTACACCCACTCACACATCGTCCCATACACCCCTTCTACATCCCCTCCCACACACTCCATCTACACCCACACACCGTCCCACACACCGCTTCCCCACCCTCACGCACCCCACCACACCCTCACACACACACACCCTCCTGCACACACACCCTCACACACTTTCCTACACACACACACACACACACACACACACACACACACACACACACACACACACACACACACACAGCCCGCAGACAGATGGATAGCGCTGCCGTTCCTCCGCAGACGTGATAGATAGTAGGTCAGCAGCCGCCGCCACCGGAATGGACGCGTGGGGGAAGATGGATGAGGGGAGAGGCGGGCTGGACAGGCGGGGAAGCGGGGAGGTGCCAGATGGGGAGAGAGATTACCTGCAGATGGGAGAGTTGAGAGCCAGGCGATAGAGTGACTGGGATGAGAGAGAGAGAGAGAGAGAGAGAGAGAGAGAGAGAAAGTGAGGAAATGGGCGATAAGATAGAGGTGATGGGGGAGTTGTTAGGGGGATGAGAGGAGGGGAGGAAGAGGACGTAGACGGAACAGTATATAGTAAGGAACATTAAAGGAAAAAGATAATGACATACAAAGTAGCAGTAGAGGAGTTAGCAAACTGGTGGTCACAGCCCTCATTAGCACGGGTACCTATTTATTTATTTATTTATTTATTTATTTATTTCTTCTTGCCATCGAGGTACAGCTTCAATAGTTGACTTAGCGGAGGTCTGTGGCAGTGACGGGAGTAGAAAGTCTGCATTATTTCCTTTAGTAACATAGATTTTCAAGGCATTTATTATGATCTCGTATTATTTTGTGGTTTATTCTTGTTGGTACCAGACGATTTTATTAAGTTTAAGAGAATTACCTGCCGATCAAGGAACTATTAATGGTTGTATTTAATTATTCAGTTCGTAAAGCTCATGTCCAGGTGAATAAAGTCGTCTCGTGGCCGGACTTATCACCTTTTTTTTTTTTTTTTTTTCGGGGTCAGGCCAAAGATTTTTCCACGCAGAGTTCGGGAGTCAGAGAATGGCGGATGAACAACAAATAGAGGTCGTGTACACAGAGTGGGCGACCCGTGGCGCTTGATGGGTGCCGGGACACATTTATTTTTTCCCCACCGCACGCCATTTTCTTTATTTCAGGATTGTTTTATTTGTTCTGAGTTCGTAATTAATTGTGCATAATTTTCCTGTTACTGTCTATAAGCTACGTAAAGAATCAGTCACTAGGGAGATGTAGGGGCCCCGTAGTCCAGAACATGAAAGATAGACAGTCGACCAGCGCCCCCACCCCCCCTTTTTTTATGCTAGGAAGAAGGAACCACAGGCCAGAACCCCGCAAATTTTTTTCCTTATATTTTCGTAAACCCTTCACCAGCTTCATGGGAATTGTACCAGCTGCGCCAAGGGACCCATCACCCTGTTACAGAACCCTTGAACACAAACACTACGAGGCAAGGAGCAGGGTGTGATAAGAGAAGTGTGTCTTGGTGGTCTGTGCTGTTCTTTGGCGGTGTTTTGGTGTTAGATGTGTAGCTAAATTGAACCTCAGAAACACTCCAGCACACACAAACAGTACAAACAGAGCCCTTAAACACAAACACTGCGAGACAAGGAGCAGGGTGTGACAAGCTGTGTCCTGGTGGTATGTGTTGTTATCTGGCGGTGTTTTGGTGTTAGATGTGTAGCTAAATTGAACCTCAGAAACACTCCAGCACACACAAACAGTACAAACGAGCCCTTAAACACAAACACTACGAGACAAGGAGTAGGGTGTAATAGGCGAAGTGTGTGTTGGTGGTCTGTGCTGTTATCTGGCGGTGTTGTGATGTAAGGTGTGTTGTGGTGTAGGGTGTGTTGTGGTGTAAGGTGTGTTGCGGTCAGGCTTTATTTGATGCCCGGTCTCCACTCTCAAATTAAGACCCAGATAAGAGGGCTGGGTTGTTTAATGGGATGGGAGATACGGCCACCTGTTTCTCGTAGATTCCTTGGCTTGTCTTTTTATTATTATTTTTTGCAGCATATTAAACTCCATGCTAGTCTTTATTTTTTTTTTTTTTTGCAGCGTATTAGACCCCTTACTCGTCTTTACTACTTTATTGCAGTATTTTTACCCCTATCTAGTCTTTATTATTTTTAGTGTGGATTTTTAGACCCCTTGTTTGTCTGATATTTTTACTGCGGCATTTTTCACACCTTGGATGTTTAGGTATTTTTATTGCAACATTTTTTACCCTTTGCTTGTTTTTTTTAATTAGTTTCATTGCAGTATTTTAGAACCTTTTAAATTACTTATATTTCGGCATTTACCCCTCGTGCAGCTAAAACTTGAAATTTTGTGTTCATGGAGTGTCTGCGTTTTGAAGTAAGGGGGATGGTATGGTATAGATATCATAGAGTGCAATCTTGAAAACACATGGAAGGACATTCTACTTCTTGTCTTAAATGTCCGCGTCCAACATTCATGATTACCTCTATCTGTTCTGTAGATATTTGGCGTATTACTGAAGACGTGTTTCATAATTTTACCCAAACACCATTACAGAAAGGTTGGGTGGGGAAGAGAGAGAGAGAGAGAGAGAGAGAGAGAGAGAGAGAGGTGGACTGGGATAAATAGGAGGTGTGCAGTGGAGAGACTGGTACGGATGGCTGGTGGGCCCTCCTGCCTCATTAGCTAGGGAGAGAAGAGGAGGAGGAGGAGAGGAGAGAGAAGGAGGAGGAGAAGTGGAAGAAAGAAAGGGGGAGGAAAAGGAAATGATGAATGGGAGAAAACTGAGAGGGGAGGAGAGAAAAGAAGGCGAAGAGAATGAGGAGGAAATAAGGAAGGGAGAGTGGGACAGGGGAAAAGGAAAACATGAAAAGGGAAAACCTGAGAGGAGGAGAGAAGAGAAGAGAGGAGGAAAGGAAGGGAAAATAAGGGAGGGAAGAATGAAAGGATGGAGAGATGAGGAGGAGGAGGGAAAATGAAGATGAGGTCAGAGAATAGAGGAGGAGAATGAGAAGGAACGAGCTAAATGAAGAGGAACAGAGAAGAGAGAAACGGAAGAGAGAGGAGCAGAGGAGGGTAAAAGAGAATGGAGACAAAGAGGGAGAGAGAGGAGAGAAGAGGAGAATAGAGTGATACGGATGACTTGTGGACGATATTGCTTCATTAGGTGTGGAGAGAAGATAGGGAAGAAGATTAGAGAGAGGAGAAGAGGAGAAGAGAGGAGAGAAAAGAGAGAGGAGAGGAGAGACGAAGACAGTAAAGGAGGGGAGGGGGACACGAGAGCAGGATAAGAGAAGGATATGTGAAAGGAGAGCAGAGAAAGAAAAGTTGGAAGTAGAGTGGAAAGGAGGAGATTGAAGAAAATAGGTGGTAGGAGAGAAAAAGAGAATTGGAAAAAGGGAAAATAATTAATAAAAAAGACTAAATGAGGCGAGGGAAAATGAGAAATCGGGAACAGATCTAAACGAAGAGGGAAAAAAAAGCTAGAAGAACGAATGGAGTAGAATAGAAAGAAGAAGAATTAAAAATGAAAGCAAACTAAGCAGTCCTATTAGTTCGTGTTTGTTACAGTGTAGGATATGAGTGTGATGTCTGTTTTATGAGAACGAGATAAGGAGACCAAAACAAATCTTGAGAGAGAGAGAGAGAGAGAGAGAGAGAGAGAGAGAGAGAGAGAGAGAGAGAGAGAGGCATAAGAAGAAAGGAGGAGAAAGTTAGAGGAGTAAGAAAAGTAAATAGAAAAGAGAAAGTTGCAAGTAAAATAGTGCGTAAAAGAGGAGGAGGAGGAAGGGAAAAGGGGAAAGGAGGAAGAAGAAAGTGCGAAGGTAAATATTTAAGTGGGAGGAAGAGTAAGAGAAGGAAATGAAGTGGAGAGAGATTAGACGTAGGGAGTGAAACATAAAGCAAGAAAGAACGAAGAAAAAGAGGAGAAGTAAGAAGATGAGCAAGGGAAAGAAAAAGTGAGAGGCCTTTAAGGGCAAAATTCAAGAAGATGACTGAAGAAAAGGAAGAAGATGGATAAGAATAAGTGGAGGAACAAAAAAGTAAAAAAAAAAAAAAAAAGTAGGGGAAAAATGAAGAAGTAAGAAGGGTAAGAGAAGAAAAAGAGAGTGAAAGAGAAGGAAAAAGATTAAAAGAAGAAAGAAACTGGAGTCCCCTCCAAGGGAGGAATCACACCAGCCGCAAGCCAATACAAATCAAGCGCGGCTCGAAATATGACCTTGACCTACTTTCACTGATTTCGAACCCATAGAATATTTTCATCCCTACTTCACACTTGTAAAATCTTTTGATGGTATTTTGAGCGGTTGCAAAGTTATCGTGGTAACAGACACACAGATCTTGACCTACTTTCACCAATTTCGAACTCATGATCTATTATTTTGTTCCCTACTACACACCTGTACAATTTTGTGATGATATCTTGAGCGGTTGCGAAGTTATCTTGCTAATAGACACATACACGCGGACAGACACATAGACAAATTGAAAACAATACCAGCTTCGCTATCGCGGCTGGCAAAGAAGAAGAAGGAGGGGACAGAGCAATTAGACCAGAGGTGTAAGAGCATGAGTCAAGAAATGTAAGAAGGAAGAAAAGCAAGAGCGAGAACAGGAGAAAAGAGGAGGTGGGACGCGTGGAAGCAAGAAAGAAGAGTGGGTGGGACGATTAAAGAAGTAAGAATAGCAGGAGGAAGAAGAGGAGGAGGGAAGAAATCAAGGAGCAAGAAGAGCGCGTGGCAAGAAGAGAGAAGTAAGAAAAACAAGAGGAAGAGGAGGAGGAAAAGAGAGAGAGAGAGGAGGAGTGAAGGCAAGAAGAGTAGGCATGAAGCAGAGCGAAGAGGCAAGAGGAAGAGTAAGAGAACCAAGAGGAGGCGGGAGGAGTGAAAGCTGTTAGTTAGTGCCGCCATTACCCGCCCTGATACCGTCCTGAAGGGTAGTAAAAGGCGGACTTAAAAGGCGTGTTTACTTAAGATGCCGGATTTATGCCTGGCGTCTCGTGAGCTGGGGAGGTTGCGACAGGAGGAAGGGGATGGGGGAAGAGGAGGGGGAAGGGTAAGAGTGAGGGGGTGGTAGGGGACGTGGAAGGGGAAACGGGGTAGAGTGAGAGGGTGGTTACAGGGAAGGGGTGTGATGGGGGACGTGGGAATGGAAAGGATTTGGAATGAGGGGGTGGTGACAGGATGACAAGGAAGGGGGTGTGTTGGGGAACGTTGGAAGGGGAAAGGATGAGAGTTATGTGTGGAGGGGAAGAAGCTGTGTGATAGGGAAGGGGTTTGAGTGTAAGTGGGTGGGGAGAAGGAATGTGATAGGAAGGGGTACAAGAGGAAGGGGTGAGTGGGGACGGGGATGTTGATAAAGAAGGGGTGTGAAAGTGAGGTATGGGTGGGAGAGGGATTGTGATAAGGCATGAAGGGGGAATGGGTATGAGAGGGAAGGTATGTGTGGGGGAGAGGTGTGCGAAAGTGGGGAGGGCGAAGGGGTAAGAGGCAAGGAAGGGTGTTGGAGGGAGGAGATGGGTTGGATAAGTTTTGATAGTGTGGATGTGGGTGTGAAAGCACGTGTGTGAGTAAGGGGGAAAATGATATGAGAGTGAGGGAGTGGGCGGGGGAGAGACATGGAGAGTGAGGGAGGAGGGGAAAGGAGAGGGAGAGGTTGTGGTAGGATTTAGAACGGGTATGGGTGTAAGAAAAACTATGGGTGTGAAAGTGCATGTGTGATTGAGGTGGGGAAGGAGTGTGAGACTATAAGGGTAGTGGACAGAGGTGGGAGATATGGATGTGGGTGTGAAAATGTGTATGTGTCAGAGGAGGCAGAGTTGCGACTTGGAGGGAATGGGGGTGAGAGAGTAGGTGTGAGAGTTGGGGGAGAGAGTTAAGGTGTGGCGACAGGGAATGTGGGTGTGGGGGGAGGAGGATATGAGACAAAAAGGTGTGGGCTTGAGTGAGAGTAGGTAGTGAATGGGTGTAAAATGGAGAGTGGATTGTGATGGAGGGGTTTGGGTGTGAAATAGATAAGAGAATGGGGAGGGGGGTCGTTACGGAGTTGGTGCGAGAGTAAGTGTTAAGGGTTGAGATGGAATTTTTGATAGGGAAGGGGTAAATTTTTAATGTTGAGAAATTGCGATAAGGAGTAGGTATGAGTGTGTGTCAGGTAAGGAGTTGTGACAGTTAGAGAATAAGTGTGAGAGTGGGAGGAAGAAAGCTGTGACTGGCAGTGGGTGTGAGTGAGTGAGAAGAAGGGTTGGGAGCTGTGACAGTGAGAGAGTGTGTGTAAGAATGTGAAAGGCTATGACATTGAGAGAGTGAGTGTGAGGGGGAATATAACAGGATGAGATAGACGAGCTGTCATGGAGGAATGACAAGGTAGTGACTGAAAAGGATAGCAAGAGGTGAAAGAAGTGAGAGGTTAGAATGACTGAAAAGGAAATGAAGAGGCTTGAGAGAGAAATTGGGGTGAGGGTGATAATGGGGCATTGAGTATAGAAATGTGATGAATGGTTGAAGAGTGAAAAGGAAGAGGTGTTTGGTAGGGAAGTGAGAGCATGGTGAGTGTTGTTGCCTGCGAGGAATGGAGTTGTGACAAGGTGTGGGAGTATATTATGATGGGAGTGTGTGTGTGTGTGTGTGTGTGTGTGTGTGAGAGAGAGAGAGAGAGAGAGAGAGAGAGTATGGATTTTGGCAAAGTGTAGGGGAACACAATTTTAAGAGAGGAAAAGAATGGGTGTTTAAGAGGCATTTGGGAAGTGTGGAAGTGTGTTAAATGGGGATGTGGAATATGTGTGTGTGTGTGTGTGTGTGTGTGTGTGTGTGTGTGAGAGAGAGAGAGAGAGAGAGAGAGAGAGAGAGAGAGAGCACTTGAGTATGTTTGGGTGATGGGAACCTGAATAATTAGGTGTGAAGAAGTATGGTTGTTTAGGGAAGCTTTGACGTATGTGAGAGAGAGAGAGAGAGAGAGAGAGAGAGAGAGAGAGAGAGAGAGAGAGAGATGTGTGTGTGTGTGTGTGTGTGTGTGTGTGTGTTGTGGAATGTGGTGTGACGTTAACCATATGCCATGTTTACCCTACTTACGAGGTCTGACTTGTTTATTATCAGCCTCTCACAGTCCAACCAGGCCATGAAAAGTCTGCCCTCCTCGTGTACCAGGCATCCATTTAGCACATACTTAACCTTTCACTGCTATGGACACAGTTAATTCATTCAGGTTAAGGGCAGTCGATTTTTTTTTTCTAGCTTTGAGAAATCTTACATCAGGTCACCATACTCGTTTTCACTTTAACTAGGCCTAAGCTTGCCCTCTCGGTCTGTAATGCTGAGTCGTAACAATAGGTTAATACTGGAATATGATGCTCGTCACGAAGAAGTGCTATGGAAAGATTGTTGAGTAGTATTTTCTCACCTACCTACGTGAAGTAAACCGCAAAAAGTCGAATATCTGGGCCAAGTTGAAGTGAATTCAGCTTCCCTTTAGCACATGATTTTCCCTCCTCAGTTTCTTTATTTATTTATTCATTTTGCCTCGTCTTGCTTTTCCTGTTGTATTGTTTCCCACAGTCCTTTTCGTCTCGTCCATGGTTCGTCACCCTTCTTCTCGTCTCCTTCATGATTCTCCACTTCTTTGTCTCTTCAATGCATTCTGCGTTCCTTGTCCCTCCCAGTCATTCTTCTCTCTTCCATTATTCTCTTTTCCTTGTCGCTTCCATAATTCTGCCATTTTCTTTTCCTTTCTTCAGTCTCTTCGCTCTGTTACCAAAATGCTTCTCTTGTCCATATCTTTCTCTCTCTTCTTTCATTCTCCATATTTTTTCTTGCCTTTTTGTCGTTCAGTTTTGCTGTACTCTTTTTCTTCATTGTTTTTCCCATTGTTGGCTGCCATATATTTTCCCTTCTCCCCATTCTGTGCCTCTTCATTTCCTCTCCTTACCTGCTTTCTCTCTAACTTCCCTATCCCATTCTGTATCCCTTTTCGTCGTTCCCTCTAACTTTCTGTTTCTCTTTCTTGTTTTCTTTCATCCTCTTCAGTTAATTCTTTGCATTTTACATTTTTTCGCTCTTTCCTCTTTTTTCTTTTCTTTCCCAGTTCTCTTTTTCTCCATTTCTCTTTTCTTTCCCTGTCCTGTTTTTCTGCATATCCTTTTTTAATGTTATTTTCCCATTTTTTTTTCTTTGCATTTCTTCTCATTTGTCATTTCTTTCACTTCTGCTTCATTCCTTTCTTGCCCTTCTATTCTTTCAATTTTCTCTTCCTCTCTTTCTGTCTCGTATTTTTCTCTCTCGTATTTTTCTCTCTCGTTACTCCTACTCTTTTATTCTCCTCCTTTCTATATGTTCTCTCCCATTTTCTTCCTCTTCTCTCTCTTTAATCAGTCTCACCATCTCATCTCATTTTACCCTCGTTCCCCTCACTTTTTTTTTTTTTTTTTTTTTTACTGTTCCCCTCTCTTCTCATTCTGTCTCCCTCGTCATTTTCTCTCTTCTTATTTTTCCCCTCTTTTGTCATTCTCTCTCTCCCTCTTCATTCTCTCTTTCTCTCTCTTCCCCTCCGTCCTGGCGTACAAGGGAGAGGCTGAGGATAGATGAACTGGCAGGAGTCGTTTGTTTCCTCCGCCTTCATCCATTATTCTTGTTAGTCATCTCGCCTTTCCATTCTCTCCTCCTCCCTCTTCTCTCTCGCTCCCTCTTCCCTCTTCTCTCCCTCTTCCCTCCTCTCTCCCTCTTCCTCCCTCTCTGTCCATTCTTTCACTTTCCTTCTTTCTCCCCGTCCTCTTCTCTCTCCCTCCCTCTTCCCCTTCTGTCTCCCTTCCTCTTTCCGCTTCTCTCTCCCTCCCTCTTCCCTCTCCCTCCATCTTCCCCCTTCTCTCTTCCTCCCTTTTCCCCCATTTCTCTCCCTCCCTCTTCCCCCTTCCCTCTCCCTGCCCCTTCCTTCTCCCTGCCCCTTCCCTCTTCTCTCTCTTCCCCCAGCTGTCTATACTTTCACTTTGCTTCTCTTTTCCCTTCCTCTTCGCTCTCCTTCCCTCATCCCCCTTTTCTCTCCCCTCCTCTTCCCGCTTCTCTCTCCCTTCCTCTTCCCTCTTCTCTCTCCCTTCCTCTTCCCTCTTCTCTCTCTCATCCCCTTTCTGTCCTTTCTTCCACTCTCCCTCTTTTTCCTCCTCTTCTTCCTTCTCCTTTCCTGAAACGAAAGTGCATTCCTTTAGTAAAAACAAATAATTAATGAGTACCAGCACTTTAGGAGATTTTGTTTGTGCTCAGGAAGCGTTGGTGGATGAAGATATAGTATGTAGTTAAATTGTAGCGTGTATTTATTTGGCTTGCTCATTGTTCAGTCTTATCAGATTTCTGTGACTGTTCATTATAATGTTGTTAATTTCTGGCTTGTCGTAAGGGCTTGTTTTTTATTATCTTTGCTGTCAGCTTGAGTGAGAATAATGTGAAGGCTTTGAATAATGTGTTCACTGTGTTGATTCCCACGAGAACCCTAGCTCCGTGTCAGTTACGAGTTTTCCGCGCTTGTTTTGCTTCACTTTTTCACTACTTGTAGAGTTCCTTGCTCCCTTGCGTTATTTACCGATGTTTCCCTCCAGTCCTCACTCCCTCATCTTATTTTCCACGCCTTTCTTTGCCTCCACCTCTCCCTGCTACTGCCTTTTCATCATCCAATCATTTTTTCTCCTTCCCTGTGCTACCTTCCCTTCCCTTCCCGCAATCCCCTGTCGCTTTTCCTTACCCTTCTGTTTTCTCGTCTCTTTACTTTCTCTCCTTCTACCAAGTTCCCATTCTTTTCCCCTTCCCCAATTGGACTTCCTTTTTTTATTTTTTATTTTTTAATCCTTGTTACTCACTTATCACTTACGTATCCCAATTCACTTCCCGTCTCTTCCCTTTCCGCATCCTTTTCCCTTCCCTTCCCTTCCGTATCCTTTTCTCTTCCCTTCCCTATCCTTTTCTCTTCCCTTCCCTTCTGTATCCTTTTCTCTTTCCTTCCCTTTCCGTATCCTTTTCTCTTCCTTTCCCCATCCTTTTCTCTTCCCTTTCCGTATCCTTTTCTCTTCCCTTTCCTTTCCGTATCCTTTTCTCTTCCCTTCCCTTTCCCTTCTGCACCCATCCCTTCCCTGGTCGTGCCCTTGCCTGGCCAGTTCAGTGTATAAATCAGGCCGCGTCCAGGCTGCCGCCCCGGACTGGCCACTGAGCCTTGATAAATCACCGGAAAGTTGCAGTGGACGCGAGTGAGCGATGACCACCAGCCCCTCTCACACCACCTGGGCCAGAGGGGGGTGGGAGGGAGGGGAAGAGCGAGGAGAGGTTGAGGAGAGGGGAGGGAAGAGAGGGAAGGCGGAGGAGTAAAGGAGAGTACAGTGTGTGAGGTAGATGGGAGTGAGAGAAGGAATGAGTACATACATACATTAAGGGAATTACATAGGGAATACAGATAAAAGATTTCCTGTTTCCCTAGAACAATTATATCTGCTAGCATAAAACTAACTATTGCGAAGATCTAACCAACTTTTCAGGATTGGGAAGAAAGCTCTGTCCATCACACCTTATTTTATGTAACCGACAGGAAAAAGATAGAAGCATACCATGATCATTAAAAAGAAGAGACATAATTGTAAATAGTATGATCTCTCTCGCTGGAATAAGTTGTGGGGATGAGATCAAGAGGGAAGGGAGCTGGTGTGAGAGGTGATGAGTAATTACCCTCTCCTCTCAAGCCCGAAGGGAAGGAGAGGAGGAGGAGGCACGGGAAGAGGTGTTAAGGGAAGGGGAGAGGGAATAGCAAAGTAGGTGAGAGGAGATAAATAGTTGAATTAGATAAGACGCTTGAAAAATGAGAGAGAATCGCTAATAAAAAGAGAGAGGAATGATACCTGTGAAAAAGGAGAAATAAGGAAAATGAGAGAAAACGATGTAGAAAAATACAAAAACTTGATAAATGGAGAGAATAATCATACACGAGATAAAGGATAAATAGCAAAATGAAAGGTGTTGTGGAAAAATAAGAGAAAACTGCTGATAAAAGGAGAGAAGAATGATACGTGCGAAAGGAATAGGAACCTATATTACGGGAATATTCTTTTTGAATTGTAATATATTGCCTGGTGGTGGCTAAAGCATTTGTTGGAGAAAGACATCATTATCATCATATCATTATCATTATCATCATCATTATCATAAGAGGTTAACAGGGAATGAATTTTACCCTTACAGTAAGCGAGTTCCATCTTGAACTGATTACGGTTTTATAAGTAGCAAAAATAATCATAATAATCGCCATTGCTTTGAAGGAGTTAAGTAGAAAGGAAAGAAATGGAAGAATATGAGTAAATTGAGGGATAGGAGAAGGAAGGAGAGGAAAAGGAAGAGAGGAGAGGAGAGGAGAAGGAGGAGAGGAGAGGCAAGAAGTGCATGACGAAGATGGAGGGAAAGAGGAAGTGAGGAGGAAGTTCCTGAGGAGATGAAGTGAGAGGGAGAGGAAATGAAGGTGTGAGGAGGAAACTGGAGAGAAGTGTGGAGAGAGAGAGAGAGAGAGAGAGAGAGAGAGAGAGAGAGAGAGAGAGTCTGTAAATGCGGGGATGCTAATCAAATGACAGAGGGAAAGAACTTAATTAAAACACACACCCACACGAAACATGCTAAGATTCTCACTTCATAGAATTACGCTTATTATGTTAACCTTATGAATGTCTCGATCAGTCTGTTCATCTTTGTCTGTCATCTTCATCTTTGTCTGTCTGTCACACCTTATTTATGATTAATTAGTTAACAAATTTATATGTTAATGTAATCGTAAAGCGTGAAGGAAGAGAAACAAGCACAAGGGAGATAAAATGTAACTAAAGACAATTACCTTCTTGCGAGAAAAGAGCAAGACTTGGAGTACTATGATGGAGCACGAAGATACTCCACCTTCATCTTTTTCCCTCTCCTCCTCCATCATTTTCTCTCTCCTCCTCGTACCATCTTTCTTCCTCTCCCCCTCCCTTCTTCTCTCCCTCTCATCTTTTGCCACATCCTCGTCCTAATTCCCCCCCCCTCTCTCTCTCTCTCTCTCTCTCTCTCTCTCTCTCTCTCTCTCTCTCTCTCTCTCTCTCCCTCCCTCCCTCCCTCCCTCCCTCTCCTTTTTCCCATCCTCCCATCCCTTTCCCCTCAGCCCGTCTTCTACTCCATCACAGCCACCTCGCCAATCCGTCATCATTATATTTTCTTCTGTATCTCCCGGCCTCTGTGCTGGGCCGGGGCAATTAAGGTTAATAAAGATGGAAGTGCCTTTGTTTGGTGATGGTATTATATGTAGAAATGCGTAGAGGGAGTTGATGATGATTGTGGTGGTGGTGGTCGAAGAAAGTTGGTGGTGGTGATGATGCTGATGATGATGATGTAGGTTGAATAGTGAGAGAGAGAGAGAGAGAGAGAGAGAGAGAGAGAGAGAGAGAGAGAGAGAGAGAGAGAGAGATTGGACTGATGAAAGCACTAGACTACAGCACGTTCATCTTTACTTCCATTTGCTTCATTATTCACTGGTAAAATTGCCTCCCAAATCACCCTCAGTATTATTACAAGCTAATCACTCACTTGACCCTTTACCTGCTGCTCCTTCTGCTGTGTTTCTCATCTTGGTTCTCAGTAATATTCTCTCTCATACTACATTTTTTTTTTTCTCTCTGGACATTTTAACTGGTTTTCAAATTACCCACAACTTTTACTTGCATTTTAACACACATCCACTGAGTCTTGTGCCTATTCCCTCTTCCATTTTTTATTTATGTTTATCTTACTAGTTCTTGCAAATTTTCTGTTATTCCCTCTTCGTTTTTTTTTTTTAATTATCTTACCAGTTCTTGGAAATATTCTGTTATTCCCTCTTCCATTTTTTATTTATATTACCAGTTCTTGTAAATTTTCTCTTGTTATTCGCTTGTTTATTTTTTATCTTACGAATTCTTGCAAACTTTCTCTTGTTTTTCCTTCTTCAACTTTTTATTTATCTTCCCAGTTCTTACAAATTTTCTCTTATTCCCTCTTCCATTTTTTATCTTTCCAGTTCTTGCAAGTTTTGCCATTTATCTTTACCCATTTTTATTTTTACAAGTTCTCAAATCAGCCACAACTCTAACCCATTTTCTTACACTTATCCACCAAACTTTCTTTTTCTGCTTCTTCCCATCTTCTTTATTCGTATTATGTTCCCATTCCTGCTTCTGTATCATCACTTCTTCTCTTCTCTGCTTTATCAGTAACTGGCTTAATTAATTCCTTAGTCACCCCCAGTCCTAAACCACATTATCATAGATTAACCTCGTCATCATGTCAGCTCCCGTCTAATTTATTGCACTAGCTATCTGTCCTCATGACCTTCACCTGTCTGTTTATTTACTTATTTAATTGCTTCCTAGATCAGTCAGAGTCCTAAGTCCTATTCTCTATACGTTCATTTTACTCTTGTTTTTATCCCGTTTCTTTTCTCTACATTCTGTTCGTATTTATTTTTGGCTGTCTTTGTCTGTTTCTGTTTTATGTGTTTCCAAATCACCCACATCCGTACGTAATATATTCGTTTTCTCATCTATCCTTTTGTCTGACTCGTTTTGTGTGTGTGTGTGTGTGTGTGTGTGTGTGTGTGTGTGTGTGTGTGTGTGTGTTTTACTAGCAGTCAGCCACTTTAGCCTTCATTTGCTGTTATTCACCTGTTTACTTAAGTTATGAAGCCACCAACAATTCTTAGTTTTTCATTCGTTTCATACTTTTCTCTTTGCTTCACACTTTTCTCTTTGCTTCACACTTTTTCTCTTTGCTTCACACTTTTCTCTGTTGCATATTGCCTTCTGCTTTACGCCTTCTCTCTCGCTTTTTTCCTCGGTCGTCCTCACCTCCGTCTTTCTTATCATTGACTGTTTTAGTTATTAGAGCAACCACTGTCTTTGATTTAAATTCTCATACATTCTTTATGTTCTGTTCCCTATTCCCTAGCGCTTTATTTATTCTTACTAGCTCTTTCGTTCATTATTCTTATCGATCAGCTTCATCAACTGTCATCATCCACTTCTTTAATTTCTTCTCAGCTCGATCACAATTCAAGTCACATTCTCACACATTCACCTCATCTTCTTTAGTAGCGTTGTCATCCTTTCACTTTCATCACTTCTGCTTTATTCATTTTATCGGTCATCCTCTCCTCTATTAGTTCTGTCATTCACCTGTTAATTAATTCTCAGATCACTCACAATCCTAAGTCAAATTCTCACACTTTCACGTCAACTTCTTTCACAGTGTTTTCATCTTTTCATTCATTATCTTCTCGATCATTTCTGTCGGCGCCGTCATTCACTATTTTGATTAATTCTCAGATATACCACAGTCATATTCCTCATCCTCACATATCCATCTAACCTTTTTGTCTCTTTTCCTTTTACGAGTACTTTGTTGTCCTCTATTTTATTCGTTTTCCCACCTCACCTTCTTGTCTCTGTTTCCTTCTATTTATTGTCCTCTGTTTTATTCATTTTCCTCTCTGCTTGGTCATCTTCATCTGTCAGCTCTAGTACTCACCTTTTTCATTAACTTTATTGTCATCTGTTTTATTCGTTTTCCCGCCTCACCTGTTTCCTTCTGCTTTATTGTCCTCTATTTTTATTCATTTTCCCCTCTGTTTGGTCATCTTTATCCTTGTCAGCTCTAATACTCACTCTTTTCATTAGTTCTCAGATCACCAACAGTAACCTAGCTCTTTAATGTGCCGGATAGGTCTTGCAGCGAGCATACCTGGAGTTATAATTACCAGCTCAGAGACGTAGAGCGACAGGGTCCGTGATAGACATGATAATAGAGTCTTATATAAGGCCTGATAACCGTCGGGCAGGTGAGCTCTTAATTAGTGTCACCTTGATTATACCTGGCGCTGATTGATATATAATTGTGTTCTCATCTCGACTCTCACAGATGAACTTTAATTGCGGTGTTGGGAAGTGAAAATGACTCGGCTTGGAAATCACTGTAAAATGCCAAGTCAAGGGGAGGGGGAGGAGATTGGGTGGAGGGAAAAAAAAAATGAGATTGGGTGGGAAAAGAAAGGAGTGAGTGGGGGAGGGAAAAAATTGAGATTGGATTTAAAAGTTTACTGCCTAATATATTGAGGCTTTGGATATAAAAAGCTGGTCCAGTAATGTAATCCAGTTACTGAGTTGTATTTACAGTTTTGTTAATTTTAAAGAACTATTATTATCTCATTAGCTAGAATTATACATAAAGTGAAGCTGTAAGTAGTATATATAAAAGGCTTAATTGGTGGTTTTGCAAGGTGATAGCTGTAACTACTGGTCTTGTTTGTTTAAGTTGATCTGCTGAATTAATATCAGGATATGTTTTAAGGCGAGTCGTGTAATTGAATTTTAGAGTCATTTAGAATTATTATCTGCTGTTCAGTTATAAAAGCTTGAGATGCGGTAAGAACTGGGAATTTGTTGTGTCGATTATTATTATTATTATTTTTAGTTGACCTTTATAATTTGCTTAATAAAAATTGTGAGAGAATGAATTTAGGATTTTGTGTTTGTGTCGCTGGTTTGGTTAAGTTTGAAAAGTTAGCAAAATGTAGGAGAATAGTAAAGATAATCAGTTCTGTAGTTAGTTGTAAGTTATACATTTCTTATTTATTTTAGATAGTGACTAATAGCAATTAAAACGAGGGTAAATATCATCGTCGTCGTAGTTGTAGTAGTAGTAGTAGCAGCAGCAGTAGTATAGTAGTAGTAGTAGTAATAGTAATTTTTTTTGCCCACGATAATAAATGGGTTGCTTTGGCTCCAGACAAAGGAAAAATATAAAAGTTAAAGACAGGTGCCATTAGATGTGGCTGAAGTATTTGTGAGGCGGTGTTTGTGTGAGGCTGGGTGAACAGGTCTTGGGGGGGAGCACAAAGGTACCGCCTACACCCACAACTTCAGCGTCCTACACCACCTACACCACTTCAGACCACCCACACTTCATACCTCACACCCCCCTCACCACTCACACTCCAGAACACAAACTACAGTGTTACACAGCCACACCTCCCACTCCACACTCCTTACCCCACACACATCACACCTCACACACATTACACCCCACACACATCATACCCACACATCACACCACCCACATCTCACACCCCACACATCACCCACTATCCGTACCTCACACCACGCCACACCTCACACCGCTCACGCCACACAAACCACCTACATCCCACACACGCCACACCAATCCATGTCTCTGCAGATTATGTCAACACGCTGTTGACCTATCTCTCCCCCTCCCCACCTCACTTCATAACCATCTTCTCTTCTCTTCTCCTCTCCCTCCTCTCCTCTCCTCTCCTCTCCTCTCCTCTCCTCTCCTCTCCTCTCCTCTCCTCTCCTCTCCTCTCCTCTCCTCTCTCTCTCTCTCTCTCTCTCTCTCTCTCTCTCTCTCTCTCTCTCTCTTGCTCTTTTCTCGTCTCTCTTTCCTCATCTCTTCCCTTCTGTCTCTTGTCTCTTCATTTTCCTCTTTCTTAGCTGTTCTTCCCTCATTTGCTCCCCTTCTTCTTCCTTCTTAATCTCCCTTCTTTCCCAGTCATCTTCCTTTTCTACCCATTTCCTCCCTTATGTCTTCTCCCCACCTTCACTTATTTTCACCCAGCTCTTCTCTCTTCCTCTCCCCACCTCCCATTTGGCTAAATATCCATCCATCTTCCCCAGTCTTCCTCCCATCCCTCTTTTTTTTCATTTCCTTCCTTGTCTCTTTCATCTCTCCTTCCTCCCCTCCCTCTTTCATCTACTTTACTCTCCCCTTTCCTTCTACATCCTCCTCCCTCTTTCTTCTGCTTCCTCCTCCTATCTTCCATCTCTCCCCTTTAATCTCCTCCACCTACTTCACTCCCCCGCTTATCTCCCTTCCCTTCCCCTCCTGCCCACTCTTTCTCTCTAATAAATCTGTCAGTCTCCTCCCCACTTTACATCTCCTTCCCCCTCATCTTCTCCCCCTTCGCTCCGCCCTCACTTTCCCTCCCTCTCATTCTACCCTCACTTTCCTTCCCTCTCATTCCACCCTCATCTTCTCCCCCTTCGCTCCGCCCTCACTTTCCCTCCCTCTCACTCCACCCTCACTTTCCTTCCCTCTCATTCCACCCTCACTTTCCCTCCCTCTCATTCTACCCTCACGTTCCCTCCCTCTCCTCCCTCCGACCTCACTTTCTCACCTTCCGCCCCCCACCGTCTCACCCACTTCTCTTTCCATTCTCTCTTTTCCTCCTTTACTTATACTCACTCACGTTCTCTCATTTTCCTCAGCACTCTTACTTCCTCCTTCACCCATCTCCATCCTCACTTTCTCTCCTCACTTCCTCCTTTACCCTTCTCCACTCTCACTTTCTCTCCCACTTTCCTCTGCACCATCACTTTCCCTCCCTCTTTCCTCTCCACCTTCACAGTCTCTCTCACTCTCCTCCTGATCCCCCATTTATGATCTTACTCTCTATCCCGCACCTCCTCGTCCCCCCAGCCTCCTCTCTTGTACCTCTCTGCATTCCTCTTCACCTCCCCCTCTTTCTCCTAACTCCTCGTTCCCCTCCGTCTCACTACTTTCTTCTAGCCCCCTTTCCCACTTCTCACCGTTCCTCCTTATCCCTCTCCATTCCCCAGTTCCTCCCACCTTCCCCTTTTCTCTTTCATATTCCACTCTTTTTCTCCCCAGTTCATCCCCCACCTCCTCCCTCTTCCCATTATTCCTATCCATCCCCAGCTTCTCCTTTCCCCCATTATTCCTCTCCATCCCTACCTCCTACCTTCTTTTCTTTCCCCCCCATCCCCCCCACCTTTTCCACCAAAGGTGAGGTGAGAGCGGGCTAGCCATTGGAGCTACCGCGGCCAGTCCATTATTCTGAGAAAGGTCATGTGCCACTCGGTCAGCTGTCAGTCCGCCTGTCGGGTGGCTTTTTGTCCCCTCGGCGTGCTGGTGCGTCGGGTAAATGCCACCGACAACTTCACTTCCCCGTGTCTGCCGTCAGGTTACCGCCAGACCTGACCCGACCCGACCTGCCTCCCTGCCTTCCCTGTCTCGTCCGTCTCCCTGCTTCCTGTATCTCCTTTCCCTGTCGTACCTCTCTGCTTCCCTGTCCTGTCTTCTTGTCTGCCTCCCTGCCCCTCCCTCCTGCATTTCTGTCCTTGTCTAAACCCCTTTGAAAAGTTACGTCGAAAGGATCAGTAGGTCTGTTACTGTTTGCTTTCCTTTGTACTCATTTGTACTCCACTCCTTCTATTCCTTTCCCTTTTTCCCTGCCTTGCTTCCTTCTTGCTTGCTTGCTTGCCTCCCTGCCCTGCTTGCCTCTCAACCCTGCCTGCCTCTCATTCTTATGGCTGGCTGCCTCCATGTCAGTTTGTTCGACTTGTCTTCCTGCCTCACTCTTCTGCCTGTCTCCTTGCCCTGCCTGCCTCCCTTTCCCCCTACCTCTCTTTTCTGCCTTCCTCTTTGCATCCCTATCGTGCCTGCCAGCCTCCCTGTCATCCTGCGTACTTTACTTCTCAGCCTTCCTTTTACTCCCCTACCCACTCTCCATGCTTGACTCACTTCACTTAAGGGTTGACTGTCCTTTGGTGTCTCACTTGTGACTGACTCTCTTTCGACTGACTGTTTTGACTGACAGATTTATGGATGATCACAACTTCGGCTGAGCCTTATTGTCACTTGACTGAGTCCTAACATATTCGCACCGTTGACTGAATTAGCCTCATGGACCCGGGAATGTCCTCTTATTTTAATTATTGCTGTCTCATGATGATTTAAGTAAGCTTGGATAGACATTTCGATTTTGATAGAAATTTTAAACATAGGCATTTCAGCGCATAACTGACTGACCTTCGATTGTATAATTTAATTCTATCTCCTGTGATCCATTCTTAACCTGAAATTTCCTTACTTGGCTGCAAGGTACTCTGTTATATATTTATATATTTGTTTTATAATTTTTGTAAAAGAACAGGTCTTATTTATTTGTTTCTCAGTAGTGATAGAAAGACCTGGAAATTTATTATTATTATTTTTATTATTATTGTTATTATTATTATTATTATCGTTATTATTAGTGTTATTATTGATATTATTATTATTATTTTATTATTATTATTATTATTGTTATTATTATTATTATTATTATGGTCTAGGCCATCACTTGGAAGATGCAGTGTTTAGTAATTTTATAGACATGTATATTAGCATGTGTGGAAGAGTAATAACTTTTTTCTTTGTCTGCCTTACCTGTAATTGAGTCTTGTACTTACGTTTTTATTGCTAAGTTTATACTTCACCTAAGCAAATTTTCATATGATCCCGCATCAGATTAATACTTGTTCACTTGCGTATATTCGTGCTGCCACCAAGCGATATTATCCAGCAGTGAAAAGACGTAGTGAAGTTAATGGCTTTGTATATTTGTGTGTGTATATTTTTGATGAACACTTACGTCTGTATTTATGATTTTCTTTCTTTTTTTCGTTCCAGGTAAGTTGTCTTTTTCACCTGACTGGATCTCCACCTTTAACGTGTGCGGTGGGTGAGTGTCACTGACTTGTTTATTTTTATGTGCCTGCCAACTTCTTTTAGGTTGTGGTAATTGTAAGCTCTTTTATATATTTTTTTATTGTGTGTGCTCTTGGGGGTCTAAGATTACTGTGTGTTTTGTGTGCATTTATTTTTATTTTTTATTGATGGTTTCAGCTGTTCTTTAAGGAATTGAAATGTTTATAATGTTTGTTCTTCTGATTGTATTTTTTTTGGTGTGCATTTTTCTATTTTCACACGCATTATTATTTTTCGTTTAAATGGTTGTTACGTTCTTTCTGTTATTCGTATGGAAGTGATTTTAAATTTCATTTTTCTTATATATTTTTGAAGGGAAGATAGTTTCGTTATTGTGTATTTTTCATGTGTTTTAAATTTTACTTTCGTTATTTTAAAGTTTCCGTAGATTTTCGTATTTTAAAGTGAACATTAACTTTTATTTATGGTCTTTCTTGTAACTTTTTTTATATTATATTTAACTGCGCGTAACATCCTTTATTGTTTGTGTACTGAATTACTTTTTTATGAACTACATTTTCGTATACTGAATCGGGTCGTACAGTGAATCGTGACCCTCTCTCCGTTTGTCTGTCTGTCAGTCTGATTTTAAATGCTGTATTTTGTTATGCATGAGGATTTTTTTATTTTTATTATTTGTCTGTATCTATCTGTCTGTCTATATCCGTGTGTCTATCTATGTATTTATCTATGTCTATCTATATCAGTCTGTCTGTCTGTCTTTATGATTCTCTCTCTCTCTCTCTCTCTCTGTTTAGATGTCTGTTTATCTGCCTATCTATCTTTTTTCCCCAGTACTCTTCCGTTTTCATGTCTCCTCTCTCCCACCTGTACCCTATCTTCCACACACTTCTCACACTGTATCCTTTTATTTTCCTTTATCTTCTGTTATCTTCCCCCTTCACTCTCTCTTTTCCTACCTCCTCCCTCGTCCTTCCCCACCCTTCCTCCAAGCACCTCCCTCCCTCTTTCTCCTCCTCCTCATCTTCCTTCCCCACCCTCCCTCCATGCACCTCCCCTCTCTCTTCTTTCCCCACCCTCCCTCCAAACACCTCCCCTCCCTCTTTCTCCCCCCTACCTTTCCATCCCCACTCTCCCTCCAAGCATCTCCCTTCCCTCTTTCTCCTCCCCACCTCCTCTTACTTCCCCACCCTCCCTCCAAACATCCCTCACTCTTTCTCCTCCCCCTCCCCCCCTCCCTCCAAGCATCTCCCCTCCCCCTCCACTTTGTCCCGGAGTGGTGGGGAAGGTTTACGAGTTTATCAGAGAGAGTACAAATGTATGTGTCCCCGTGGAGAACTTGGCGGAGTCCCCCCTTCCAGCCGCCACCACTGCCACCCATTCCACGTCAAGGGAGAGAGAGGTGAGGGAAGAGGTGTGGAGAGAGGGATGGGGATGGGGAGGGAGAGGGTAGTACTGTGTGTGTGTGGGAAGGGGGAGTAAGAAAGGGTGTGTGCGTTTTGGGATGAAGGGAGAGGAGGGGGTGTGTTGAGAGGGGGAGAGCGAGGAGTGATAAGTTGGTGTGTGTGTGTGTGTGTGTGTGTGTGTGTGTGTGTGTGTGTGTGTGTGTGTGTGTGTGTGTGTGTGTGTGTGTGTGTGTGATTGAAGAAGGGGAGGGTTGAAAGGCATGCAAGTAAAGGGAAGGAGAGAAGAAAAGGGAAAAGGTGAAGAACAAGATGAAGTGACAGGAATGGAGAAAGGTGAGCTGGTGCGAGAAAGGTTGAAGTAGAAGAGTCAGTGTGAGAATTTATATAACCTTTACAGAGAGAGAGAGAGAGAGAGAGAGAGAGAGAGAGAGAGAGAGAGAGAGACAGAGAGAGAGAGAGAGAGCGAATCCCGCTGCCATTTCTGTCACTTCACTTCTCCCTTGCCGCAGTCAGTATATCTCTTCCGGCCACGGTGTCTGTCGTATTTCTCTCTCTCTCTTATTTCCTGTTGTATACTCCCTCGTAACCCGCCACCACCGTCTCTCTCTCTCTCTCTCTCTCTCTCTCTCTCTCTCTCTCTCTCTCTCTCTCTTTTCTTCCCCTCCCCATCTTCTTCAACCCCAGCGCAGCAGTTCTGTCGTGAGGGTCCGCTAGGGCACACACCACACGCAGAACTCTCGCTAAATCACCGCCAATGTCACCTCAGGGGCGCTTGGAGAGGGGGAGCTGTGTGTGTAGAGGAGACAGAAGGGGGGAAGGAGGAAGGAGAAACTAGGAGGAGAAAAAGAAGGGAAGTTTAATGGGGAGTGGAGGGCGCTGGAGGAAAGAGGAGGTTAGAAGGGGAAGTTGTGTGTGTGGACAAGAGAATGGTAGGAGGAAGGAGGGGCTAGAAAAGGAAAAAGAAGGGAAGTTTAATGGGGAGTGGAGGAAAGGAGAGGTGAGAAGGGGAAGTTGTGTGAGTTTTACAGTCGTTAGATCTGGAGGGGATGGGAGAGGCCTATATAGGAAGAAGAAATAACATGACTTTAGTTTACAGTGAAATTACAGTATGTGTTTAGATTACAGTGAATTAAAAGTCGTTTTATATGCAGGAAAAGAATAGGAAAAGGGGATCCGTGTGCTCTTTCCTGCGTAATAGCTAGTAGGAAAAACAAGGAAACCATGATTGCTGGAAAAAAACGAGGAAAATTTTAATCCAGACGGAAGATGTATATGCTTTCTATAATATGAAAATCAACTTTAAAAAAATCACAAAATGCAGCCGTAAGCAACCATTTCTCTCTCGTTTGTCTGTGTTCAGTTCGACATAGGGAAGAACACAGCACCGTATTTATGCAGTGTAATTGGGTTGTTACTTTTTACCCTTTGTATTTTGTAAGTATAAAGAAAGAAAATGGAAAAAAATAAAGAAGAGGAAGAAAATGAATGAAGGGAATAGAGTTAAGAATTAGCTGTATAAACGAAAGTGAAGATAGAAAAGAAGAGAAGAAGGGTAAGAGCAGGAAGAAGTTGAAAGATAGATTGATAGATAGATAGATAGATAGATAGATAGAGAAGAGAGAGAAAGAGAGAGAGAGAGAGAAATGGGAAGGGGGGGGTGCTCCCAGAAGGCAACGTGTAAGATTAAGACAGCGGGTCGCCTGTTTTATGGGGGGTTGGGGAGCAGTCTCGTTGTGTGTTAAATGTTCATGTTCTATTTTTACGGTTCTTCGTGTTGTTATATCGTCCATCTTGTTCTCTTTAGTGTTATTTTCGTGTCCTTGTTCTATTTCGGCTTCTTTTAATATCCTTTCCTATCTTTAGTATTCTTTTATCGACCTTTTTTGTTTTTTCTTGTCTTGCTTTTTTCTCTTTTGTTGTGTTTATTGCCCTTCGTGTCCTTTTGAATGTATGTTTTATTGTGTGTGTGTGTGCGTGTGTGTGATCCTTTTTTTGTTTTTGTACTTAGAGTACGGTATATACTTAAGGTGTGATTCCGTGTTTGAGTGTGTGTGTGTTTGTGTGTGTGTGTGCGTGTGTGTGTGTGCGTGTGTGTGTGTGTGTGTGTGTGTGTGTGTGTGTGTGTGTGTGTGTGTGTGTGTGTGTGTGTGTGTGTGTGTGTGTGTGTGTGTGTGTGTGGCCATCTCTCATTAGGACCCACCCTAATGTGCATTGTAACGACCCTCACGCCTTGCTTTATGCGGCAGGCGTGTGGGACGTGGCTCATACGACGGTGGAGATAGAAAGAGAGAGAGAGAGAGAGAGAGAGAGAGAGAGAGAGAGAGAGAGAGAGAGAGAGATGAGGGAAGAAAGATGATACGAAATTTGAGGGAGAAAGAGATAGATGGAAAGGAAGTAGGGAGGAGATGGGAATAGAGGAGTGAGAGGAGAGAGAGAGAGAGAGAGAGAGAGAGAGAGAGAGAGAGATGTGATGTAGAAGTGGTGAGAGATGGAGGAAGAGGGAGGGATAGTTACTGCGAGAAAGGAAAGGGGGATTTGTAGAATGGAAGGAAGTGGGAAGGGAAACGATGCGTAGGAGGGGGAGGGATGAGGAGAAATGAATGGTTGGCAGGAGGTGAAGAGGGAGGATGAGAATGAGTGAAAAAGTTTGGGGTGGGAGGTAATCACAGAGGGAGAGAATGTAAGCGGAAGAGAGAGAGAAAGAAAAAGATGGTGCGATGAGAGAGAGAGAGAGAGAGAGAGAGAGAGAGAGAGAGAGATCGCGGAGGCAACCATGAAAGGGAGAAGAAAGAAAAATATAAAGTATACGATTGAGATCAACTAATGAACGAGACAGAGAGCAAAGAGGAAAGTCACAGATCTCAATGAACTGAGACAATATGTGAGGGGAGGAGGAAGGGAGAGTAAAAAAAGTATTAAGAAGGTTGGCCAAGTGTTGAGACGTCGACGTGGGTGAATTTACGTAGCACGAAAACAAATCAATAAGAAGTGAAGTAAAGCCAGAGAGAGTCGTGACAACAAGGCGTCCCATTTATATGTTCCCCTCTTTATGCATGTCGATAATTTTCTTGTTTTTTCCTTCCGCCCGTCGCCTAAATTCCCAAACAAGACACATTTATTGCCACTTCACAGACCCCAAGTGTTACAGGCTCACTCAGGCGCCGCGAGATGGGGGGAGGGGAGCTTGATGGCGAGGGAGGAGAGGCAGGGGAGAGGGGGCCGCGTCACAGCTGATTTCTGTAAACAAACCAGCCCACGTGTTCTCCTGTCCTCGCCCGGTCTTGAGGTGCGAAGGTTGAGATGGTACCTGACAGAAGCAGCGATATTTTACTGAGTTTTTGGTTAAAGTTTTTTATTCCTGTTTTCAGGGGTTGTAGAGCATGAGAAAGGTGCTTTATTCTTTGCCATTTTTTTTTTCTCTCTTTTCTTGGCAATTGTCAGCTGGCTTCTTAGAGTTTTCTTTTAATTTTTTTTTTTTTTTACCTTGCAAATATAAGGACGTTTTTATCAACGGAAATGCCATTGGTCTTCCTCCCTACCGTCTTTCCTTCGTATCTCTCACGTCTTCCTTCCCTCCAATACATGAACTTTTATTTGTTGATCATCACTTTTTTTTCCCCCCTTCCATCTTCTCCACCCCTTCATCTCCCACTTACCCCTCTTTCGGTACTTATTTTCCATCCCCCACCTCTTCTTTGACTTCTTTCCCATTTATATTTTCCGTCGTTGTTTCCGTTCTCTTTCTTTCCTTTTCTGCCTCCTTCCTCCCTCTTTCCTGTTTCCTTTCCTTCTCTTTCCTCTCTTCTCTTGGTCTCTCTCCCACCTGCCTTTTTTTTTTTTTCTTATTCCTTCCTTGTCATCAGTCTCTGTGTCTTCCCTCTTGACCTCTCTCCCTCTCTTCCTTTCCACCTTTCTGTTCCCGTTCTTGTCCTGCTTTTTCTTGCCCTGTTTTCTTCCCTCTTTCCTGTCTGCCTTCTCTCTTCCCTTCAGTCTCCTCTCTTCTGTCTTTGATACCTAAAGTAGATATATCGCTCCCTCCTGTCTATCTTATTTCCACTCTTCCCTCCTCTCCCCTCTCCTTCCTCTCTTTCTGTCTCCCTTCTGCCCTTTTCTCCCTCCCTCCTTCTCCCATCTGGTCTCTCCCTTCTCTTCTTCCCCCTTCATCTTTATGCTTTACCTCTCCTCTTCTTCCTCCTTCGTGTCTCCCATCTTCCTTCCACTCTCCTCTTCTCTCTTCTTCTTTTCTCCTCTCTGTCGTATCTCTCCTCTTCCCTTCAGTCTTCATCCTATTCGTATCCTCTTTCCTTTCTTTCCTCCCCCTCACCCTCTTCCCCCCTTCCCCTTCCCCCTCCCTCCCGGAACCAAGGGGACGCCGGGTCAAATCCTAAGAAATCTTGAGCGCTTCTGAGGGCTTTAGGGTCACTTCCGTTGCGCCCTCATTGTTTTCTCTCGGCCCTGGGGAGGTGAGAGAGAGAGAGAGAGAGAGAGAGAGAGAGAGAGAGAGAGAGAGAGGGGGGGGGTTGGGAGTTGGAGGAAGAAAAGAGGGTGGAAGAACCGGAAGTTGAGAGATGAGGAGATAGGAGGTAAGGTTGCTGAGAGAGAGAGAGAGAGAGAGAGAGAGAGAGGTGAGGGGAAGAAGGAAGAGCTGATATGTAAGAAGTAAGAGGAAAGAAATGAGAGGAGGAGAGAAAATGAATGAGAAGAAAGTAAAACTAGAGGAGGGGGAGAGGAACAAAGTGGGAGGAGAGGAAAGAGTGAAGGGAGAAGATTATAGAGAAGGGTTGGGGGGTTGGAAAAGGTGAGAGAATTGAGAGTGTAGTGAAGGCAAGAGATCTGAGAATTGAGGAAAAAGAAAACGAAAATTAGGAGGAGGAGGAGGAGGAGGAGGAGGAGGAAAAAGCTAGGAAAGATGAAGTTGTTGTGTCTGGTGGAGAGAGAGTAAAAAAATTAAAACTAAAGAAGGAAAACGTCATTGGGTGCAAGATATAGCACAATAAACATGTAAAGAAGAGGATGAAATGAATATAGGAATGGTGGAAATGTGTGTGTGTGTGTGTGTGTGTGTGTGTGTGTGTGTGTGTGTGTGTGTGTGTGTGTCAGTTGTTCGATGAAGGTAGGTGCTTGGCGAATCGAGGAAAAACTAGGAAGTTATGAGACGCTGTTGTGATCTGTAGGTGGAAAAAGCATAATGAGGAAAGAAGGAAACGGAAGAGATGGCAATGAAGTAGATGTATATATGGTTCAGTTTAGTATATGGGAAAAAGAGACGTGTGTTCAAACAGAGGCCAGGAGTACGAGGGAGTACAAAGAAGTGGAGGGGAAACCAAGTGGACTATATGTAAAAAACTGTGACTGATTATCTGTTCATTCAAGAATAGGTAGTACAATAGCCAACAATGTACTGTACTCCCCCGGGCTTGGAGGTTACCCACTAGTTCCTGAGCGAATTATTTTCCCTCTTGTACAATAATATTCTTTTGCATGTCATTTTTTTTTTTTTTTAAATATCGACATAGCTTTAATAACTTACCTTTAGGGGAATAGTTATTAGCGTTATGCATTACTAGATTCCAAGGGAGACTGTGTTAAGGAGCTGCATAATCACAGGAAAATTAACCTAAAATAAAGTTGGAATTTCTTGTAAGGAGGAAAGGAATTTAAGGAAATTGAAGGAGTAGATGTATTAAGCAGGACGATGGAACGCTGAAGTAACAGGAGATAGATAGGGGAAGCAGAGGAGGAGAAACTAAGTAGAGGGAGGAGAGGGAGAGATGGAGGAAGGAGGAGAAGGAGAGATAGAGGGAGGAGAGGGAGAGATGGAGGGAGGGAGGTGGCAGGAAGGAGAGCTTTGGCGTAGAAAGTTCATAAGAGATAAGAAGACGGAGGAGCGAGATAAGAAACTCTTTGAACCGGAGGTTATTTATCTGAAGCAGGGAAGCGATGGATAGAGTGCAGAGAGGGAGGGAGGAAAAGTGTTTGGGGGTGGAGAGAGAGGGAGAGAAGAGTGTTGAGGAATGGAGGTAAGGAGCGAGGGAGATTCGGCATGGAGAGAGGAAGAGAAAAAATAAGGCTGTCGAGCTATAAGGAGGGAGCAAAGAGAGTGAGGAAGAATTGAAGGGAGGTGTTAAGATTAGGATGGAGAGAGAGAGAGAGAGAGAGAGACGGCAGAAAATAATGATGCCGTAAAATCCAACAGGAATATAGTGAAGCGAGTATAACTTAAAATAAGATGACTCGTTTGCAGTAAAGGCGAGATAAATAAAGAGATAAAGGCAAGAAAAGTGCGAGGAGAGAAGGGGCTAATTGAACGCGAAAGGAAGGGGGAGAGAGACGTGATGTTTGGATAAGCAGGGGAGGGAGATAGTGTCACATGCAGAAGGGAATAGTGGCCCCCTAAAAACGAAGACTTAATGAGAGAAATTAGGTGGCGTGAGATCAAGGGAGGTGGGAAGATGAAGGGCTGACGTGATGGTGTGGAGTGAGTGAAGAGAGAATCATCCTCAAAAGCGACGGGAAAAAGAGAGATGATTTAGGAGATGAAGAGACGCGTGATCAAGGCAGGATGGGATGAGGGGATGATCTGAAGGATTAGAAAGACCAGGAAGTGATAAACAAAAGTGAAGGGAATAAATGGGACGAAAAGCTTGCATAAAAACGAAAATAATTAAAAATTATGTGATACAAATGGGAGGAGAGAAACATGCATAAAGGCGAAATAGAAATGAAAAATACGTGAAATGATTAAGGGAGAGAGAGGTGAAGGGCTGACGTGAAGGCATGAAGCGACTGAGGACAGACTTATCTTTTAAGGCAAAGAAAAAAAAATAAAGATGATTTAGAAGATGAAGTGACACGTGCTTAAGGAAGGAAGGGATGAAGGGACTTGACTTCGGTATGTAGGGTGATGTAGATATTTAAAAAGTATTACACAAAAGTGAAGATTAAGCGAGAGGTGGTTAAGGAAATGAAGCCACATTTGATCAAGGAAGACATGGATGAAGGGATAATGTAAATGGCTTGGGTGATTGAAGAGAGAAAAACATACGCAAATATGAACAATTGTGAGACGATAAAATGAAGAAGCTTTAGAAGTGAAGCGACCTGACGAAGGAAAGGAAAGAATGAAGGACCTAAAGTTATCCCTGTTAAGTGAAAGAATTGAAAATAACGCCCTGTATAAAAGTGACAAGGAAATAGAAAGAAGAGTTTTGAATTAAATGACATGAGAATAAGGAAGGAAAAGGATGCACAGAGGAATAAAGGGACTGATTTGTGTGTGTGAGTGAAGAAGGAAAGAAAAAAATCGATGTACAAAACTGAAAAGGCGAAGGAAGGGAAAAAAAATGGTCACATGATCAAGGAAGGGAAGGATGAAGGGCTAACGTGAAGTCTTGTAATGAGTGAAGAGGAAAGTATATTTAGTCAGGAAGGGAAAATGTGGGAAACGAAAAGCCTGCATAAAAATATAGGGAGTTGGAAAGTGATGTGACGGTGTGATCAAGGAAAGGGAAGGGAATAAAGGTTGACATGGAGCTTTGAGATGAGTGAAGAGGAAAACATATGCAAACGTGAAGAGAAAAGCATGTGAAGGAGGAAAGAAAGTTATGTGACGTTTGAACAAGAAGACAGGAGAAGGATAAAAGGGTAGCTTGGAGGTTTTGAGGCGAGTGACGAGGAAAACACATGCAGACGAGTAGAGAAAAGCATGTAGAAAAACAAAATGGTCTTGAAAATTATGTGAACGTGTGATCAAGGAAATAGGAGGGGGTTAAAAGGGTATCTTGGAGGTCTGAGGTGAATGAAGAGGAACACATAAGCAACCGTGAAAAGCAAGTAAAAAAGCAGAAGGGTCTTGAAAATTATGTGACGGGTGATCAAGGAAATGGAAGAGATTAAAGGTTGACATGGAGGTTTACGATGAGTGAAGAGGAAAACACAGGCAAACGTGAAGAGAAAAGCCTGTATTATAGCGCAGGAAGTTAAAAATTCATATGACGCTGTGATCAAGGAAAGAAGGGAGCAGTTGGGAGCGGTGAGGGTTGACGTGAGGATTTGAGATGAGTGAGGAGGAAAGCATGCAAACGCCAAGTGAGAAACATGTGATGTAGCGAAGGAGCTTAGAACATAATGTGACGATGTGATCAAGGAAGGGAGGGACGATGGGATGACACAGACCATTAAGATTAGTGAAGAAGAGAAGTTATGTAGACGTAAAGGGAAAATAGTGAAGTGAAAGACATACCTAAAGCGAAGTAGGTTGAAAATTGTGTGACATGTGATCAAGGAAAGAGGAGAGGGATGAAAGGCTGGCGTGGCGGGTTGAGGTGAGTGAAGAGGAAAACATATGCTAACGTGAAGAGAACATGTGTAAAAATGAAGAGAGTGGGAGAAATTAATGAAGTGTTGTGATCAAATGAGAATGGATGAAAGCCTGACATGGTGACATAAGATTAGTGAAGAGAAAATCATAACCAAACGTAAGATGAAAAGGGAGGATAATTTGTTACTCGTAATTAGAAAAATAATGACTAGTGTTGGCAGGGTGTGATGTGAGGAATAATAAAGTCTGTGGTGCAGAAATGGAGGGGGGGAGAAGCTTTAACCAAGGAAAGTGACATGTGATGAAGAAATTGAGAGATGACAAGGTGTGAGGTGTTGGGTGAGGGAAGAGAAAACAATACATAAACATGAAAACATAAAATGAAGGGAGGTGGGAAACGAAGCGACGAGTGATGAAGGGGAAGGGGTGACGGGGGTGAGTGGTAAGTGAAACATAAACAGCAAAGCATGTATAAAGGTGAAGCAACTTGGAAAATGAAGTACAAGTGATCAAGGAACGGGTGAAGGCCAGATGAAGATGTCAGATGATCGAGTAGGAAATAGTAAAACAGAAAAGTGAAGAAACGAGGACGTCTTACCATAGCAAAGTTTGAAATGAGAAGCAAGAATCACATGCGGTTTAGATGTGAAGTAAAAAGATAGAAAGCAAGGAAATTAAATACAAGAAGAAGGGAAGGGTGAGGGATGTGAGGTGTGGAGTGAAGGGAGAGGAAGGCATATGCATATGTGAAGAGAAATGTCATGAATGAAAGTTAGGCAAGTTAAGAAGTGAAGCGACATATGGATGAAGGAAGTGGTGGAAGGCTTACATGGAGGTCTGAAGTAAGGGAAGAGAATAAACATAGGTGAAAAATGAGGTGAAGAGTGGTGA
>NC_136998.1:38448651-38468651 GCF_032717465.1 Coenobita brevimanus | reverse complement strand
TGCTCGGGCGGCGATAAAGTGAGGTGAGTTAGTGGGATGGCTGGTGCGTTTAGTAAGCCAGTAATGTGATGTAATTGGACGTGTCTCGGGGGGAACTCTAAATCACCACAGTTTTTCCTGTTCCCTTGACTCACTCTATCGCGCACACAAGCGAGGAAGTTGGGGTTTGAGGCCTAGATGAGCGGTTTGAGAGCATGTGTGAAGATGTGTGTGGATGAGTTGGAGTGTGTGTGATTGTGTGTGTGTGTGAAGGTGAATGGTTAAGTCAGTGGTTTGGGCGGATGTTTGAACTGAGAAGGAATGGGGGTAGGACAGTGGGTGAGTGGATGGGTGTGTTAAGGTAGGAATGTATGTTAGTAAGAAGGTTAGTGGATGTGTATGTGGATGGGTGTGTTTGGGTATGTGTTTTAAGGTGAGAGGAAGGTGGGTAGAAATTGGATGTGAATGTGGGTGGGTGTGGGGGGTGATAGAGGTCTGTTAATGTAGGGGATGTTGGTTGGATTGTTATGTTTCAGGGTGGGTGAGTGGATGGGAATGTGAGTGTATTGATGTGAGTAGGTGTTGGTGGGTGTGTGAGTGTGTGTGGATGTGTAAAGGCGAATGGTTGGTTGTGTGTGTGTGTGTGTGTGTGTGTGTGTGTGTGTGTGTGTGTGTGAGGGAGGTAATACACTCGTAGATGTGTTTGTGACTTGTGACGGTGGGTTGGTTTGTGTGTGTGTGTGTGTGTGTGTGAGAGAGAGAGAGAGAGAGAGAGAGAGAGAGAGAGAGAGAGAGAGAGAGAGAGAGACCATAAAGTTTCCACCCCAGGATTATCTCACGTATATCGGGGCATTGTTATGGTAGATCAGCTGTTGTCGGGATCAGCTGATTAGATTGTTTTGGTTCGAGCAGCAGTTTTGTGGGCCATCAGCTGATTTGTCCTCCGTCCCAATGGTAAACAAACTAGGCGGATTAAGTGACGGATTCCATTCTCCTCCGTGTTTGCTACAGAAGCTTAAATAAATCTCCGCTTGTACAAACATCCCGGGGGACGATTGGGGGGAGCTAGATGGAGAAAGGGAGACAGAGGGACGGGTACCAAAACACACAAACAAGGACACAGACGGGGCCGACTTAAGAGACAGACGGACGGACAGATAGATAAACATCGATTGGAATCCTGCCCCCGAACACGAACACACACAAAAGGCCCAGAGGAAATATGTCCCTTCTCCCCTGCTACCTGTGCCCTAAACCTTCCCTCTGTTACCTATGTCCCCCACGAGGTAGAACCCTGGCTGAACCTAACTTTGAACCTTCGCTTACCTGTTCTGAACCCTCCTTTTTAATACCTTCACGAGCTGAATTTTCTGACAGTAGAACGAATAGGATAAGAAGTAGGTCTTCAGTCTGATGAGATTAATGGAGACTGCTCAAACCCTGACAGTCGGAGGGATCCCCTGCTCTGAAGACAATGGTGTGGAGGTAACATGAGTAAAAGAGAGAGAGAGAGAGAGAGAGAGGGGGGTGATGTTAAGAGGCAATATTTTTATCCCTACTGTCGTGGAAAACATTGGGATTAGGCTTTTGATGAATGATTGCTAGCTAGTGATAAGTAGTGAGATAGATAGTCAAATATATAGATAAATAGAACAACAGCTACTATGGAACAAGTCTGGGTTATGGATAAATGAAAATTGGACTTTGGCGTCTTACAGTTTATAAAAAAAATAGATTGATAGATGGATGGTTGAGTGAATGAATGAATAGGTACAGTTCATACACAGATAGATTGACATAGAGAAACAGATAGAGCGCATCAAGGTAACTCTGAACCTCCAGCTGAACCCACTTTGAACCCCGGCAACTGCAGCTCCTCGTCCATCTTCATCTCGTCACTAACAACCATCCATCCCCGGCTTTTGTTTTCACTACCCACACATACACCGCTTATCGCCTCATCTCATCTCATTGCCACACGCACACACACACACGCACGTAGTAGTCGTGGTGGTGGTAGTAGTAGAAGTAGTAGTAGTAGTTGTAGTAGTAGTAGTAGTACCGTATTATTACACTAACACACACACACACACACACACACACACACACACACACACACACACACACACACACACACACACACACACACACACACACACACACACATTTCTCTCACCACTCTCATTTCTGGTCCGCTTGCCTTTCACTCGTCTTTCAACTCTGTCATTTCTTTCTCATTCCTCTCCGTGTCTCTTTTCTGTCACCTTGGCACCTCCCCTTCCTCTCTCTCTCTCTCTCTCTCTTCCTATGTGTGTGTGTGTGTGTGTGTGTGTGTGTGTGTGTGTGTGTGTGTGTGTGTGTGTGTGTGTGTGTGTGTGTGTGCGTGCGTGCGCACTCTTGCGCGTCACAAACACCTTTATATCCCATTCTGCAACACATCGTCCTTCCTCTCTTCGCTCCCCAATATGTCTCTGTCTTTCTTCGTCTTCACAGCACCTCTCTTCCTCTCCCCAACACTCTTCCTCTCCCCAGTACTCTTCCTCTCCTCAACACTCTCTTCCTCTCTCTCACACTTACTTCCGTTCCCCAAGAGCTCTGTCTCATCCTCCCCAACACCCTCTTCCTCTCCCCAACTTTCTTTCCCCAACACTTCTCTTCTTTCCAGCACCAATCTCTTCTCTCCAACTCTCGCATCTTTCCCCCAACACCTCTCTCTTCCTCTCCCCAGCACCTTTCTTACTTCCTCTCCTCAACACCCCTTTTTCCTCTCCCCAACACCCCCTCTTCCTCTCCCCAACACCCTCTTTTCCTCTCCCAGCACCTCTCTCTCTCTTGCCTCTCTCCCCCAAGATACAGGACTTCCGACGAGGCAGGTAATGTGGGGAATCATTTGTCAGTGTCGGCGGCCTGGGAGTGGTGCTTGCTCTGTAAACCCGGCCCGCGGTAGCTCTGTCAACACACCCCGGCCCCCAGGTCACGCTCCCCTCCCCCCTCCCCTTACCCCTTGCGCACCCCTCCCTCCCCCCTCCCCAGAGTCCCCCTCCCAGATACCCTCGCCTGCCGCCCTTAATGGTTTCCGTGACAAATAGACAGCGTGGAGGGCGAGTCATTGAGGGATGGATGGTTAGCGTGTGTGGAGGTGGGGATCGGATGGGATGGAGGGAGGAGAGACGGATAGTGGGAGGGATGGAAGGAGGAGGAGGAGAGACGGATAGTGGGAGGGATGGAAGGAGGAGGAGGAGGAGAGACGGATAGTGGGAGGGATGGAAGGAGGAGGAGGAGGAGAGACGGATAGTTGGAGGGATGAAGGGAAGAGAGATGGTAAAAGGAAGGAAAGGAGGGAGGAGGGGAGCAGGAAATAAAGAAAGGGCAGAGAAAGTGATAGAGTGGCGGGGATTATGGAGGGATTGATGGTTACCGTGTGTCTGGAGGTGGGAATCGGATCGGATGAAGGGATTAAAGAGGAGGGGGTGGGAGGGAGGTAGGGAGGCAGGAAACCAAAGTGGGAGAGATAAAAGAGATGATAGGACTGATGAAGCGAAAGCAAAGTTGAGTGAGTGAAAATAATAACGTGGAAGAACTTAAAGGGGATGAAGAGAAAGTTGGAGGGAGTGATAAAAGGGAGGGAAGGAGGGATAAAATGATGAATAGAAACCAGTGACATAGAGGGAGGAGGACAGGAAGGGAGGGAGGGAGTTAAGGAGAGAAATGATGAAAAGAAAGTAAAATCATAAAGGGAACTGGAAGGTGTGTGGGGGAGGGTGGACTGTGATGAGGGCGATAGTGAGAGGGGTCGGAGAGATAGAAGGGAGGAGGAGGAAGAGAGGGAGAGGATAGAAACGATGAAGAGAATATAATGAGGAGGAGGAGGAAAACATTGAGGGATAGATTGATGGTTGGTGGGTGTGAAGGTTGGGACCGTAAGGGACGGGAGTGGGAAAGAAGTTGGAGGGAAGGGTAGGAGTGATGGAGGGCGGGAGAGAGGAGATAGACTTTGTAAGGGTTGGAAAGTAGGGTGGGATGGAAAATATAGGTGAATGGAGAGAAATAAGTGATTGAGGGAAACAGAAATGGAGGAAAAGCGAGGAGAAAGGGATGGCAGGAAATACGTAGGAATGGATAGGTTGATGTAGATGGGGAGAGAGAGAAAAGTGGAGAGAACGAGGGAGAGAAGAAAGAAGGAAGGGAGAAGCAATGATGGTAAGATGAAGAAGGATCATGGGAGGAATGGAGTGGTAGAGGAGGGAGGATAATAAGATGGTAAAAGTGGTGAAAGGACGGAGGGACAGAAGTGATGGAAAGAAAATCATAACATGGAGAGAGTCACTGATGGATGGATAGATGGACTGCATGTTTAAAGCTGAGGGTCGGAGGGATAGAATAAACGAAAAGGTATGATTGAAAGGGAGGGAATCACGGAAGGATGGGTGGATAGCATGTGTGGTGAGAGTAAAAAAGGATAGGGGTAGGGAGTAAATGTATGGAGAGAGAGAGAGAGAGAGAGAGAGAGAGAGAGAGAGAGAGAGAGAGAGAGAGAGAGAAAGAAATGAAACGAGCAAAATTGGTCGATGGTCGAATTGGTGATGGATAGCCGGTTAGCGTGTGTGAAAGTTTGGGTCAGGAGGGATGGTGAGAGACTAGGTGGAGTAGAAATCATGGAATGTTGGAAGGATAGGAGCGATGAATAGAAATTAATGGCAAGGAGGGAAGTGCTGAATGATAGATGGATTGCTTGCGTGGACGTGAAGGGTACGATGAGAGGGGTGTAAGGTGGACGGGATGATAGAAGGGAGTTGTTAAAAAAAAAAAAAATGGTTTAGCATATATCGATGTAGGTGATCCATTACGACGAGTGGAAATGGTGGGTTGGAGAGAGACGCAGGGTAGAGCATGATTTCTGTGTCTAACGTTTTGGGCAATACAGAACCCAGCTTCAGAGGTATCAATGCCTGACTATATCCATCGGTCTATAAGTCTAGCTGTCTCTTTTAATGTTGATTTTTAAAAACAATGTACTATCATTGTTGCCTGCATACGCGCTAGTGTCAAAATATTTGTTCAGCTTAGGACTGATATCGATCCACTGTTGAAGTGTATAGAAGTGATTTGTATTTATTTCAGAGTTTATTTTTGCTATTACCAGAGGATTTCATACAACATATGAGTAAGCTATGGTACAAAAGGGATTGGAATGGATATCCATAAACCACTGCTAAGACTTATTAGTTTATTAGTCCCCTACCGATCAAACCGATCGCGGACCATAGGTGTGCGCGGTTCCGTCAGTCCGTCCGTGATTTCGTGTCCGCCCTGTAACTTCCACATACATGGACAGATTTTGATATAACTTCACACAGTTGTTCCCCATACCATGAAGGTGTGTCGCGCGCAATAACCAGCCATCTACTCCCAAGATCGAGGTCTTTGCATACCCATATTGAGGACACAGTACATACGTATTGCTGTCATACTCACATTATGTATGCAGCACATATGTATGGCTCATCCGGTAGGGGACTTTGTATTGCATGGCAATAATTCATTCACTTGTTTATTCTGTATGTTTAGGAAGGACTTAAGTTACATATGATCGTCCATTGGTAACGAAAAATTAATACAGAATCGCGGACGGTAATTTATTGGAGTGATTAAACACTGTCAACATGTAGTTTATGTTGCCTTTCTGTCTCCGCCAGACAACTCAATTCAACTCAGGAGGGAGGTATGGCAGTGAAAGGGTTAATGAGCTGTCTTTTCACTGCCAAGACAGCGCTGGTGGGGGTCGGTTCTTGTCAGCTTGCCTCACACGGGTACAATTATTTCATCTCCCAGGTTCTTCTCATTCCGTCAGCCTCCTGTCCATTTACCTTGGTCGCTGAGGCATTGAAGAAGACAGAGAGGGCTAGAAAAAGTCCCCATTAATCCCCGGTCTAAGATTTTTGTATTACTTTTATTGTGGTGACGAAATTATTCAACGCCGTAGGGAGGTGTGACAGTGAAAGGGTTAATGAGCTGTCTTCACTGTCTCTCCACTGCCAAGACAACGCTTGTGGGGGTCTGCTCCTGTCACCTACCCACCTGCCTACTTTCACTCACCTGCCTCGCTACCTACCTTCACCCTACCTACACTCACCTACCTACCTATTTAACCACCCACCTACCTCCAACAGCTCACCTACGTACCACCACATACCTACCCACCTACCTCCACCCACCCACCTACCTCCACACACACCCCTTCACACATGGGCACTCTTATTTCTTCACCCAGTTCACTCTAATTCCGTCAGCCTTACCGTGGGCGAAGAGGCAGTTGGGGTGTAAGGAGGAATTATGCTGGTTGATATATTTAGGGGTTGGTGGTGGAGGAGGAGAAAAATGGGAGCAATTTGTTGGTAAATTTATGGTATGAAAGCATGAGCACTGACAACGCAACCACGAGTAAGAGGTAAAAGCCAAGAGTGTGTGTTTATAAAGGTTCTTAAGGTAAAGGGAAAAATGTCATGTGGGTACAGGGGCTCTTTGGCTAATAATATCGTGTGAATAATGTCGTGTGGAATAATAATAAATGATGATGGTGATGTTGATGATTATAATAGTGATAATAATAATGATAATAATAATAATAATAATAATAATAATAAAAATAATAATGATAATGATGTAACTAAATAATAATAATAATAATAATAATAATAATGATAATCTGGACTAATATTTCTTAAAACTAACGGTTCTAAAATTAATTTACGTGCGCTTGAAACACGTTTGCACTCAGTTACAAAAGTTGTGAAATTATACTGTAAACTTTCAGCAGATATTACAAGATTAAAATAAAAGGGTGAATAAATTCATTCGAATAAAATATAAGAATAAGTCATGAGGTGAAGGGGTAAATTTAATTGTCTGGAGAGAACAAAAATATAATACAGAATACATTTAGTTGAATAAAATGGTTTACAATGGACGAAAATAGAATAAACTAATCTTATATGACAAGGGGTTAAGTTTAGGTAAGTTTGTGAATGTGGGGTGAGGGAGAGAGCGAGGTGGTGCTCCCTGGGCGGTGTGTTACCTGTCAGGTGGAAAAGGTGCTAATTGGCTGATCTGACGACAGCCGGCACCCTCCCTGCCCTCCCTCTCTCCCTGCTTTCTTCCCCCCCACCCCCTTTTCTCCCTCACTCCTAACCTCCAGCTCTTTCATCCTTGCTCCCTCCCTCCCTACCACCCTCGTTCCCCTTCTCCTTCCCTCTCCCTACTCCTTTCCTCCCTCCCACCTCTCCCTTTCCCCTTACTTGACATGTGAGGGAGCCAGGGCGAAGGAAGCGAGATTTGGAGGAGTGAAGGAGAAATTTGTTGGAGGGGAGGGAGAGAAGAAATTGTTAGAGAGAGAGAGAGAGAGAAAGAGAGGGGGGGGGACAAGCGAGATAGAGCGAGGGTGAAAGTGATCGAGATAAAAGTATGAGTAATGAAGGTGTTTAAAGGTAAAGCGATACATATCTCCTGTATTTATGATGTATTGTTGTTTTGGCAGTATTAGGCTTCACCAACCCCCTCTCCCCCTCCCCCTCCCCCTCCCCCTCCCTCTAAATCATCTTGATCCAGGCATAGATAAAGTATTTTGGAGTTACAGCAGGAGTTACGAGTGTACTCCAGATTCGTAACTCCTTCGGTATCCGTATAGATTTGGTATTTTCAGACCGTGTTATGCAGCTTGGGAGAAATATTTTTTAACGTTTAATTCCTTCTCTGCAATGACTTATTTATTTATTTATTTATTTATATATTTATCTACTTTGCTTGGGTGTGACCTTTTCAACAGGGTGGACTAGATATTGCCTCCATTAACCACCAGTTGCATCACTACTACTCACTTCACTTCCTTTTTTTTTATTTTTTTTTTTACAGGAATAATATTTGGATAATATTCTTCCTCCCTCTTTGCCAAGCAGACCAAGCATAATATATTAAAGGTGAAAGAGTATTTTTTTTTCTATAATATCCACCAAATCGTGGTCAGCTGCACAGCCACCGCCACGGGCCAGCTCCGTCCTTGTGCCGTTAAATGATTAATTGGTGTAAATCACGTGTTGATGACGTGATTAGCGGGAGAGTGAGGGTGATTAACGGGAGGGAGGAGATGATTTAGCGGGAGGGAGAAGGGAGGGAGGCAGCCCCAGGGAGATGAATGATCCAAGTCTGAGTTATGGTAGGAGACTCCACACTTTGGTGCGCCCCTACTCCTTCACACACACACACACACACACACACACACACACACACACACACACACACACACACACACACACACACACACACACACACACACACACACACACACACACACACACACACACACACACACACACACACACACACACACACACACACACACACACACACACACACACACACACACACACACACACACACACACACACACACACACACACACACACACACACACACACACACACACACACACACACACACACACACACACACACACACACACACACACACACACACACACACACACACACACACACACACACACACACACACACACCGAAACGTACATACATTCTCTCTCTCCCTCTCTCTCTCTCTCTCTCTCTCTCGTGTGTGTGTGTGTGTGTGTGTGTGTGTGTGTGTGTGTGTGTGTGTGTGTGTGTTTGAGGTGTTTTTAGTGATATATTTGTGTTGTTTGAAAGGATTTATGGTCTGTTTTGCCTTGGCTCTGTTTATTTTCACATTTTATTTTTACCTTCCTACCTGAAGGAAGGAAGGTTTTGCGTCTCTATCTCCACCCCCTCCCACATGCTTCTCCCCCTCCCACCCCCACCCCATCTGCTCCCTCTTCTTCCCCACCTCCACTTCTTCCTGTTTCTTCTTACCGTTCCCCTTCCTCCTCCTCTCCACCCTCACTTCATCTTTTCCCTCATCTTCCACACCCTCACGCCTTCCTCTTTCCTCCTCTTTCCCTCCCCCCTCCCATCCTCGCCCCGTCTCCCCCAATTTTACCCACATCCATGTCTTCCTCTCTCTTATTTCCCTTCCTCCCCGACCCCCTCATCCTTCTTCCTCTTCCCTGTCTTCCATCATCTTCCCTTTTTTCTCACAAGCACTGCCCTTCCCTTTGCCTTCTTTTTCCTTTCCATTCACCTTGCCCTTTCCTCTCCTATCTTAACCCTCTCTCAACTGCCAACCCCATCATTTCCTCTCACCACCTTTCCATTTCCTTTTCCTTCCAATCCCCCTCTCTTCGCTCTCCTCGCTCTAAGTATTCCTCTCTCCAATGCCAGCCACCATTCTTTTCTCCCTTCACTTTTCGTCTACGTCTCCCTTTCCTCCTCAGGTCCCCTTTCTTCCCCGGTTTGCCCCTTCCCACCCTCTCTCCTCCTGTCCTCTGCCTGCCTCCTCCTCCCGCTCCCCCCCTCTGTTCTTGCATTTACTACCTTACCTGTTTCCCCCTTATACCGTCCTCCCCATCCTCTCTCCATCTATTTCCTCTCACCCCTTTCCATCCGTTTCCCCTCACCCCGTCTCCATCTGTCTGCAGTAACCTGTCTTCGTCTGCCTCTCCTCCTGTATCTTCTTTCCTTCTTTCCCCAACCATCTTCGTCTGTCTCCCCGCATCCACTTATTATCGTTCACCCCTCACTCCCCATCTTCATATATCTCCCTTCTTTTCCTTTCTTCCATTACCTCTGCCCCTTCCCATCTGTTTCCCCCCAATTCCCCTTCATCTGTCTCCCCGCGCCCACTTCTCAACCCTCATCTTCATCAGTCTTCCATCCATTCCCTTCCTCCATTCCTTCTACCCCTACCCTCCTCTCCTCCTCAGTCTTTATCTATCTCCCCCTCCTCCCTCTCTCTCTCTCTCTCTCTCTCTCTCTCTCTCTCTCTCTCTCTCTCTCTCTCTCTCTCTCTCTCTCCATTCCCTCTACCCCTATCCTCCCTCGCTCCTCCTATCCACATCCTGCCCCGTTTCCACCAATGTTTTTCTCCCCCAATTAAGAGAATAGCTGGTGTCAGGTGTCGGGTGGTGTCGCGCGGCGTGTCACTCTGGCAGCCTCCACCCGAGTAATGGCCTATCAGAATATTCATGACCTCACCCGGAGCACGCATTCCTGCCCGACAGTCCTAACCTCGATTTTTTTTACTTCTGTTGTGTAATGGTGGTGAGGTATGGTACATGGGTTTATGGTAGCTAGTGGTGCGCAAGTGTCTTAAAAGACCCTTTCAGTACGATGAGATACTTCTGTTCAGAGTGGTAAGGGTGTGGTGAAGGAGTAAATCAGTTTTCTTAGAGGTAAAAGAACTGCAACGACAAGAGTGTAAGCGCGCGGTACTCTCAAATATCGGACGTGTGTGTGTGTGTGTGTGTGTGTGTGTGTGTGTAGATAGATAGATAGATAGATAGATGATTGATTTATAGATAGATAGATGGTAGATGGAAAGACAGATAAATAGATGGATACCAGCAAGATATTATACTCGTCGTGTAGATGGTAAGGGGGTTGGGTGTATTTTGTCTTCTTGTAATGGTGGTTGCAGACGGTGTAAATGAGTGTGTCTTGTGGTTATGGTCGTTGTTATGATAAAAAAAAGTGAAAAATCCTAGGTCTGTATCTTCTTATTAACATTTCATTATATTTCTAGCGTGAAGGGAGAGACTGGTTGATAGTGTGGTGTTTTTGGTTGTGGTGGGTGCGGTGATGGCTGCAAAAACTGGTCTCTTCTGTTATTCCCAGCATTCCTTTATAATTACCACTACTTTGCTTTCGGTTAACGCTACCAGTATTCCTTCGGGGCTCCTGTGGGTTTATTATCATCATCATCTACATCATCATCATCATCATCATCATCATCATCATCTTCCTCATTATAATTACCGTCATCATCATCATCAGAATTATCGTCATCGTCTTGATCATCATCACCATCATTGTCGTTATATCGTCATCGTTTTCATCATCATCTTGTCATCCTCTTCATCTTCATCATCGTCTTCGTAGTAGTAATTACCAGTGTCATGCATCATCGTCATCACCTAAGCTTTCTTCCCATTGATGTGATTGGAGTGGGTAATATTCAGAATCGGGTAAAAGGAGAGCTCAGAGTTTGGAAATTTCTTATCACTCATGCTGTCATTTAAGAGGCAAGAGGTTGGGAAGTTATGGATAGCAAGGTTGGTCGATGTTCTTCATTTTGCTCGAGTTTCCCCTTGCCTTCTCTCCTTCCCTCTCTTCCCCTCCTCCCTTTCTTCTCCTGTCTCTCTTTTCCTCCTCCCTTTCTTCTCTTGTCTCTCTTTTCCTCCTTCCTTTTCCTTTTTCGTCTCTTTCTCTTCCCCTCCCTTTCTTCCCATCCTGACTTGCCACCACTCCTTTTTCACCTACTTTTTTTGCTTGTCATTCTCCCCCCCCCCTTCGCCCCATACTCCTACTATTGTTCCTCTTTTCGTTCCTTCCCCCCACCCCTACTTTTCCCCTCCTTATTACTGTACTTCTCCCTTGTTTCTCTTGCACTTTTGCTTCCCATTCTGCTCCTGCTTCTTCCCCTTCTAGTTTTCCCTGCTCATCCCAGTCCTCCTTTTCCCGCGAGCTCCCCCTCCCCCCACCTTTGTTACCCCTTCTGCACCTTCCTCTCTTACTTTCCCCTTTTCTTCCTGCTTCTCCTTTTCTCCCCTGCTTCTCACTCGCATTCTTGCATCTCCTTCTCTTCCTACTCCCGCAGTTGTTTTTGCACGGTATAATTAGAATGCCCCCGCGTCCAGCAAGCGAAGGGGAAGTATGTGGTTTTTGCAGTTACTCCACTGTGGCACGTACAAGGTGGCCGCTCTTGTCGCTCCTGTGTGTTGGGGGACGGCCGTCGTTCTGGTGCTGCTAGTTTGCTGTCTCTTCACTTAGCCTATTTACCTACAACGACCTAAAGTACACGTAGGTTAAGACGCCTTGTAACCTGACACTCATGCACATTACTTCTTTAGAGAGGAAGGGCATATTTAGGAGCGAACTGTGAGTGGGTGTAATTGATGAGGGTAAAGGTGACATTGTTAAGGTGATGGGGGTTTAGATACTCTTTTTTTTGACATGTGGTTTTGTGCTGTCTTTCTCCCTCTTTCCTTTTCTTTCTTTCTGTCTTTCTCTCTCTTTCCTTTTCTTTCTTTCTGTCTTTCTCCCTCTTTCCTTTTCTTTCTGTCTTTCTCCCTCTTTCCTTTTCTTTCTTTCTGTCTTTCCTCTCTTTCACACTTTTTCTTTCGACCCTGTCACACTGTCTTTCCTTTCTTACGCCTTTCTTACTATCGTTTTCTTTCACCCTCTCTCTCTCTCTCTCTCTCTCTCTCTCTCTCGTATATGTTGAGAGAGAGAGAGAGAGAGAGAGAGAGAGAAAACTGTGGCACAAGTCGCGACCACATCCATATTTACCAACGCTCAGGAATTTTTATTGTGACTCTAATTGCTTTCCATCTGCATACGTAAAAAACCCCAAGTTATATGTGGGAAAAAAAAAAAGAAAAAAAAAAAAGAATCGGTCAGCAGGGAAGGATATTAGTCAGCTGGTATTTCAGGATTATTTTATTATTTTTATTTTCAGGCTTAAGAGCTTTTAATATAACTGATGATTTGCAGTGGTATGATGATGATGATGACGATGATGTGTGTGTGTGTGTGTGTGTGTGTGTGTGTGTGTGTGTGTGTGTGTGTGTGTGTGTGTGTGACCGATGACCTCTTGGGTTTAATTGCTGTGTATGTGTTGATGATGATTGTGTGTGTGTGTGTGTGTGTGTGTGTGTGTGTGTGTGTGTTGGTAGGAATAGGCTAGGTTGATGGTGATGGTGATTATAATGATGAAAATGAAGGTGATGTGTCTTTGTCTATCTCCAAGTCCCCTTTTTATTTTTCCTAGTTTTCGTCTGTTTTCGTGTTCTTAATCGTCCTCCTCTTTGTATCACCTTTATTATTCCTGTTCCCTATCTTCCTTCTTTGCTTCTTCTCAGTTCACAGTCGTTCAGTCCACTGTTTCGCTTCCTTTGCTCCCTCCTCTGCCTCAGTATTTTTTTTTTCTTTTTTCAGTTTCTTCCTCCACCCTTTTTTCCACTTCTCACACTCCTCTTCTCATTTTCACTCCTGCTTCTATTACGTTTGTTTTCCAATCTTTCTTTCCATTCTTTTTTTTAGTTTCCCGTCCTCCCTCTTCGTTTCACCCTTCCCATCTCAACACATCATTGGACACACTCTCTCCTCCCCGAGACCAAGGGTTACTTTCAGAAAAAAAAACCTTTATAAATATTTACGATAACCACAAGTCCAGTGTAGTTAAATAATACATGAATATTTCTTCTTGATATATTTTTTTACGTTGTTATCCACTCTTGTTACTCGTGTTTGGTAGCTGAGATAAAATATATATAAAAACGATCTTAACTTCAGCTCAAAGAAGGTTTATAAAGACACTCCCACGCTAACTTCAGCTATAAGAAACTTTATGAAATACACCTCTACATCGGGGCGGGCATATCTCTCTAATCCCCAGCTACCTAAGGACTAAGAATGAGGGAGGGGGCAGTCAGTGGGATGAGGGTCAGGTTGTTAGCGGCTGTTAAGAGGCTGTAATGGGTCTCCTTACACAGGTGTTTCGTTTTCACACTGCTTTATTGCACCCATGGTCTCAGGTTATCTCTCTCTCTCTCTCTCTCTCTCTCTCTCTCTCTCACCAGTATGCCACTTTAAGCCGAATATAACGTTCCAGTAGCAAGAATTGAATTTTAAAGTGATCTGAATAAGTTAATGGAATTTTGTTTAACCACTTAACAAACAATTGAAGAAGAAAAGACGTCGTCGTACTGAAGGGGCGAGTATTTACTTTTTTTTTCTTTTTTCCTATGATCTTTCAGAGAGGGATTTGTTGCTGCTGGATTTACAGGTGGGAGTTGTCCTACTGAGCTTTGGAGTATCGTTGGTAATGAAAAACTTTCAAGATTGTGTGTGTGTGTGTGTGTGTGTGTGTGTGTGTGTGTGTGTGTGTGTGTGTGTGTGTGTGTGTTGGGGAAATCTTTTTTTGGTGAGTACATTCTTCTGAGGGTAAGAGTAGATTAAATGAAATATCTTACTATTGAAATGCAGCTAGTCCATTTGGTGACTTCGGAGGGGCACATCTAACTTCAGTAAATGCGTGTTGCTGTAACTAGAATAAAAGGATTAACTGAAGCCCTGCCATACAGTGTTAATGGTGGTGGTTGATGGTTTGTGGTGATGGTAGTTGTAGTGGTGGTGGTGGTGGTGGTGGTGGTGGTGGTTGTCGTTGTGGCTAGTGGTGGTGGTGGTAATTGGTGTAACTTCCTCGAGAGCAGGCCTTTAAATCTCTCTCACCTTCGCTTGAGGAATTCGTATCGTGATGTTAAATTGATCCCTGGTTTTTGCAGTAGTGTGGGGCCCAGATGGTGACGGGATCTGGGGGGGATTAAAGGAAATGCCCGACCCATATGGACTAAGAGGCTGTACGGGCTGTTAAGGGTTGATGAGGGCTGTACGGGCTGGGGCAGGGGGCTACATGGGGAACTGCGAGGGCTACTTTGAGCTATTTAATGCTAGTGAGGGCAGTGAGGAATTGTGAGGATTGGATACGAGGTGCCTTTGATGGCTTTTACAGGGACTTGTAATAACTTGTAGCGATATATATAGATAGATGGATAGATTTAGAGAGATATAGATAGATATGATCAGCCTGTAGATTGTTATAATGAGGGTTGTTGAAGGTTGTTTAGGTCGTATGAGGGATGGAAGGGCTTGATAGTGTTATGCATGAGGGAGATGTGATGGCTAGTGGGGTACGGGAGACCTGTTTCCGCTCACATCAAGGACGTCTTTTCATGATTCAATGTTGCAATCCCCAGATGAGTTTATGTACACAGAGAAACGCTTGAATAGGGAGACTTTCTGAACTGGAGAGGCGAGATATAGCATTACTTAACCCCTTCACTGGTACGGTTAAATAAATCGCCCCATCTGTTGTGATTAACATGAAAAAATACTTGATAGAGGTGAAAGTGTTATGGATACCTGCCAAAGTATTTTCAAAGTGACAGGCATGATTGCTCGGACCGAATTTAATATTCATATATCCACTTAGTCAGTATATTTCTTTAGTAATGTAATCTGCAGGACATTAATTGGACACATGAAGAAGTGATTAAGATGAATCTGTATGCTAAGGGGTGAGTATTTCAGGATATGCCAGTGCCGCCTTATTGCGAAAGCTGATGCACTGAATGTAAATGAAAAGTGATTTGATATGAGGTAACGTTCCCAAAATCTGATAGCATCATCGTTATCGTCATTATGTATTGCCATCGTCATTATCATCGTTATCGTTATCATGCGAAGTTTGATGTATTGACCCTGAATTAGAGTTGATGATGTGATGTAACACTCTCAATATCTGACATCATCATTATCGTCATCATTATCGTCATTATTATCGTTATCATTATTATCGTCATCATCGTCGTCAGTAATTATAAGGTCAGCTGATAAACCAAGGCCTTACAGTGTCTCGTGGTCCAGTGAATTAATCATTATCTCCATCTGTTATCTTCCCCATAATATTGTACTATGATAATTTCCGTGCTCATGAAAACATCCGTGACAGCCCATGCATTAGAACGTTCGAGATTGTAGTTACGATACCATGAAAATTCTGCTTATTTATTCGTACCTCAGGCCACAGTTTATTCGATTTAAAAAATTATTATTATTATTATTATTATTATTATTATTCCTGTTACTTTGTTCACCTTAATTACTTCGTCTTTCTTTCGTTTCTTATTCTTCCCCTTTATTGTCTCAAATTTTTTGGTTTTCGCTTCTTCCTTGTTTCTTGCTTCTTAGTCTCCTTTTTATCTTGTTCCGTATATTTATATAATTCCTCTCCGTTATCGCCCACCTCCTTCTCAGGTCACACAAGGAAGGAGTGTGAAGCGGAACGGGCGGTGTTTAGCATAAGCCTGCAAAAACTGGCACTCGAGAGTACTCCAACCGGAACTCCAGGTAAATTACATCGCGTCTGCCTTGCCCTATACACCTGCCCTACCTGCCCTATCCTACACACCGTCCCTGCCCTGCCTTCCCTGTCTGCCTCCCTGCCTGTATACTATCCTGCCTTGCCCTACACACCTCCCCTGGCATACTAACCTTGCCTTTCCTGCCTGCTTTCTTTGCCTGTCTCTCACTTTTCCTTGCCCTGACACCTGCCCTGCCGTCCTACCTTCTTTCCTGATACCTCTAGCTTTGCCTGACACACCTGCCCTGTCTTGCCCTACCACTCGTATCTTCCTGTCTCCCCTCCTGCCTACCTCCTGTGCTGCCTTAAGCTACACACCTGCCTCCTTCCTTTGCCTCCTTCTAGCCCCGCCTCGCGTTACACACCTAACTTTGCCTGTCACCTCTGCTTTTTAATGTTTACCTTCTCCGTTTTTATTCTAACGATTTTTTCGCACCCACTCTTCCTGCATCTTATTTACAATTTTACCTACACATTTCATACACACCCTCTGTTTTTTTATTACTTGAACCACGCCTACCACTCCCTCTCTCACCTCACTTCTCTCATTCCCTTACCTCCTCCTCCTCTCCTCCCCGCCTGATACTTTCCCACCTTCCTCTCCTATCCCTGTACTTATTATCCCCATCTTCCTTCATGCTTTACTGTCGTCCGTCAATAGATTCACAGAATAGATACTGAAAGCCATATTCAACCCAACAATAACTGACAAGAAAAAGTAGTTAGGTTGCTGTTTGCTTTTCCTTGTACCGTTTTTTCCTACTTTTCCATGCATCTCTACACCCACTATCCCACCCATCCTTCTCCATCACATCATCCACCCCTCAATCTCCTCATCCCTCCTCGTTCCCAATGTCTCTCCTGTTCTTCCTCTTATCCTCCTCTTCCTCCTTGCCCCATCCCTTCTGTTCCTTCTTTTCCCTCTACATGTTTTTGCCTCCCCATTCTGCTTCCTTTCCTCCCCTATCCCTTCCTCTAGCCCATCTCCCTCTTCACTCCTCACTCCGTCCTCACCCCCTTCCCCTTACCTGGTCATAAGGAAATTAGAGGTGTACTGCCTTTGAGAAACATCCCAAAATTATAGGTACAGAAGTCGACTGCTTGCATATATTACAGTCCATGTATAAAAGACCGTGTTTGCATATATATCCGTGGTTGCATAAATTACAGTGTTTGTATACTTGTCTCCTTGCATATATTAGTGTGTGCATATAAATACCTACTTGCTGAATTATGTGTTTGCATATAGGTAGTACCTGCATAAATTAGTGCTTGCATCTACATACATACTTGCATAAATGTTTGCTTGTATAATCGTGCTTGCGTGCATTATAATTTTTGCATGTACTCGTACTGTATATCCGTGCTTCCTTAACTTACCCGTGATGATGATGATGATGATGATGATGATGATGATGATGATCCCCTCTCCTCCTGTGTTTGCTTTCGTTGCGTTCTCAGGCATGGGAGTCTGTCTGTTTACCGCTGCCTGTCTTTACTTTGGCTTTGATGTGTACACCGTTTAGCTTCGTGTTTACCTTTGAGAGAGAGAGAGAGAGAGAGAGAATTTTTTATTTTATACCTCAGCCTCTTTGTCTAGTGTTTTCCTTTCGTAGATTAAAGTTCTTCTGGTAGAGTTATTTTTGTTCAACACCGGACCACCACCAATACCCCACGTAGCCCATCTGCCTCTGCCCCTCCATACCAGGCATACCACTGAGATATACCAGGATTATGGATGGTATCGACCCACGCACCGTACCCTCATTTTGTCCATGTACAGTCCTCTCCCATGTACACCCACTACCATCTACACCCACTATCATGTACACCCACTATCATGTACACGCACTATCATGTACACCCACTATCATATAATCGCAGTCATGTACACCCACTATCACGTACATCCACTCATGCACACTCACTCTCATGTACACCCACTACCATCTCCATGCACTATTATGTACACCCACTACCATCTCTATCCTGTACATCCACTACCATCTACACCCACTATCATGTACACCCACTATTATGTACACACGCTACCATCTCCATCCACTATCATATACACCCAGTCCCTTGCATATACACTCATTCCCCCATGTATTTTTTGTTTATGCAAGGAAGAAGGAACCCCGTAAGATTGTTCCCTCCAATAAGAAATAAAAACAAAATAAGAAAACCAAATTCAAGATCCGTTGGTTTCGAAATAATTGGACACAGTGCGCTTAGAAGACCGGAGATCACAGGCAGTAGGAAACTCAGACAGAGGAAGACAGTTGTAGAGTTGATCTGTTACATACATGAAGGACTGGAAGTAACGGTACATGAAGGACTGGGAATAACGGTTCTCTTGCAATAGAGTGTTGGATTATCTCTTACTTTACCCATGTACACAGAATCCTGGTGTTGCAGAGTGACACTTTCTTGCGGTTATACAAGCCTTATACAAACGTCTCTCAATTTCCTCCCTATCTCCCTGAAAGGAGGAGGGTGGATTGCAGGAGGAGAACTTCAACCTGCAGTCCACTGAGTTCTCGTTCAGATGAGCCCTGGACTGCAGCTACTACTAGGCAAAATCCTCCTCGCTGCCTCTTTTTATATTTTTTTCCTTGATCTTACTCCCATTCCTCCACGTAAAATCACTCCTTTTGCTTACTGCTTCACAATGTCCCACCCACTGTGCACGTACCTTCAATCCACCCATTTACATTCACCGATCCACTCCCACACTTTCCTACGTAGTCACCTCTTTCTGCACACCCGCTGCCTTCCCGGACCACCTACTTACCTTTACTCTCCTCATTTCCCAGGTATCCATATTTTTGTCCTGTTTATCCACTGCGCCACGTAACATCAACTCTTCCATGGCAGTAAGATCAGCACGTACACTTGGCTCCCACCTCTTCTCCGTTTTATCTAGTCATCCATCTATTCCTCATATTCTAACCGTCCATCCATTCCCCACATTATCTGTAACCATCTACCTATTGCCCATTTTACCTAACCATACACGCGTTGCCCATTTTATCTAACCATCTATGCATTGCCCATATTATCTAACCATTTATCCATTGCCCATTTTATCTGTAACAATCCACCTGTTGCCTATTTTATCTGTAACTGTCCACCAGTTGCCCATTTTATCTAACCATCCATGCATTGCTCCTATTCTATAACCATCCATCCATAGCCCAATTTATCTTTAATTACCCACCTATAATAGTACCTGTTTCATCTGTAGCCGTCCACCTATTTCCCACCACTCACTCACCTCCCTGCCCACCACCTGTCCACCATCTGGATGCTATTAGCACACCTGAAAGAGATTACTTGTTAGATTTTGTGCTTTGCTCGTAGATATAAGTGATCCCTTTTGTCCGCCCTAAAACGCAGCTCTGAACCTTTACAATGTGTGTGCTGTTCTCTTGACTAAGTTATCTATCGTCACTATCGTTACCGTCGTCATTTTCATCATCGTTCATCGTCATTGTTATCTAAATACCCAAATATCATCATCATAATCATCAGAAGCAGCTTCCTCATTATCTTTAACCTAAACATGATAATAATTGTCATAATCATAGTTTCCTGTAGCCCCCAAAGTCATTATTGTCATTGCTAGCGTCCTCAGTATTGTTATCATCATCACCATTATCATCTTCACCCTCATCATTATGGTCATCGTCATAATAATTAGCCCCATATCATGTTATTGTTACGTTTATTTGTTTTCCTCTTTTCGTCTTCTGTAAACAAAAATGTGTTTAGCTAAGTTGAATAGCACTGAATCTAGTTTGAAAGTAACGAGGTGTTTGTGCTAAAAAGAATGTTGATGCGATGCCATGTCATTGCCCCAGGAGCGATCTGAATTGACGCAGGTGTCTATTTGCCTGTACTTAATCCTTCACAGCCAGACAATATATAATCATTAACTTGTTCTTTACTTT
>NC_136998.1:38396151-38438651 GCF_032717465.1 Coenobita brevimanus | reverse complement strand
TTCCAGCGTGTGAATGTAGTGCAAGAGTTCTCCTCCTTGGTGATGTATTATTAACAAGCTCATAATACAAGAAAAATCCAGCTAGATTTTTAACTTCAAGCTGCGTGACCTGCTAACGTCACTTTAGGAGTTTTATTAATATACTGAAGACAAGGAATGTAATGCAAGAATAATCCCAAAATAATGATTATTCTCCCTAATAATAATAATCCTTCCACGACAACGGGTCTGTTGGAAATTGAAAATGGGAAAGTAGGAGTAACTTGAGGAACGTAATGTAAGGAACAATTCTCCGAAGACGACAGAAATATAGATAGATAAATAAATGAATAAACAAGTAAGTAAATGAATAAGTAAATAATAAAAAACGGGTAAGGGAAGGGGAAGGAGAAGGGGAGGAACGTAAGATTAAACTAAGGAATGTAAGAAAAAGTTCCCTGAAGTCGGGTTTACTTCTCAGCCACAGCAAGCAGACAAGCCAGTATTCAGATATTTAAGGGCTTTAGACAATATTATTCTAAGGGCACGTAGAGGATAAGTAAATGGAAGTATGGGAAAATGTTCTTGTCAAGACAGTGTCGCATCTCGCTTCACAAAATTGACATGCCTTTGCTCTCGTCACTAGAGGTGTTTATAAGAGAGGGAATTTAGGAGAATGGATAAAAGGAATGGAAGACAATAAACGTAACGACATAATGGAAAGGAAAGAAATACCCCCACAGAGAGCGATCCCATCACATCTCGGCAAAACCACACTGACGTGCTATTATTGTAGTTGTTAATGTGGTTAATAAGAGGGTACGGTAAATTAAAGACACGTAAGAGTTAATAAAGAAACGTAATGTAAGGTTGCTACCAAAGGCGATTTCACATCAGGCGTCAGGAGACTGGAGGGATTCATAGGAGGGGTTTTCGGGGAAGGAATAAAGAGAACGTAGGAGTTAATAAAGGACCGTAAAGAGTAAATAAAGGAACGTAAAAGAGTAAATAAAGGAACATAATGGATGAAAGGAAAAAACTAGTCCCAGAAGGCTTTTTCCCATCAAGCCAACAGCAGCACGTCTTCCCTTTTACTCCATTGAAATGCGGGCCGCCTGTCGCCGCCGCTGACAGGGCAAAGCACTCATTACTAAAGAGGCGGAACATGATATAAACCACCAACATCACATGACGTCTCACATGACACAACAGCCGGGGACCTTCCAGAGACGAGCGCCCTGTTTTCATAATGCTTCGTTCCTGTTGGGTTTAGGAACCTGAGGAGCATGAGGAAGAAAGGGAGATGAGGAAGAATGAGAAAGGGAGATGGGTGTGCTAGGAGATGGGAGAGACTGGGAGATGGGAAACGTAGGGGAAAAGAAAGGAAGAGATAGAAGAGAGGCACAGGGAAGGGGGACTGCGAGGAAAGGAGGGAAGAAGAGAGGGAGGGAGAAGAGGGAGCTAGGAGAAAGGAGAGGTAGGGAGTGAGGAGAAACAGAGGAGAATAGAGGGAAAGAGACATAAAAGACAGAGAAGAAGAAGAAAAAGATGATAGAAGGGAAAGACAGGAAAAGCTGAATGGCAGACAGAGACGAAGCATAGAGGAAGAGCTGTAGAGAGGGAAGTAATATCGAGAAAAAGATAAGAACTAGGAAGAAGGGAGACACTAAGAAAAAGAAGTTGAATGAAGAAAGGAAACAGAGAATGGGAAGGGAGGAATGGAGAGAAAACAGGGAGAAGGAAAGGAGGAGGAAGCGAGCGAGAAGTTGTGGGAGGGAAGGGAAGAAGAGAAGGGGGGAGGGGAAGGGGAGCCCCACCATGACATAACACATCGCACATCACACATCAGAGGATCAAAGGCAGCGACAGGGCGACTCCACAAGGGCCGGCCTTCTTTAGCTTGTACTGTGAAGCGCGTCTGGTTCATCTCTCAGCCCCACCGTGTCCTCCCCACTACGTCGTTTTCTTTTTAACAACGGCCGTAGAAAATGAGGGAACGGTTGCCCATTTTCACCCCTATTTCGACTCTCCTCAAGGCTCATACTACTTCGCTTTCTCAGACGACATTTGAGACGCGGGTCAAGGGAAGGAGCACCCTCTTGGCACGCCGTCTTGTCCCTAATTAATACAACCTTAAGGACGTGTTTGGCATGCCAGCGTCTTGGGTAGTAAAGCCGGTGGAGGTCCTGGCTTAGTATTCACAAAGGATCTTAACCAGTTTTCTTGATAAGGTGATCTCCATAGCAGTGACGTAGTAGCATGGGTAATTTGTTTTGGTCGTGTTTTTTTTTTGCAAGTTTGTATTTAATCTTTCTTGTTTTGAAGCATATGGAGGTTGTATAAGTGAAGATGAAAGGGTGAAAAAGCCTTCTCATACACGACTCAAGTTGAAGAATGTTTATGAATAGGATCCTCGGTTGCTGGGGTGTGAGTTGTGGGTGGGGGAGGGAGGGGATTGTCACGAACTTGGCCCCTACCGACTTTGAATTTAAGGTTCATTGTGGCGTGGCGGGTGGTCATGCCATATGTCAAAACACAAGTCTGCCTCACAGCACTAAGAGAGGCGGGGATCGGGGGTAATGGAGGGGGAGGGACGAGGAAAGGGAGAGAAGAGAGAGGAAAGAGTACGGGAGAGGAGAGACTGGAAGAGAGAAACGAGACGAGAAAAGACTGAAAAAGCATGAGAGAGGGGGAGGGGGAGAAGGAGGGACGGGGAAGGGGAGAGACTTGGAGAAGAGAGAGGAGAGATTGTGTGAAAAGAGTGATTCCGAGAAGAGAAATAGACTAGGAAAGAAGAGACTGAGAAAGTATGAGAGACAGGGGGAAGGGGAGGCATAGAGGGAGAAGAAACAAGGGGAAGGAAGAGATACTCGGAGAAGAGGTGCATGGAACAGAGGAGGAAGAGGGAGAAAAAGGGGTAGAGAGATGGAAAAAGATTGGTTATGTAAACTGGAAGATGATTAGCAGAGAGACAAGGAGAGACTTGGTAGAAAAGGGGTATGATGAGGGGAGTAGAAGGTAGAGTGGGAGATGAGTGACTGAGAGATGAGGGAGACTCGGTAGAAAAGGGGTAGGATGAAGGGAGTGGAGGAGCGTACGTAATGGGAAGTGGATGGGTGGTGGGGGAAGGGCTGCCTGACATCTTCCCTGCCATCATCCACTAATGCCCGCTGACACCACTCTTTACCTCCCCACACAAGGCCTGTCTCCCACCCGCTACACCCCTCACTTACACTCACAATGCACACTTTCTCACCCTCTCACCCTCACCGTGGAGGATTTCTCTGGCGTCTGTACTCTCAGAATGGTTCCCTGGCTGTCTCTCCTTGTCATTCGTCTCTTAAAAATCTCTTCTTGGCTACTGATGTTCATGTCCCTTTATTTTGTAGCCTGTTATATGCCTCAGATTTTTGTGGCTTCTAACTTGTATCTCTGGCCCTCTTGTGATCATATTTTTGTAGATCTCTCACTTTCACAGCAACTCTAGTTCACTTTCTCCCTGGCTCCTTCTCTTACTCTTGTTCTCTTCACCACAGGGCCTTGGCTCTAAATTCCTCTTTTCAGTCCTTTCCGACACAGTGGAGGTTCGATCTTTAGTACCGGTTGTTGGTTGTTTTTCCAAAAGATAATCTCGTTCTGGATCATTGCGCCTGTTATCTGTACTTCCTATGTACTCCTGTTTCCAGATTAGTTTTTGCTCTTATCTGGCTCCCTTATCTCACAGTCTAATATACTCTTCCTCTCCTGCTGTCGCACTGCCATCTCCTAACTCTTCTGTATTCCAAGCTCCTACTCCCTCTCATTATCCGTTTACCCTTGCTCCCCTGCTCTCATAGTGGCATCTCCTGACTCTGACTCTCTCTCTCTCTCTCTCTCTCTCTCTCTCTCTCTCTCTCTCTCTGTCTCTCTCTTTCTTTCATTGATAACGCCACCTTTGAGAACCTAACTCACGCCACAAAGAAAACGGGAGAAAAATAAGAGTAGAGAAAAAAATATGGATGCCCACGAAGAAGAGCTGTCGTGATAATAGAGTTGGATTTTTTCTCAAGTTTTTCCCTCACTTGGATTAGAGAGAGAGAGAGAGAGAGAGAGAGAGAGAGAGAGAGAGAGAGAGAAGAGTCTGGGAGTGAGAAAAAGTGAGAGACAGAGGAAGACAGAGAGGTTGGTGGTGGAAATGAAACCTGATATCATGAGTAATGACCTGTTCCCAAGGCACTAATGGACACCCTGCTCTCTCTCTCTCTCTCTCTCTCTCTCTCTCTCTCTCTCTCATTATTTATTGACTGCACCATACATTCACTTCTCTCCTTCTCCCCTTTTACTTTTCCAGTCGGCTTCCTCCTCATCCTCTTCTCTCCCTCATTGCTTATCTTCTCTTGCTGTCTTTCATTGTGTATCTTCTCTTTACGTCCTCTTTTTCCCCCAGACCTCTTCTTCCTCCTCACCTCCCTTCTCACTGTGTTTACATGCCGTCTTCTCCTCTCTCACTTCTCACTCCCCTACTCTTCCCTCTTCCCCCTCCTCCTCATTTTTCTCTCACGTTTTGTATATTTCTTCCCTCTTACCTTCACACCCTCACTTTTCTCTCCACTCCCTGTTTATGCACACATGCTTCTATTATTTTAATTGCTTTATTTTTTCATTTTCATTTCTTTTCATTCCTTTCCCTGTTTCTTCCACCTGCACATTGTAGCACATTGTTTATTTCTCCTCCCCTCCCCCTTTCTTTCTCTCCATACCCTCTCCTTTCTCTCTTTACTATCCATCTCTCCTTCACACATTCCCCGTCTCATCAGAAGCATTTTACTTCTTCTCCTTCTCTCCTCCAGACTTAATCTTTCTCATCTGTCTCACCATGCTTATTTTCCATCTCTCTACACCCTCACATCTCTCTCCCCATGCTCTTTCCTTCACACATCCTCCTCTCCATCTCTCAAGCATTTTACTACTTCTCTCCCTCTCTCCTCCAGACCTTGTCTTCCTCTTCTCGTCCCCCGCACTGCTTATCTTCCATCTCTCCACACCCTCACATCACTCTCCACTCTTTTGTCTTTCCTCCACACATCTTTCCTCCCTCTTTCAAGCATTTTACTCTCCTCTTCCTCTCTCCTGTAGACCTTTTCTTCCTCCACTCGTCCCTCGCACTGTTTATCTTCCATCTCTCCACACCCTCACATCTCTCTCCACTCCCTTGCTCTTTCCTCCACACCTCCTCCACCTCATCTCTCATCAGCTCATTAAACCTCAAAGGACTGTGCCTCTCCAGCGATGATGGAGAGGCGTGTTTATTAATCTACTTTGTCTGGCCGCGATGTTTTATTTATGCCTGTAATTTCGACCCAGTTTACGAGACAGATTTGAAGGGTGGGTGTGCGAGGCGTCTCTTAACTTTACAGACTTGTTGATAGAAACGCTGGTTGGTATTAAAAAGGAGTTATTAGCAAGAGTAGAGTTACATGGATTTATATGTGATGCAGGGACAGAGTGTGTGATTTGGTGTTATTCATTTTGTGTGATGGAAAGGGCTCGTGTGTGTGTGTGTGTGTGTGTGTGTGTGTGCTGGGGGACATGCATTTCAGGGGTGGTCTTGTGTGCGAAACGAATTGCGTACGAATTGTGTTGTGTGCGCAGGCGTGTGTACTGAGCGCCTCTTGTGGGGAAAACGACGTGAACGGACCTCTTGTTGACCCACTCCAAACATTTACTACAGCCAACGTCCCTCACAGTGCCTCCCCCTTCCTCTTTCTTCTCCCACCCACCCCCTCTTTCCTTACCCCTTTCTTGTCTCCCCCACCTTCTCTCCCCTTCTCCCCCTCTGCTTGTTCTTTCTCCTCTCTTTTTCGTCTACCTCTCTTTGTACAGTTCCCTTCCTTCTTCTCAGTGCGTCTCTTTCCTTCCCCACCTCTCGCACATTCTATCCCCCTCCCTTTCTCTCCTCCTTTCATTCTTTTTTCCCTTCATTTTCTCCTCCCTTCTTTTTCTCCCCCATCCATTTATTTCCCTCATTCCTACCTGGATTCCATTAAATCTTTATTCACCCCATCCCCGTTCCTCTTCCTCTTTCCTTCCCCTTCCCGTTTCCTTTGCCATTCCCCATCCAAATGACAACTAGACTCTTCCTCTGTTCAGTAGAGTCGTCTGTTGTAAACTTGAATACAACAATCTCATAGGACAGTAGAAAATTAACTGCACTTTCTGTAAACACCTGGACATCTTGAAGTCGCTCAGGTGCATATAATCGCGTGGTTTTAGCCTCAGTAAGATACCAAAGTGCGTTTGTAGCAGAAGACATGGCCGGACCTCCCACCTCTGCCTCTTTCTCCTTCATTGCACCGCCTAATCCTCATTCTTCGTCTGTCTCTGCGATTCTTCTCCTTTTCCTGACTTTATCTCTTTGTCCAGTATTATCTCTCTCTAGTTTCGTACACACCGCCTAATCCCAGCACACAGCCGTCACTTTGCATGTGGTTCTTGGCATATGTTTCTTCACACACACACACACACACACACACACACACACACACACACACACACACACACACACACACACACACACACACACACACACACACACACACACACACACACACACACACACACACACACACACACACACACACACACACACACACACACACACACACACACACACACACACACACACACACACACACACACACACACACACACACACACACACACACACACACACACACACACACACACACACACACACACACACACACACACACACACACACACACACACACACACACACACACACACACACACACACACACACACACACACACACACACACACACACACACACACACACACACACACACACACACACACACACACACACACACACACACACACACACACACACACACACACACACACACACACACACACACCTGTTCACGTCAAGCCCACACACCTTCTCCCATAAGTTGTATCACCTGGCGTCTCATTTATAACACCTGACTAACATTTGTCCCAGCGGAGCCTTTGTGCCGGGGAAGAGAGAGAGAGAGAAAAAAAGAGATTGAGATATGGTCGGCGATGAGAGAGAGAGAGAGAGAGAGAGAGAGAGAGAAACAATTTCAAAATAATGTTGAAGGGGGCGGATTGAGGAAGAAGGAAGGGGGATAAAAACCTGAGGTGGGGAGAGAAGGGTGGGAAAGGGAGGAATGAAAGATAAAAGGAAAAAAAAGAAAAAAAGGGAGAAACACAAGCTGAAGGGCAGAGAAAGATAAGAGAAAGGGGAAAGATGGGGGAGAGGGAGAGTTAAAAGGGCACAGAAGGAGAAGAGAGACAGAGGAGAGAAGGCCTGGGGTGTAGAGGAGCAGGGGGAAGAGAAGGCATCGGGAGAGAAGGGAAGAGAAGACAGAGGGGTGGGGGTAGCGAGAGAGGGGAGAGAAGACATTGGGAGAAAGGGGAGAGAAGACTTTGGGAGATTGGGAGGGAGGATAGTGGTGGCATAGGGGGAGAACGGAAGAGAGGACGCCGGAAGGTAGGGAGGGAAGGGAGAGAAGACATAGGGGAGGTAGGTAGGTAGAGAGAGAGAGGAGAGAGAGAGAGAGGGTGAAGTGAGTAAGGAGTTGCGACAGGCCCGTCAGAGCGAGTTTACCTTAAGACGGAGATCAAAGACAATATCTTCGCCCTGTCTCCACTCCCCGATGGCTTGACTTAATGGCCGGGAAAATCTCTAGCCTCTGATTGATGCTGCTGCTGGATGGGGGATAGATAGGGGGAGATGTGTGACTTGCCTTTGATTCGATACATTATAGCGATTTGGGAGATAGGAGGAGGAGTACTTAGATAAGGGAGATGTTTGTGCATAGCCTGTGATTTAATACAGTGTTGTGAGTGGAGGAGAGGAAGAATGGATAGAAGTGCTGTTAGCGTTCGATTTGAATGTATGTAATCTCATTTTGATGTATTTGCTGGATGTGTGAGGGGATAGATTAAGGGAAGATGTGTGAGTAGTTTTGAATTGATCCATAAATGTCACTTAGGGATAGAGGAAGTAGTGGAGATAAAAAGATGTTTGTAAATTCACAAGCCTCTGATTTATGCTTTTAAGAGGAAAAGATTGAAGAACGCAAACAGCCTTTGGTGTGATGCTTTATAGTGACTGAGGGGTAGATGGAAGAGAGGGTGAATACATTCTTGGTTTTGTGTGATAGGGTCTGTAGCGTTTAATTAATATTTGTACCTGTATAGGATAGGTGGGGGAATGGATAGGATGAGGCATGTGAATAACTTTTGATGCGTATAGTGGCTGTTTTGAAGGGGATGATAATTTTGTGGTCACTAACTTAGCTGGTTGAATCCACGTATTTTTACCTGGGGGAACATCTCATGGAGGCCTCTTTTCGTCAGTCTTTCACTATCGTTTCTCGGACGCAAGGTGCATCACTCCCTTAGACTTCAGCGGAGCCCCATATGACCCTGATGATCCTGCATCCTTCGAGTACTTTATTATTATTATTGCTATCTAGGAGTTTTTACTGAGCCAAGGGGAGACTTTTCCTTAGGGTGGAGATAGATACAGACTTAAAAAAAAAAATGAATAAATCTTTTGCCATGGGGACACTTTTCCATTGGCAGGAGGTAGTTTTAGCCTATTAACCACGTGATTGCTATATATATTTCCCAGAACCGCCTCCAGGTTTCAAGAAAAAACCAGTAGAGTAAGTCACTGGATTGTATTGAATGGATATTTCTGAATCCTAGGAAATATTTAGGTTTTGACTGATAAACTGGATGGGTGGGGGGGGGATACCTAAGAGGAAGAGTGTAAATAGTGAGAGAGAATTATTGTGACTGTTATAGGGCGTTTGGTATAAGGGATGGCGCAAAGTATAGGGGAGGCGTGAGAGAGTGAATGGAGGGGGATTGGTGTGTGTGTGAGAGAGAGAGAGAGAGAGAGAGAGAGAGAGAGAGAGAGAGTTTGACAGTGCGGGAGAGTGTGAGAAACACTACAACAAAGTGTGACAAAATAAGAGAGTGTAGCAGAGTACGGGAGTGTGACATAGTTCGAGAGTGTGACAAAGAGTACGACAGAATATGACAGCGCGGGAGAGTGTGACAAAGACGGGGACAGAGAGTGTGACGGAGTGTGGTGCGACAGGGCGTTTGTTGTTGGTAGGCTGTGTTTACCCTGGCAGTGGAGACCAGGGCGGCACCTCCTTGTTCCTCTCCCATATGGGCCACGCCGCTGACTGACATGCTGCGCCCACCCCACCCACACTGCCGCACTTTCTCACTTTCTCACGCACGCTTGCTCACTCTGTCTCTCTTTGCCCCCAGGAAGTTTGGAAGAAGTTGAGTGGTGAAACAGAAAATAGGGATAGAATAGAGAAAACAGAGACAAAATATAGAAAACAGTAGTGGAATATAGTTTTATGATAAAGGTATTCACTGTCTTATGTCACTGCCTCCTCTCACAATCTTGCCTTCTTTTTCCCCACTCACGCTGTTTCTTACCCACCCCCTATTCTACTATCCAGCCGAACTCCCACCTACTGTCTTCTCCCAAATCCTCCTTTATCCCTGTTCTCTCACTCCAACCTACTCATATTCTGTTATCCAATCCACTGTCTCATCTACTGTCTCCCCAGTCCACCGTTTCTTTTTAATTCACTAACACTTTACCTCCCCTCTTCCACCCTTTTTTTCCAACTCCCTTTTTCTCCGACCTTCCCCCCCTTTCACCTTTTCTCCCTCATTCTTAACCTCCTCTCTTTCTTCCCCACTCCTACTTCCTCTCTTTCATCCTTTCTCTCTCACCACCTCTCTCGAACCCCTAGTCTTCCACTGTTTACCCCCCGCTCCTACCTCTTCTTCTCTAGTCTTTCTCCTCAACTATTAAATTCCTCAGCATTACTCTTTCTCCACCACTCGCTCTGTCCTACCTCCTGTCCTCCACTCTTAATCCACCACCAACTCCATCCTCCTCTTCCTTCACACTTTCTTTCCAACTCACTCTCACTCTCCTACCGCTTCAATTTAACCCTTTCTCCGTCAGTCGTTCTCTCTCGTACCCTTTCGTTGGTACTGTTTATAGGACCTGACATTGATTGACTGATCCCCACCCCCTCTCACCCCTCCCACCCACCCACCCATACGCCCGCCTTCATGTCCACCCATTTTCTCCACCCATTTTCCGTGTAATGCGTCCTTCCTGCATCCATTTTGGCATCTCTACCACCCACTGCGTCTTCTGCACTCCCCGCCACACCCACGCATCCACCCACCTATCCACCCACTATTCCAGCTGCAAATACGCACCCATTCTACCTACCCAGTCACTTTACCCACTCCACCCACCCGCAGTGTTTCATCCATCCTCTTCCATCCTCCCTTTCCTCCATCTCCAAGTACCCGTCTTTTCTACCCACCAACCCAAATCACCCATTTCCATCAACTCAGCATTTCACCCACCTCTTCCAACCACCTTTTCCATCCACTCCACGCACTAATTTTTTTTTTCACCCTCCCTCCTCACTCATCCTCCACATCATTTACTCTCACAAAACCTGTGCGCCCACGTCTCCCATCCACCATCATCATCCCTGTATTCCATCGACTTACTCATCCACTCAGTCCACCCACCTACCCACTTCACTCATGCCACCTATCCACCTACTTTGTTTATTCCCCTTCAGTCCGGTGACCTGTCAGTTACCTTTTTGTTTCCTTATGGTAATATTCAGGTAAGGATTATCAGTATTGGGGGATTAGATATAACTTCATTACTCCCTCCACTGTTAATTGTCTCCTAAGTTAAATCATTTATAAAAAGCAGTAATATAGAGGAAAAACCGTCATCGGATTTAAGGGGCCAGTCCTCCCTTTCTTTCCCATGGTTGTGTGATGAAGTTAGAAGAGGATTTAACAGGAATAAGTAGGAGCTAGCAGGTAATGGGTGATCGTGTGCTAGGGTTTGAGCATGGGAAAGGGCAGAATGGAGAAGAGAGCAGAGGTAGGGGCACTGAGAGGGCAGGTGGGTGGGTGGTCGAGAGGCGGGGTGACAGGTGGGGCCCCAGCCGGCACCTAAGTGGCAGTGTTTACATTCGTCGCCCTGAGTGGCAGCCAGCTGGGAGGCCGAGTGCTGGTGCTGCTGGGTGGGCGGTAGGTGGAGTGATGGGTGGCTGGGTGAGGGTGAAGTGTGGGTGGGATGATGGGGGAAGAGGTTAGTGATAAGTAGAGCTTATGTGGGCGGTGGGTGGGTGATGCAGAAAAATGAATGGGATGATGGGAGATGGGTTGGTGACAGGTGCTGCTTATGTGGAGAGTGGGTGGAATGATGGGTGGGTGATTGAATGAGGTTGAAATTTGGCTGGGTTTACGGGTGGCTTGATATAGCTGATGCTGGGAGGGTGGCAGATGGATGGGTTGGCTGGTGAGTGAGTGGGTGGAGTGGTTGGTGACGGAGGCTGAAGTGTGGTTGAAACAGTGGAAGCTTAGGAAGATGAGAGGGTGGGTTGGTCGTGGGTGGATAAGATAGTGATTTGCTGAGAAAGTGAGAGGATCTGTGGGTGGCATGGGAGGTGGGGTGGGGTTGGAAAGGTGGTTGTCGTGGAGGGTGGCTTTTGGGCAAGCAGAGTGGCGTGGGTGGAATGTAGGGTGGATGATGTATGAGTAGGTGATAGAGAGGGCTATGAATGTAATGATGTGGTAGTTTTTTTTTTTCTTTTTCTTATGCTAGGAAGAAGGAACCAAAGGCCAGGGTCCCGCAATAACTGTTGGTTGGATGGGTGTGAGGACGGACTGAGGTTGGCGAAACTGAGTGAGTAGCATGTATGAAGTTTGTTGATGGGTGAAATGGGGTGGATGGGTGAGTATGTGGGTGGAGGGTGGGACTTGGTGTGAGTGTAAGAGTGGGCTGAGGGTACTTGCAGTGGTTCTTTGAGAGTGGTTAGGCTAACATATGATTTTTGATGGGTGGAACAGAGATACCTTCAGGTGTATGGGTATAGAGTGTGGTGAGTGCGAGAGTGGATTGGAGCTGCACTTTGAGAGTGGGTGAGCTGGATGTAGGTATTTGATGGGTGAGCTGAGGTAGATATAGATGGATGGGATGTTAAAAGGTAGTGGGTTTGTGAAAAGGACTTGGTAGGTGGCTAGATGGTCGTGTGTGTGTGTGTGTGTGTGTGTGTGTGTGTGTGTGTGTGTGTGTGTGTAAAGTGAGTGTGTGAGATAGATGGTGTGTTGATGCAGGCTAGAGTGGGTGGGTGGGCGCCGAGGGTGAGGTATAGGAGCGGGTGGGTGGGCTCGAGAGTTTGTTTACGGGTGGTGGGGAGGGAGGGATGAAGAGAGTGACACTGAGAGTAGGTGTGGATGGAAGATGGTCTGTTAATGTGGCCTTTGATGGTGGACGGGTATAAATGTATGTGACAGAGAGATGTTGGCCGGAAGATTGACGTTTGCGATAGGGGTGTGGCGTGTGGCATATGTGGGGTGTGATTCAGGTGAGGGTGGTGAGTGTGGGTGTGGGGGATGAGTCAGATGTGGCTGTGGGTCTGGGGTATGATTCAGATGTGGGTGTGGAGCGTGATTCAGATGTGGGTGTGGGTGTGGAGTGTGATTCAGATGTGGGTGTGGGTGTGGAGTGTGATTCAGATGAGAGTGGTGAGTGTGTGTGTGTGTGTGAGTGTCGGGTATGATTCAGATGTGAGTGTGGGGTATGATTCAGATGTGGGTGTGGGGTATGATTCAGATGTGGGTGTGGGTTGTGTTTCAGATAAGAGTGGTGTGTGTGTGGGGGGGGGTATGAGTCAGATGTGGGTGTGGGTGTGGGGTATGATTCTGATGTGGGTGTGGGTGTGGGGTATGATACAGATGTGGGTGTGGGGTATGAGTCAGATGTGGGTGTGGCGTATGATTCAGATGTGGGTGTTGTAGGTGATTCATGATTAATTGTGTGGATGATAGAAATGTCATGCTTTTAGGTGCAATGATATTGGTTCTGTTGTATGTGTGGGTGTTCAGAATGCCTCAGGTGAGGGTGGTGGATGTGGGTGTGGGTACTGACTCATACGTGGGTGGTGTAAGTGTAGGTGTGTTCCTATACTGATGAATGGTGTGAGTTCAGTTTTGGGTGTGGGTATGAGAGTAATACTGATTCAAATGTGGGTGTGGATTTTTGGGTTAGAAATTTGTGTGGGTGTGGATATGGGAGCTGATCTAAGTATAGGTGCTGATATGAGTTAATTGTATTTTAGGTGTGAATGTGGGTGTTGATTCTAATGTGGGTGTACAGTAGGTGTTGTTTCGGGTGTGGGCAATGTAGATGTGGGCGTGCGTGTGGCAGATTTAGATGTGAGTGTGGTCTGTGTGCGTATGTGTAGCAAATTTAGATGTGGGTGTACGTGCAGGTGCCCGAGTGTGTATAGCAATTTTAGATGGGTTTGGAGGTATAGCCGTAGGTATGGATGTATATCATATGGGAGGGAGTGGAGGTTTAGATTCAGGTGTAGGTCTATGAGGAGTAAATTTGAATGTGTGGGTGTAAGTGTGTGTGTGTCAGTGGAAGTGTAATTAGTCTAGGTTGTGGTTGAAGGTGTGGATTATGTGTAGCAAATTTTGATGAGGGTGTGGTGGTTAAATATAGACGTAGCTGGTGTGGGAGTAGATTTAGATGCATAGCTGCGGGTGGATGAAGTCGTTTAAGTGCAAGGCGACCAGATACCATGCGGGTGTATTCAGCAGACCAAGCAAACTGGAGGTGTGTGTGTGTGTGTGTGTGTGTGTGTGTGTGTGTGTGTGTGTGTGTGTGTGTGTGTGTGTGTGCTTGCGTGCGCATTCATGAGTGCTCTCGATTATGTAAACATGCTTGTGTGTGTATTTGCGTATGTGCGGCTGCGATTACAATACGTCAGCGTGTGTTTATGTCTGTGTGTGTGTTTGTTTACTAAGCGAGTGCCAGGGCTGGAGAGGGACATCTGGGGGACATGGAGAGAACCTTCCTTGTCCACACGGAGGGAGAGAAGGGAGAAGAGAGGAAAGACGAGGGAGGGAAGAGAAGTGTGGAGAGAAGAGAGAAAAGAGGGAGGGAGGGAAGAGGAGAAGTAAGGAGAGAAGGACATAGAGAACTTTTATTGTCTACAGGGAGAGATGGGAGAAAGGAGAAGGAAAGAAGGGAAAGGTATGAGGAGAAGGGAAGTGAAAGAAGGAAGGAAGAGGGAAAGAGATAATGGGAGGGATTGAAAGCGGAACAAAGAGGGGAAAAAAAGGAGAGTAGAATTGGGAGAAGGACTGGGGAAACGGTGACATGGAGAGGCCTTTCCTTGTGTGCAGTGAGAAGGAGAGGACAGGAGAGGAGAGGGGAGGGGAGGGGAGGAAAGAAGAGAAAAAGAGAGAGGAAGAGAGAAAAGAGGAGGGACAAGAAGAAGGGAAACGGGATGGGAGTGAAAAAAGTATGGAACGGGGTTGGGGAAAGAGGGAACATGAAGTCTTTCCTTTCTCGCAGTGAAGAATAGTTAGTTGAAAAATTGGAGAGGGATTTGGAAAGGGAAATAAGAGATGTGGAGAAGGGAAGAGAAAAAGGAAGCATAGGCGACAAGAAGAAGGAAGAGGAAAGAAAAGAAGGGGAAGGAGGGAAAGGAGAGAGAGGGAAGAGACAGTGCAAAAGAGTAAAAGAGGAGGGAGGGTGGGAGTGCTGGGCAAGGGAAATAATACACAGAGCTGTGGTTGGCACATGAATTCTAATTTCAAACTTATTCAGTGCGTATGACAAACGGGGCGGAGTCACGCGGCGCCTGAGTGTACGCTAGCCGCTGTGAAACGTAACTCCTGCGAAAAAAAAAAGTCAAACTAATTAGAGGTTATGCTGGCAGGTCACGTAATGTCCCCCGGTGTTCATGGAGACAGGGCCACAGTTCATGTGATATAGAGCTGTATTTCAAGGGGCTGTGGAGATCCGTAACACCTCATTCCAAGCGATTTACTTTCCTTATTACACATCAGTATCATCCCATATGTTGTTGATGTAAATTATGTCGATATTGAAGCTAGATATCGTGCAAAAGGGTGCTACTATGGAGTGGCCGTATGAATAGTAACGTGTGTGTGTGTGTGTGTGTGTGTGTGTGTGTGTATGTGTGTGTGTGTGTGTGTATAAGAGAGAGAGAGAGAATGGAGGGAGGACATTTGAGAGACACTAAAGCGTCTCTCATGTCAGTGGAGAAGATGAGAGTGACCTTAAGAGTGAGAAATGGGAGAAGAGAAGGGAAAGAAATTGGATGGAGAGGGGAAACAGAGAGATAGGAAAGGGGAATGGAAATTAGAGGACATTTGGAGGGCTGCTTAAAACCTTCCTTGTCGTTAAATAGGTAGATAGATAGATAGATGTAGATGGATAGAGATAGGTACTGTAGGTAGGTAGATAGGTAGAGAGAGAGAGAGAGAGGGAGAGAAATATCAGAGTACGAAGGCTGGAAAAAGAGAAAGGGAAAAAAAGAAGGGGGGAAGGTAAAGGGGAAAAAGAGAAGGACATCTGAGGGTGTAACAAGAAGAGGGTGATCCTTTTCCTTAATGCGGGAGAGAGGGAGGTAGGAAGGGTCAGAAATTGGACACGAAGATGAGGAAGGGTTAACCAGGAAAGTGAGAGAGAGGGACTAGATGAGTAATGAGATAATTGTGTGTGTGTGTGTGTGTGTGTGTGTGTGTGTGTGTGTGTGTGTGAGAGAGAGAGAGAGAGAGAGAGAGAGAGAGAGAAGGCATTAGGGGAGAGACGTTGGGGAATTCGAGGTATGTCCCTCCCTCTGTCAGCCTTGTTCGCACTCCATCTACCTCGCTTTTTTCTCTAATTTATCTACTTCCCTTGTTCCCTCCCGTCTGGCCGTGTGTGTGTGTGTGTGTGTGTGTGTGTGTGTGTGTGTGTGTGTGTGTGTGTGTGTGTGTGTCATTATGTAGCTTCAAAATAATCTATCTGTCCCTGTCTGTATTTGTTTTTGTCCTCATGTAACAGTCTGCTCATATGCCTCGTTTTTCTGCCAGTCTCTCTCTTTGTCTAAAACGGAATTCCTCTCCCCACCAACATACACTACACATAGTCTTAATCACTCCCCCCCTCCTTATCGTTCCCTGTCCATGTCCATTACCTTACCTCTCATTCCCCATTCCATTCTCTCCACAATTTCCCCTTCTTCCTCCTCAGTACATTCCTTTTATCTTTACTTCTCCCAAGTTTTCCTCACTTCTACCCTAAACCTTTCCTCCGTCACCATCCCCGTCTCCCCACCACTTTCCCTTCCTTCCCACTCCCGTCTCCCCACAATTCCCCCTGCTCCCCCCTTCCTACCTTTTCTCATCAGTTTTCCCTACTCATCCCCCTCCCCCAACTATCTGCACTGATAATCCCCCCTTACTGGAATTTCTGATAACGTAGATTCAAGTCTCTTTGTTAGCCTAAAGATGAAGTTATAGTTGATATTTGTTCAGAGTCATATATATACGTTTTTTGTGTGTTTTTATTGTAGCCAACCTATGTGTCATTAAAAAATATTTGCAGTTGCTGATAGATTGTGCTTCGTGATATTCCGCACTCTGAAGAATTCAATTGGGCAAACAGTATCCAAAATGGTGGCATGTGAAGGGTGCAGGTCTATCTTTCGAGCATCATGAAAAACAGACTGGCGGATTTTAGGGAACGGACTGCCCAGAGGAGCATTCAGTAGCAATATATAAAAAGTTGCCACCTCAAATACTCTCTCCTTCTCCACTATGTTGCCTTCCCTTCTCCCGATTACTTTCCCTGCTCTGCTTCCTCCTTCCCCCGACTCTGCTCCCTCCATCCCCCTACTATACTCCCTCCCTCTCCCCCTACCTTACCCCTTCCTCCCCTTCGACTTCACCATCCCCGTCCTCCCCACCGTCTCCCCCTCCCTCCCCACTATCACACGCCCCATGAAGCCGCATCTTGAACCCATCTGGTAAATTGACAAGGAACAGATGGCCGGCACAAACAAACCTTTACCTCACCCCCCCACCTTCTATCTTACTCTCCCCTCCCCCTCCCCTCTTTTACTCTTCCCCCAGTCTCCCCCTCGCTTTCCTTAATCTTTCCCCTTCCTCTCCCTGCCTTTCTTCCCCTCATTATCCATCTTTAATATCATCTGCTTCTTTTTATCCGTAAACTACAGTGACAATTTTCATTTTATTTAGGTGACCGCCATTTCATTTATTTTATGGCACACCTCTTGGATAGGGGTTAGTGTAGGCTTTATCTGCCCTTCCAGTTCGAAAAGTCTCCCCGAAATAGTTTGAGGATAGTACATAGAAAATACTAAAAAGATGACATCATTGTTTTGGTATAGATAAAAATGTATTCGGGGACATACTTGTCACTGTCTCTTTCACTTGTTTCCATCATCTGTCAGTCTTCCTCCCTCGTCTTTCTTTTCCGTATTCATTCTTACCTTTTTTATTTTTCCCAGCCCTTTTTACACTCCTCCTTATCATCTCCCCCCTCTTCCTCCCCGTTCCTTTTTTTTTTCTTTTTTTTTTTTCGCTATCTCCCTCATTTCTTGTTTCTTGCCGTCTCCCTCTCTTCTCCCATCGTGTCCTCTCTCTTCACCCTTCCTTCATGCCCTCCCTCCATCCCTTTCGTCCCCTCCCACTTTTTCTCTCTCCCTCCTTCATTCCTCCTCCCTCCTTCGCCACAGGTATTTCCGTTCCCTCATCCCTTCGTTTCCTTCTACCTCTCCTCCTCTCACTTATTTATACCAGTTCTTTTCGTCTCCCATTTATCTTCTCCTTCCTCTTTTACTTTCTCATGGTACATTTCATTAGTCTTTGTTTTATTTCCCGCTGTTTATCTGTCTGTCCCATTTAGCTGTCTCCCCTTTTACCATTCACATCTTCCTTCCTTGTGTATGCTTTCCCCCCCCCCCCTCTCTCTCTCTCTCTCTCTCTCTCTCTCTCTGTCATCTCCATTCCATCTTTTCTTTCTCGTCTCGTCTCCTTCCCCACTATGTTCTCTCTCTCCTTCGATTTTCCCCCTTCCACTCTATATCTCCTCCTACCGTCCCATTTTCTAACTCTAAATACTAGTTCTCTGTATTCCTCTGTTATTTAACTCTGTACCACTCTTGTCTTTCACCTGCATCCCTCTCCTCTCTGCCTCAACATACCACTGTACCTGCCACCTATTCCCCTCTCTTCTCTACCTATACTTATTACGACATTCTTTCACTGTTGTCCTTCTCTACCTGTAAATCCCTCTGGTTACCTGTAGCCCTCTCTACCTCTACAATTCTACCTGTCACCGATACGCCTCTTCTTTCCTCTACTTCTAAATACCACTCTGTCACTCTTTATCTTTCTCTTCTCTGCCTGTTAATACCACTCTTGTTACCTGCATCCCTCTTGTCTCCACCTGTAAATCTACCTCTAAAATCCTGTATATTTACATTGCATGTCCTCCTCCCCGTACAGCACTTTCCCTCCCATCTTTCTCTTCTCCTCGTGTGCACTCTTTCTCCACTCTCACTTTCGTCTTCTGTCACACTTTCTTCCCCAGCTTTATATCCAACTCCCCCCTCCACTCTTTCCCCTCGCACTTCCTCTCTTCTCGTCAGTCCCCTTTACTCCACCTCCCCCTTTTCCCCCATCCCTCTCACTTCCTCCCTACTCCCCTCTTTCTCCTCTTCATCCACTCCTTCCCCCCTCTTACTTCCTCTCCTCCTATCATTCCCCTTTACATCAACTCCCTCTCTCTCTCTCTCCCCTCCCCCCTCACTTCCTCCCTACCCCCTGTATCCACATCATCCATTCCTTCCCCTCCCACATCCTCTCCTCCCATCAGTCATTTTACATCCCTTCCTCCTCACTTCCTCTCCCCTTCACTTCCTTCCTCTCCCCGTCACTTCCTCCCTCTCCCCGTCACTTCCTCCCTCTCCCCGTCACTTCCTCCCTATCCCTCCTCTTTCTCCCCTTCATCCCCCACCTCGTTACTCAAGCCACGGGTGCTGGTTACACGAAAGATCAACAATTAAAATCAAAACATGTGTTCCGTCAATGTAGAGTTTTTATCGTTGGTCTTGGTGCCCCGCCTTGCAGAGCTGAGGAGGCTATGTCCATTATCTTTCCTTTTATTTGTACATTAATCATAGAGCTGTAGTTGTTTCACCTTAACTTGGCTAAGATTTTCGTGCTGTTGTAGCTCACTTCACATATTTCAGTGGCAGAAAAAGGCAATGTTACGGCTTTATATCCTTTCCACAGTAGTTATTCATGACTAGTATCATAGTTTAGTGTTATTCCTTTGTAATAGCTCGGCACTCAAGGTAGAGAGATGGCAGTTTTACACCAAGTTAAAGTCAGAATGGAGAAAAAGACAATTCTTCAGCTATACAACTTTCTACAGTACTTTTTCGTAACTAGCATCATATTTTTGTGTTATTTGTAGTAACTCAGCATTCAAGGTAGAGAGATGAAAGTTTTAGGCCAAGTTAAAGTAAAAGGAGTATACCAAGCACTTCAGAAGCGAACTTGTGCGAATATTAAAATGAAAATGTTGTGTTCATCATCGTTCTTGTGCTCCAGTTGCGTAAGATCGTTTGTTTACTCCTCTATCTTTAATGGTATAGAGAGCAAACACCTCCTAGCCAAACCGAAGTGAATATTAGAAGCTATGAAAGGTCGTATATTTGCATTTTTATCTTTATCAAAAAACCTACCAAACACTTCACAACCGGACGAGTGAATAAGAACCCATTCGAAGTCGTGACCTAACCACCTCTCTCTCTCTCTCTCTCTCTCTCTCTGACTGTCTGTAGGACTGTTGTTGCATTCTAATAACCCCTTCAATCTGAGAATGTCGTGTGCTACGTCTGTTGATTTTTTGTTTCAATTTAGGCTGAACGTTTTACTACAAGGGATCATTGAGGGCTGTATAAAAAAACAGAAAAGTCTCCCTTAGACTGGGATTAATTCTATATGTATACCCCCTCCAGGTCGAAAAAGTCTCTCCCTAGCTGAAAAGATCTCTCCCAAACCGAATTAAGTCGTCTGATAGTGCAGGAAAAATATAAATATAAGGTCGTCATGGTACTGAAAGGGTCGGTTCAAAGGTGGAGGAGGAGTGAGGCGAGTGAGCATTTGTTTAGCCTTGAGGCCCGAGTAACTACCCGTCCCTTGAAAAATCCAGCCATTTCTTGAGTCAGCAGTGAGGCATCCCAGACATCTCAGAGGGGGGGGGGGTGAGGCGAGAGAGAAGAAGTGAGAACATCTTGGGACGCAGTCTTGTGGGTGTAGGAGGATCCCTACTGTTTTTTTCTTGTCACTTGCTTTCTGTATATTCCAAGTTCAGCTATTGATCGTTAACACTAAGTACAATAGTTTACAATTTTATATAAATATCAATATTTATATCTGTATCTATCTATCTGTCTATCTATCTGTAACTATACACACACACACACACACACACACACACACACACACACACACACACACACACACACACACACACACACACACACACACACAATGTTTAAAATTGCCCTGATGAAAGAGATGATCGACTGCTCAGTGCCTAGTTTTAATGCAAAGAAAATCAGCAAGGAAGAATTAATTAATAAGAAAAGAAAGCAGAAAGCAAAAGAGCTTTTGGTCCTTTCAAGGTGCAAGGGAGCCTCCTCAGAATGCAGGAATATAGATGGGCCGTACACTTGTCAGGTCCGGCTGCCGCGGCCTCTCTTTCTCCACCATTGTGTGGGGGCGTCAAAAGCCACTTCCAGCCAGTCAGCCACAGCGCCAGTGTAACCCACCCAGTTTGAGTTTACCCAGTCACCGGTCCAAGGGGTGTGTTTATCAAGGATTCTTACCAATTCTAAGGATAAACAAGTCTCGAAAGCGATTTTTTTTTTTTTTCAGATGCCGTTTTGATTTTTTTTTTTAACTCATTTTGATTGTGACTGTATGGTAGCTTTAAGAATGTGTGTTATTAATAGACAAACTCTCATAAACAAGCATTCATAAACAAGCATCCATAAACAAGCACTCACAAACAAACACTCATAAACAAGCTCTCATAAACAAGCACTCATAAGCACTCACAAACAAGCTCTCACAAACAACCACTCATAAACAAGCACTCTCACACGTGACTTAACCTCACAAGTGTTCTTAAATACGCCCCAGGCATTTAAGACGTGTATGGTAGATGGATGGATGAAGATAAAACAAGCAATCGTATAAACAGCTTAAACTTGGGAAACTTCGTAAATTTAACCCCAGGCATCTGAGTCAGACCACAACAAACTTCCCAGATCCACCGTGTGTGTGTGTGTGTGTGTGTGTGTGTGTGTGTGTGTGTGTAGTTAACTCCGTGGCCGAGAGCTCCCCCCCTCTTTTCACTTTGTAGGGGGGATTAGCGCCCCTTTCCCCTCATTTTAGGGCCTGACATCAAAGGAACCCAAGTGCCAAGGAGTGCCTGGCGTGTTGAGCCCTACTTAAGAGGGTCTTGGGTCTGATCGAGCTGTTTACAAGGGTCTGTGGAGTGGGATCGTATCTTTATTTCGACGTCGAGTGCGGGAGGGAAAAAAGAGAGAGGAAAAGAGAGAGGTGAGAGAGAAAAAAAGAGCGAGGTATTTGTCCGAGCTGGTGACTTGGTGGCCGCCTCGTAAAGTGTGAGGTGCGAGGAACAGTTGGTGAGAGAGAGAGAGAGAGAGAGAGAGAGAGAGAGAGAGAATCTGTTTGATATAACATTAATGAAATGACTTACTCCCCAGAAACTTAGAGGGAGAGAGAGAGAGAGAGAGAGAGAGAGAGAGAGAGAGAGAGAGAGAGAGAATGTAGCAGAGTAGCCCTAGAATATGATGTTAGTCACGAAGATGTGCAATGAAAAGGATACAGAGCCATAGCATTGTCCTACGGTGCCACTGGGCCATGTGAAATCAAGATGCAAAAGGGCAAGATGCTGGGCCAACTTAAGGTAAAAGGAGTATAGTCAGTCAGATCTAATTTTACACTGTTCTGAAAAATAAGATGCAGGGGCTGTGAAGTAAGGTGGGGTGACCTGAGGTAAAGCTAATTAGGGCAGGATTGGTTGGGTTAGGTAAGGCCAAGGTGATAAAGGTAGGTTGTGGTAGATTGGTCAAGGCCTCTTCCTGTTAGGCTTGTGTGTGTGTGTGTATGTATGTGTGTGTGTTCGTTGGAGTGCATGTGTACGTCCGTATGTGAGTGTACGTTTATGTATGTACGTGAAAGTGTACGTGTGTGAGTGCCAGGGTGCCAAGAGCGGGCAAGTGGGGCATGTCAGCGGCTTGGCACTGTTTGTTTTCTGCCACACACTGAGTCGTCTCCACCTGCTCTCTCTCTCTCTCTCTCTCTCTCTCTCTCTCTCTCTCTCTCTCTCTCATCTTGACACTTTTCCTTTATATCTCTTCACCTCCATCTTCACCATCTCTCGTTCATTTCTTCCACGTTTCCGTCTTATGCTTCTCTGTGTTTCTCTGATCTACCCCTTCCACCTGCTTTTCCTCACTACTTCCTTTCTCTTTGGTCATTTACACTTCTCTGTTTAATCATTCTTTTGTTTTCCCTTATTTCGCCACGTCTTTCCATTTGTTGTGACACTTCTTTATCCTCTACCTGTCATGCTCCTTTTATTTACTCTCTTCTTTCGTTCTTCCAAATTATCGTGGTTACCCCTTCATGGTCTCTCCTTTCTCTCTTTCCCTTGTCTTTCTCTGCGCAATCACTGTCTCTTATTTTCTCTCTCACATCCCCAGCCTCACTTCCTCTGTAAACTCTCCCTGTCCCATACCTTCCTCTTTTCACACTAACACTTTCTCTCTCCCCCTCTTCTCTTCTCCCAACTTCGTCTTTCTACACCTCCATTGCTCCTTCCCCCTTTCCTCTCTTACTCACTTCCCTCCTTCCCACGGGCAGCGTCAGCATTTGGTAATAGGAGAGTTAAATGTTTTTTTGTTAATGTACTGATTTAATCTGTATTATGTATATCTGTGTACACGGTTATATTTTACAGTAATTTTCAAAAAGTCATCTGCTGGGATCCAATTCATACGAGAAGGCATTAAAAAACATCCGATCCCCCCCCCCCTTTTTTTTTATTTTTTATTTTTTAAAGAATTCTGTGCGCTTGCTGCGGGGTGTGTGGTAGCTTTCTGTACAATGAAAGGAAGAGTTTTATTTCCCTCTTTCAGGACTTGGAAAAAACTTACTATAACTAAGAAAAAAAGGGGGGAGGGTTGAGTACCTGGACTTCATCAAACTGCCTTTCCTTCCATACTTATTTTCACTTCCTCCTTCCCATCCTGCCTCACACCCTCCCTCCTTCTCACTCTCCAAACTCACATTCTCCTCACCTCATTCCTTCCTCACTCCTTACACACTTCGAGTCCTTTTGTTTCTCCATACTATTTTTTTTTTTTTCATACCATCTCTCTACCATCTCGTCCCTATAACACTCCCACTCTCCTGTTGTCCCTCCCTTCACACCCTTTCCTTCCTTTCTTAGTGTAAATTCTCTTCCATTTCCCATTGTGCACGCAAACTCACCCCTTCCGCCCATGGCTTCCATTCCCTCAACACCTCTCCCATTCCATTTTCAATCCTCCTTCCCCCCATTCTTTCACCATCCTCCTATTTTTTTCCCACTTTCCTTTCTCTTGTCACTTTTCTTCCCTCAATTTTTCGTCTTTTCCACCTTCCCTTTCTTTCTTCTTTCGCCCTTCATTCTTCCTACATTTCCTTCTTCCTTCCCCTCCCCCATTCCGCCCCAACTTTCCCCCATTTTCATCATCCTTCCTATCCCTCTTTCCCTTCCCTTTACTGTTTAACCGTACTCTCATCTTCCTTCCCTCCCCTCCCCAAACCCCTCCCTTAACCCCTCCCGTCTTCTCTTCCTCACCCCTCTCTCTGGCACCCTCTGTTGCCGAAGTGCCAGCCCTCCTGAGCGCGGCACTCCGTCAGCGACACCTGGGTCCTGCTGTCTCCCTGTCGCACCCTGTCGCCTCGCCCTCCCCCTGCCATCCCTCCACCACACCCAGGCCCTCTGTCACACCCTGTCACCCTCTGTCACGCCCGCCCTCTTTACTCACGTCTCTCTTCCTCTCACCCCTCTTTACTCCTGTGTCTATTAATGTTTTACTCTTATACATTTGTCTCTTGATCCAAATCGTCTTTATTTTATATATTTTTCTTTTTTCTTCTTCCTTTCCCCCCCCCTCTCTCTCTCCCTCTTTACTCTGTACCTCTTCCGGTCAGTTCTCTTTAATCCTGTTTCTATTAATATCTTACTTTTGTACTTGTCTCTTGAGCCATATTCTCTTTATCTTTGGTTCTATTTCTCATCTCTTCTCTTTTTCCTCACGTTCTCACTTTTCTCTGTACCTGTCTCTTTCACTGATTCATTCTTGTAGTTTTGTCTCTTAATTTTTATCTCTTACCATTTTTCTTTATTGACTCAGTCGTACATCTCCTCTCTTGATTCTTCTTATCTTCATTAGTGTGTCTTCCTCATTCTAACCACCCTCACCCTGCCATCCATCCACCACACCCCAACCCTCTGTCACACCCTGTCACCCTCTGTCGCTCCTGCCTTCTTTACTCACGTCACCCAGCCTGTCTCCCCCCTTTACTCCTGTCTCTATTAATGTCTCGGTTTTTATGTTTATGGGTCTTGCTCTCTCTTCCGTATCTGTCCCTTCACGTTGCCGTCTCTCTTTTTGTCTCGTCACTTTTGCCCTCTTTATGATGGTCTTTCAGTCTGTCTTCCTTCTTTCCGCCTGTCTCTGTCGGGAGCTTACTTAACTGACGAGATTACAGGTCGTTGTTTTACTTTGTTTTCCTCCTTGAATACTTGTTTTTGTCTTCATGCATCTCTTCGCCCCTCATGAGTGTAAATCTGACCCAATAACTCTCTTTGAATATCTCTCGGTATTATCTGATTTTCGTCGCCCTGTCTGTTTTATTTTCCTCCCTAGTCTATATCACAGCTGTACGTCCATATCTTTCATTTTAGTGCCCATCTCTTAATATCTTTCTTTATAGTCTGTTCGTCCTCGTTTTCATTTTCTTCTTTATCACAGCCGCCCTTCCTCTTTTCTTTATTTACCTCTTTTCTTTATTTCCCTTTACCCTTTTGCTACCTCTTCTCTTCATTTACTTTTTCCTTTTATTTACCTCTTTACTTTTCTCTCTATTTATCACTTCAGTTTATTTACCTCTTGTCTGTTATTACCTCTTTATTTACCTCTTCTCTGTTTGCACCCTTTCTCTTTATTTACCTCGTCTTTTCTCTCCTCTTTATATACCTCCACCCTTTATTTACCTCCTCTCTTTCCTTACCTCCCCTTTATTTAGCGTCGTTCTTCCTCTCTCTTATTTACCCCTGTCAAATTATAATTCTCTTTATTCTCTTTAATGTCTTCTATTTTAATGCCCTGTTCAAGATGTCTTTCTTATCTGTAACGCCTCACTCAGTATTTATAACTAATTTCTCTTCCACCTTCTTTACTGACTGTCGCTGTTGCTGTCACATATATATTCCTGTCTCTTCATCTTTGTGTTTAATGACTCTCTCTCTCTCTCTCTCTCTCACATTATATATTTTCACTTCTCAGTCTTTTCATTAACTTTTCCTCGTTTTCTCTCTCCCCTTCATGATCTTCAGCTAATATTCTTCTCCATTTATTATCCTTCTTATCGCTCTTATCTTTTTTTTTTCCATTACATTTTTCATAATCTTTCTTTACCTCTCTTTTTGGTTGCCTTTCCACCCCCTCCCTCAGCCTCGCACCTCACCTCATTGCCTTCTCGCAACCTAGCTCTTCACCTCAAGTATCCTCTCTTCTCAACCTCACTGTCCACCTGTTATGCTTTCCTCTCATCCTCGCTCTTCACCTCAATTATCCTCTCTTCTCAACCTCGCTGTCCACCTGTTATGCTTTCCTCACAACCTCGCTTACTACCTGTGTCCTCTCCTCTCATAACCCCGCTCTCCACTTCATCATCTCTCCTCTCCCCGCCTCTCACGTTTTGTCTTTATCCTTTTTTACCCCTTATTTTTAATTTTCATTGCTCTCCTCTCTTCTGACTTCTCATACTTTATCCATTCATTTCCTTCGTCATCTTCTTCTCTCATGTTTTCCTCTCTTCTCCATACCTCTCTTATTGCATCATCTCCCTTCCTTTCCCTTCTCTCCCTTTCATTCTCTTAGCTAATCCCCCCCCCCCGTCCTCCCTTTCTATATTAGCTGTCCTTTTTTTTCCTATATCCCCCTTTTCTCTTTCCTTTTTTTTCCTTTCTTTATCTCTTTCCCTTCTCTTCCTTCTCTCATCTCTTCCATTCCCTGCCTTTCTCTTCCAGTCTCTTTTCATTTCCCTTCCTCTCCACGCTCCCTTCCAGTCCCATTTGCTCTTTTTTTCCCTTCCTCTCCTTCCCCTCATGGCTTTCCAGTCTTTCTCCCCTCACCGTCCCCTCCCTCTACTCTCTTCCCCATCTCACGTGCCCTCCCACCCCCTCCTCTTTTCTCTCCTCTCTCTCGTTCCCCTGTCATTCTACCTTATCTTTATGCCTCCTCTTTCTCACTGCCTCGCCACCACTCTCTCCTTTATTGCTTCTCCTCTCCTCACTCCCGTCTTTATTGGTCACTCCTCTTACTCTTCTTTATCATCTTTCTCCCCTTCTTATATTTCTCCATTTTCTGTCTTACATCCCCTCTCATCCTCCTACTCCGTCATTTATTACTTCTCGCCTTTCTACCTTCTTTCGGTGATTCCTCGTAATTTCCCTTCTCTCCTCCTGCCTACACTTTCCCCCTTCCCTCCCTGTCACATCTTCCACTCCCCCTCCTTTTCATTTTTCCTCTAATTGTTTCTCCTTTCGTTACTACTTTCCTTATTGGTGATCCCTCATATCTCTACCTATTTACCTCTCTCCTGCCCCTCTCATCATCCCTCTACCCTCTCACATCTTCCTCCCCGTAACACATTTCCCTTCCCCGTCACCTATCTCTCTCCCCCTCTCACTTCTCCTCCTTCCTCCTCTAACGTCTACCCCCTTCCCCCTCTCTTATCTCCCCTTCCCCCTCTCTTATCTCCCCTTCCCCCTCTCATCTCCCCTTCCCCCTCTCTTATCTCCCCTTCCCCCTCTCTTATCTCCCCTTCCTCCTCTCTTATCTCCCCTTCCCCCTCTCTTATCTCCCCTTCCCCTCTCTGATCTCCCCTTCCCCCTTCTCGCATATCCGCCTTCTCCCTCTCACGTCACTTCTACCCCCTCTCCTATCTTCCCCTTCCCCCTCTCTTATCTCCCCTTCCCCCTCTCACATCTCCTCTTCCCGAACTCATATCTCCTCCTTCCCCCTCTCACATTTCCTCCACCCCCCTCCTACATACCCCCCTCCCCTTCTAACATTTTTTCCCCCTTCTCACGTTCTGCTATTCTCCATCCTTCTAGTTTTCTTAAGATTCCGATTTTTATTCTTTCCCCTTGATTCCTGTCTTTATGGGCGACTTTTTTTCGAGTCTGTAATTTTCTCTTTTTTCCCTTATTTCTTTTCATTTTTTTAAATCCAATTTTTATTCATATTACTATATCTTTTTATATATATTTTTGAAAGGTATAGACTAAGTAGTTTATATCCTAAGGGCCGGCAATCCTCTCTCATATAACACACTTCTGTCACCACTTATACTCTAATACCCATCGTCCTTACTGAATGCATGGCCAGTTGTACCGTGTCTTAAACATTACTTCACTCTGGTTTGTGTGTGTGTGTGTGTGTGTGTGTGTGTGGGTGGGTGGGTGGGTGGGTGGGTGTATTTGTGTGTGTGTGTGTGACGGGGTGTTTTGCATACATTTACCTTTTAATATTTTACTGCAGTCTTTCTACATTTTTATATCTAACTTCCTGTATTTCTTGCTTCCTCTTCTTTATTCTGATTTTCTTTATCCTTTTTTCAGTGCTTTCCCTCCTCCTTCCGGTCCCTGTTGTTACCACTTATTTTGTTTCATTCAGCTTTATGACATTTCTAAGATTTCTCAGAGAGAGAGAGAGAGAGAGAGAGAGAGAGAGAGAGAGAGAGAGAGAGAAGTGGAGGCTAAGTGAGAGTAGGGAAGAGGGGAGAATAGGGTTTTAAAAGAGAGAGAGAGTTTGTAAGGGGAGAGGAGAGTAGGGATTGAGGGAGGGTTCGAGAAAGAAAATGAGAGTGTGTGAGAGGAGAGGAGAGGAAAAATTAAGGGAGAGTTGAAGGAAAGATAGGGATTGTGTGTGAGGGGATAGGAGAGTCGAGATTAAGGGAGAGAGTTGTGGGGAGAGGAGATTAAGGGAAGGCGTGAGGGGTGGGGAGATGGAGGAGGAGGTGAGAGAGACAGGGAGTGAGGAGATGGAGGAGGGGGAGAGAGAGAGAAGGGGAGGGGGAGGGGCAGCGGTTGTCCTGTGTCAGTGCGGCCACAAATATCAATCACTGTCACGGTGGCGTCACACAGGCAGGCCAAATTACACCCGCCCGCTGTGTCCCTCCCTCCACCCCTCTCTCCCTCCTTCCTCATCCCTCCCTTGTTCCCTTCAGCTGTCCCTCCGCCCCTCCCTCCCCCTCTCTCCTTCCCTCCAGCCCTCCCTCCGTCTCTTTCCCTACTAACCCCTCACTCGATCCCAGGTTAATATGGTGTAAGTCATTTCTTCCGCTCATCCCTGCCTCTGAAATTTCCAAGACAGTTTTTCAGCTTGTAGAATTAGATATCTTAGTCACAGTCTTAATTTTTAACAAACAGCCTTGGAGACCATTAGCTAGGTCACTGTTTGCTTTCCTTTGTACTCTTTGTTCTTACTTTTGCCTTCCGGATTTGGCCCGAGGGACTGTTGGTGACTTAGGGGAATAGGGGACCTTCTTGTTATACCGTACTGTTCTTGTGGAGGATATATAGAAGGGGTAGTGCTAGTAAGTGTCTCTGATTCTCCCTTTTCCCTTACTTCTTTTTATTCCATCCATCTGGCTTTCCATACCTCTTTTCCATCCTCGTTACGGCCCTCTTCCCTTTCCACCCTCTTACTCTTTCTCTCACCAGGGGTCCTCTTCCCACCCTCCCTCCTCTCCTTCCCTCCCCGCTGGGCATCTTTCTCTCCCTCCTCCTCCTCACCCCATCATTCTGTCTCTCCTTTCATTCCTCCCTCCATTTAGTTCCTTTCTCTTTACTCCCCGTGGCTCTCTTTCTCTCTCTGCCTCTCCCCCTCTCTCTTCCCTACGGCACCACCCTTTTCCCTCCGGCACTTCTCTCCCCTTCTCCCCGCTGGTTTTCCTCTCTCTCCCACATGACCTTTCTCCCTTCCCTCCAGCTTTCCCTTCTCATTTCTCAGTCTGTTTCGTTTAGCTTTCCCATATATTTTCATCTCACGGTTCTTTCACTCTTTGGTCAATAGAAGGGTTACAGCACCAATGGAAATATTAACAAAATATTCTAATATTGGATGGACAAATGTTTTAAAAAGCATCTCTGCATCTTGCCATCTTGCATTGCCCTTCTAACCTCCCCCCCCCCTCTCTCTCTCTCTCTCTCTCTCTCTCTCTCGTCTCTATTTCTTTCTCCATCTCATTCCTTTCTCCACCTTCATGTTTCCTCTTTTCTAACTCCTCCCTTTTCCAGACTCCCCTTCTCTCCTCCTCATCCATTCCTTCTCCCCATTCCTTCTCCCCATCTCCCTGTCCTCTCCCTTCTCTCAATCTCACCCTTCTCACAGCTCCCCTTCCCTCCACCCTGCCCAGCGTTTCCCCTCAAATTATTCTTCCCTTTTGTCTCCTTTAAACACCACCCTTCCCCCCAGGTCGTTTTCCTCCCCCCCCTCATTTCCTCTCTTCGTGTGTCTCCCCTCATCTGCCACGTCCCCTCTTCCCTCTTCTCTTTCTCTCTCGCTGCTGTCTGTCCTCATCCCTCCTCTATTTCGCTCTCCCTGTCTGTTCTTTCCCCATTCCTTTCGTGATTTTAACTCCCCGGTCCTCTCTTATCGTCCTATCCATCTTTTCTCCAAATTAAGATGCATGCTATCGTCCTGTTTGCTTCTCCATTTGTGTCCTTCTCCTCTTTCCTCTACCTTCCTCTTTTTCCACCTTTTTTTTGTCCCCCTTTTTTCTTCTTGACCTTCCTTTTCTCTAGTCTCCTCCAGTATTTTTCTGCCCATACCTTCCTTCTGTCCCTCTACACCTTCGTACTCTGTTAAAAAGCTTGTCTTCATATGTTTCTCTCACTTCCACCTATCTCTTCATCTTATCTCTCGAAATCACTGCCCCTCGCCTCTGTCTCTCACCCCATCTTTTTCCCTTTCCTCTTTGTTCTCTTTCTACCTTATCTATCACATCATTCCCTTTCCTCTCTCCTCCTCCTACTCCTTCAGTTTCCTCTCTCGTATTTTTTCTTCCCCACTGCCCGCATTATTCTCCCTTCCACCTGATTTTTTCCAGTTCCCTCTTTTTCATATTCACTTTCCTCTCTCCTTACAGTCAGAAAAATTACACACACACACACACACACACACACACACACACACACACACACACACACACACACACACACACACACACACACACACACACACACACACACACACACACACACACACACACACACACACACACACACACACACACACACACACACACACACACACACACACACACACACACACACACACACACACACACACACACACACACACACACACACACACACACACACACACACACACACACACACACACACACACACACACACACACACACACACACACACACACACACACACACACACACACACACACACACACACACACACACACACACACACACACCAGTTAATGCTCGTTAATGCTCAACTTGGACGTTTTACCGGCCAAAGCTATTGTATCCTCACAATAAGCAAATTCTGTGTGTGAGAATGATTTATTAAATAGTGGAGAGAGATGAAAGTGTGTAGAGAGAAGGGACACTGGATAAGGAAACGAGAGAGAGAGAGAGAGAGAGAGTTACTGAAAAACATATTTTCTTCTTTATTCTCCCCTCTGTTTTCCGTTTCTTTTCGTGTGTCCTCTCTTCTTCATCTCCCCATCTTCATCCCATCTCCCCTCACCCTCTCCTTCTCTCCTTTCTCTCTCCCACTCTCTCATCCCCTTTTTTTCTTTTTTCTCATCCTATCGCCTTCTTTCTCCCACTCCACACTCCTATCCCCTTCCCAAACTCTCCTCTTCGTCTGCCCTTTCTTTACATCCACTCCTTTTCCCTTCTCCTCCCACCTCCCCTCTCCCTCTTCCTTTTACACCCTCCTTTCTCCTCCCCTATCCTCTTTCCTCTCCTCCCCCTCCCCTCCTGTTCTCCCCTCGGCGCCCCTCCCGTGTGACAATACAGGATAATGATAATACACAGCCTGGCCCGTGTCCTGTGGCCCTGCTAATTGACAGTTTGGTGGCACGGGGGCAGGGCTGAGGGGGTGCAGGGGACAGGGGTGTGCAGGGGTGAAATAGTGGGGTGCAGGGGTGATTGGGTACAGTGGTGAGGGGTGAAGGGGTGCAGGGATGAAATAGTGGGATGAAGGGGTGATTAGTACAGGGGTGAGAGGGTAAGGGGAGGCAGGGTGAAATAAGTGAGCTAAAGGGGTAATGGGTAAGGGGTGAGGGGGTAAGGGGGGGCAGGGTGAAATAAGTGAGCTGAAGGAGTGGAGGGGTAAAGGGTAAGAAGTGAAGGGTAAGGGGTGAGGGAGTAGGGGGGGACAGGGGTGAAATACAAAGTTATGTACAGGGGTGATAGGTGACAGAGTACAGGGGTGAAATATACAGTGGGGCATAAGGCGAGGCTGCTGGGGTGAGGGGCAGCTGGGGAGGAACACAGGGTGTGGTGTAGGGGTGAGGATGCAGGGATGAGGGTGTGTATGGGTGAGGGGGTGAAGTACAGAGGTTAGTGAGTAGAAAGGAGGTATACAGTATGGGGTGACGGTTGGGAGAGGAATGATGGGGTGAAATACACGGTGGAGTGCAGAGGTGAGAGGGTACAGGGGTGAAGAGGTATAAAGGAGAGGTGAGATACGAATTAGTACAATGATAAGCAAAAAGTGAGATAAAAGGTATGTTCGTCAATTTCCCCACAGACGAGTGAAATCAGAGAGAGTTATCAGTGGGCAGAGCAGCATACCAAGCCACTCCGTTAAAGAATATTAGCCAGCATTGGAAAAAGAGAAGCAAAAGAGGCGAAGAAATAGGCGAACTTTTGTCTCAACCACATTGAGGTCGCGATTAAGAAATTGTGTAACTGACAGGAAAAAAACACCACCCAAAATGCTGTGAGAATTGCCACCAGGTCGCAAGGAAAGTGGGGACAATAGAGGGATTAGATGATGAGGAAGTGAATATTTCAGGGACGTTTGAAGGCACATACCGGTATCTGTTAACGGGGGAAAATTTTATCTCTGAACGTAAGATATTGTTTAGGTGACAGATTGGCTAATTATGTCCATGTGGAAGGCAGATTCTTTTTTTTTTCTTTTCCAGCTTCGTGTCAGTTGCCATGTCTTATACCCTGTTCTCTTAAAATAGGCGTAAAGTTTCCGTATCTCCATCTTGAAGTCTGAGTCACAACAAGAGATTAACACCAGAGTATGGTGCTAGTCACGAAGAAGTACTGTGGAAAGCGTAAGTCTCATCCGACCACTGAGCTCCGGGAAATAGCTGGAGGAGGAAAACCATCGCCTAGCTAATATTATTGAACTACTGTAGATGTCCGAGAATGTAGCTCTTTCATTATAGAGACGTATTTTCTTGGAGTATTCATGCTTCCTCCAGACAAATTTGCTCGATTTTGGAGAGGTTAGGTATAGTCTTCATTTTCCCTTTCACTACAAGAGATTAAATCGTTTGGTGTTGGTAGGGATAAATCACTACAAGACCCGGAGTGATGGGGTTAACTGATCAAATGTACAGAGGAATTCAGGGGAAGGCAAACAGCATTTATATTGGACCTTTTGATGCCATTTGTATTACTGGATGGGAGGAGAGATGAACAGTGAATGAAAGAGATGAAGTGAGAAGAGGAACTGAAGAAAGATGAGATGAAAGAGATGTGAATAAAGGAGAGATGAAAGGAGAAGAGGGACTGGAGAAAGATGAGATGAAAGAGATGTGATAAAGGAGAGATGAAGAGAGAAGAGAGACGGGGAAAGGCGAGATGGATATGTGAATAAAGGAGAGATAAAGGGAGAACGGGGACTGGCGAAAGGTGAAGTGGAGATATGAATATAGGAGGGATGGAACGAGACGAGGAGCTTGAGAAAGGTGAGATGAAAGAGATATGAATAAAGGAGAGATGAAGGGAGTAGAGGGACTGAAGAAAGGTAAGATGAAAGAGATGAGAGATGTGAATAAAGGGGAGATGAAGGGAGAAGAGGGACTGGAGAAAGGTGAGATGAAGGACGTGTGAATAGGAAGCATAGGCACCTGAGTACATCAGTATAGTGTACCACGGAGGGGAAATATGGAGAGAGACATGAAGGAGGAGAGACGGGGGAGAGGAGAGAATGGAGAGAGGAGAGATGAAGAAGGAGAGTTGGAAAGAAAGAACTAGGAAAGACTTGAGGAAGGGGAAATGTGGAGAGACCGAAATTAAAGAAGAGATGGGAGACAGGAGAGACGGGGAGAGGAGAGGCGGAGAAGGAGGGTTGGTAGGAAGAAAATAGGATGGACCATGAAGAATAAAGTGTAGAAAGAAGGAAAATCATGAAGGGAGAGACGTAGAAGACAGGAAAATACAGACAAAAAAAAAAGATGGTGCAGTAGATTGTTTTGTCCGTATTGTATGTTGCTGCTGTCTAAGGATATATAATACTTGGGCAATAAGACAAGGATAGCAAAGAAGAAGGAAGAGAGAGAGAGAGAGAGAGAGAGAGAGAGAGAGAGAGAGAGAGAGAGAGAGAGAGAGAGAGAGAGAGAGAGAAATGTTTGTAAGAAGGTGAGGTACAAAAACTGATGTAGAAAGATTGAACATTGAAAAATAGGGGAACAAGGAAGCAGAAGCATAAAGTAGTGTTAGCACAGAGTAAAAGGAAGGAATATAGAAGTGAGTGAAAAAGAAAAAGAGATAGGAACAGGGCGGGATGAAAACCTGAAGACATAGTAAAAATACAGGTAAGAGAAAACAGAATAAAGATGGACAGAGGTTGGAGTGATTGAAAGTCGATAGAGTGAGGAGAAATAAAAGAAGGGGAAGATGGGATGATTGAGAGAAAGAGAGTGAGAAAGAGAGAGAGAAAGAGGAGGAGAGAAGAGAGGAGAAGAGGAGGAGGAGGAGGAGGGTCAAGGTAACCAGGAGTCAGGTTAGGCATTGAATTATCCGAGAGGGTCGGGAGAGGCGATGGACGGGTAGACAGGGAGAAGGACAGGTGCGGTGAATTATGAACAGGGCGTCAGGGAGCAGAGAGCCAGGCAGCTTGGGGTCAGCCCTCTTGTTTACCTGATAATTTAGGGAAGGGTTGGAGGTGGGAAGGAAGGGAAGGGAAGGATTTAGGGGTGGAAAAAAAGGGAAGGCATGAGAAGGGTCTAGTGGTGGGAAGGAAGAAGAGATGGAGGGATGGACAGAGAGAAGGGGATGGTTAGAAAGATCGATGGATGGATAGATGAATGAAGGGAGGGAGAGAACTAGGAAAGAGGGGGGAGATGGGCTTGAGGGAGGACTGGACAGATAGACAGATGGATAGATACACAGATAGAGGGGTAGACAAGGAGGAGGACAGGTGCGGTGAATTATGAACAGGGCGTCAGGGGGCAGGGAGGCAGGTAGCTTGGGGTCAGCCCTCTTGTTTACCCGTTCACCTGATTATTTAGCGAAGGGAAGGGAAGGGTTAGAGGTGCGAAGGAAGATGAGATGAAGGGAGAGAGCGTGGGATGGATAGATGTTTGAGCTAAGGATGGAGGAAGGAAGGAAGGAAAGAAACCTGGGATAGATAGGTAAATGGATGTATGGATGGAAGTAGGAAGGGAGCGTGGGATGAATAGACAAGTGGGTGGACGGATAGATGAATGAAAGGAGCGTAGGTGGGTGGGTAGACGGAGAGGCAGACAGATGAAGTGATAGACCTGAAGAAATGGTAAAGAAAGGGTAAGAGATATTTTGATGAATGGTTAAATAGACAGATTGATGGACAGGTAAACAGGGAGAAAGACAGGTGAAGTGAATTATAAATAGGGTGTCAGGGGAGCGAGGTGACTGGCCTCTGTGTTTGTCCGCCTAGCTGGTAATTTAGGGGTCAGGCCAAAGGAAGGGAAGGGAGGGAAAAGAAGGGATTGAGCTGGAAAGGAAGATGGAAAGGAGAAAATGAGAGGTGGAAAGAAAGATGGGTAGGAAAGAATAAGAGGTGGAAGGAAGATGGAAAGAAGATGAGAGGTAGAAAGTAAGGTGAGTAGGAAAGGACAAAAGGTGGAAGGAAGATGGAAAGGAGAAGATGAGAGGTGGAAAGAAAGATGAATTGGAAAGGATAAGAGGTGGAAGGAAGATGGAAAGAAGATGAGGGGTGGAGAGAAAGATTGGATGGAAAGGATAAGAAATGAAAAGAAGATCGAAAGAAGATAAGTTGAAAGAAACATGAGTAAGAAAGATTAAGAGGTGAAAGGAAGATGGTTAGGAGAAACATATAAACACTTTCAGGTAGATATAGAGATACGATGATATATATGGAGGTAGAGGATTAGGGAGCTTATGATTTAGGGTGTGACTGCGGAGGGGAAAGGGAAAGAAAAGGGGAGAGAAGGTCGGAGGGATAGATAGAAAGATAGATGAGGTGTGGCCTCTTGTTTGACCAGTGAACTGGTTATTTAGGGATTGGAGAAGCGCGAAAGGAAGTGTGGGAAGGATGATGGGTTTGAGGGATAAATAGATACATGGATAGATAGATACATGGATGGATGGATGGATAGAGGGAAGAGAGGGCGGTAGACTAGAAAAGACAAAAAAAAATGCGAAGACTTGACTGAATATGATAAGGGGAGAGAGAGAGAGAGAGAGAGAGAGAGAGAGAGAGAGAACAAAGGAATAGGCACCGAGAAAGAAAAGTAACCCTTTCAGTACGATGGCTCCTCTCTCTCTCTCTCTCTCTCTCTCTCTCTCGCCACCTCCAGACTACTTCATACGGCATAGGGGACGCGTCTTGCAGTGAAATATTTAGCTATAACTATATTAAACGTTTGAAGCTTAAAAACTCTCTCCCTAGCTGAGTGAAATCGTCCCAAGGTAACAGGTAATGACCATATTTAATCTCTGGTTACATCTCAACATATATAATAAAGAGATGGCAATTTTACGCCTAGTTAAAGTGAACGGGGTATAGAAAATATCAAGTCTCTAGATCCCTCTCGCCCCCTTCCTTCCATCATCATCTTATCAGGTATTCTTTACTCGTATTTCGTGTCTGTTCTCTCCTGTCCGCAAAATTATCCCCTCTTGCCGCCCCTCCTCCTGTTTTATTCCATGATGGGCCTTTTAGTCGCCTGCTTTACTGTCAGGCTACCTGTCGCTATTTTCCAAACGTCCATTTCACCTGGTAGCTGTTCTTTTCTCTCTTCCTCTTTATCGGTATTATCTGTTTTCTCTTCACTATCCCTACTTTTCACACATTCTTCCTTATCCTCATCTTCCCTTCTTCCACATCGTTTATACTTCTGCCTTATTTCCTTCTTTTCCATAATTATTATTTTTTGTTCTTGTCTCGACCTGGCGTCCCTCATGGTTTTTCTTGTCAGTTTCCATCATCGTCTCCCGTTATCTCTCCGTCCTGTCTCCTCCTCCTCCACCCTCTCTTCTTCTTTTCTCTCTCCCCCTCGTCTCTTTGTTACCCTCTCTTACCCCTCCTTTCCTCCCGCCCTCGTTTTCCTTTCTAACTCTCTCTCCACCCTCCCTCAGCCCTCCCTCTCCTTTTCTTCCTCCCTCACTTTGCATATTTTTCCCTCCTCTTCTGTTTCCATCTTCGTCTCCTGTCAGCGATTACTCCCCTCTACCTCCCATCCTTCGTCTCCAGCTCCCTCCCTGTTCCCCTCACTCCCCTCCTCCCACTCCTCATCCCCTTCCTTGCATATTTCCCCTCTTCTTCAGTCCCTCGGCGCTCTTCAGCCTCGAATCATTCTGTTTTTGTATTTCTCTCTCTCTCTCTCTCTCTCTCTCTCTCTCTCTCTCTCTCTCTCTCTCTCTCTCTCTCTAACAATCCAACCATCCATACATATCAATCTGTCTATCTATATCTGTCCATCCATCCATCTATCTATCAATTTATCTATGTCTATAACTTTTTTCCATACCCATCTCTGTTTATCTAATTCTGTATCTGTCTATATCTGTACGTACCTGCCCGTCTGTATCTTTTCCGTACCTTTTGCGTCTTTCCACGTGTTCTCACCCACTCAGTCCTTTTGCCTTACCTGTCTCCCCCAGGCACATATATTCTTAACTGCCTGTTCCTGCCTCTTCTCTTAGCCTGTGCGCCCTTTTCTTCTTTCCCTTACTTTTTCCTCTTCCTGTCATTGCTTCTTGTTTTGCCTCTCTCTCTCTCTCTCTCTCTCCTCTTAACCTCCGCCACCCTTTCCTTCTCTCCCTTACTTTTTTCCCCATTCCGTTTTTTTTCTTTCTGTCCTGTCCTTGCTTCTCCCCCCCTCCCTTTTCTTAATGCAAGGAAGAAGGAACCAAAGGCCAGGAACCTGCAAATTGTTCCCTCCAAGAAAAAACAAAAATAAGATTACAGAGAGCTAAATTCAAGAACGTTCATTTTGAGATGCCTGAACACACTGCGTATGATGGACTGGAGATCATAGACAGTACGAATAACAGACAGAGGGAGACAGTTCCAGAGCTGACCTGTTGCATACATGAATGCCTGGGAGTAACGGTTAACTCTTGCAATAGAGAGTTGGACAGAAAAGGATGAGAGTTTGTTGCTAGACGGGTGCTACGCGCTCGCCGTAGTTGTGGATGGATGCAAGCAGACAGTTCAGAGGAGCAGTGACCATTGAAGTAGCGATAGAAAAGAGACAAAGATGCAACAGTGCGGTGAAGAAACAGGTTGAAGAGAGCCAGTGAGAGGAGAAGAGTTAATGAGACGAAAAGCCTTTGACTCCACCTTGTTGAGAAGAGTTGTATGTGGGGAATCTCCCCACACATGGAAGTTGTACTCTACACAGGAGTGAATTAAACCTATGTATAAAGCCAACAACTGCGCGGGGGTAAAGAAAACATGGGGTCGGCTTGGCACACACAATCCCTTGGAAGCAGATTTTAAAAAAGGAGGTAAAATGTTCTTTCCAAGATAAATCCCGAGAGAATGAAACCCAAAGTATGTTTAAAGATAAACGCAGGATTGAGCTGAGTATTATTAAAAACTAGAGGGTACGCCTGTAGAAGATTTTGTTGGGTTGATAGATGTGAGAACTGAGTTTTTGATGCATTAAAAACAAGATTTTTTGTACCCCAATCTGAGATATGAGCCAAGTCAGACATTAGGTGTGCCATAGTCTCATCCCTTGATTGTTGAAATAACTGCTGAGATGGACACTGCAGGAATCGAATGAAGAAATAAAGGGCGGAGTCATCAGCGTATGAGTGGATAAGTTAGACATACAGCATAGAAGGTCATTGATATATAAAAGGAAGAGAGTTTGTGCTACGACAGAGCCCTGAGGAGCACCACCACTGATAGCTCTAGGAGAAGAACGATGGTAATCTACAACAGCAGCTATAGAACCACCAGAAAGGAAGCTAGAGATGAAGGTACAGATGGAAGGATAGAAACCATTATAGGGCAGTTTGGAAATTAAAAATTTATGTCAGACTCAATCAAAAGCATTTGAGATGTCAAGTGCAATGACAAAGCTTTTGCCAAAGCCCCAAAAGGAGTCTATCCAGGAGTGTGAAAGGTAGGTGAGAAGATCACCATTGGAGCATCCCTACGGGAACCCATACTGACGATCAGAAAGAAGGTTGTGCTAGCACAAAAGCACAGTTCATGAGGACAACAGGAGGGATCCCATCAGGCCCATATGCCTTATTAGTTTTGAGGCCAGTGATGGCAGAAAATACATCATGTGAAGAAATTGTAATGTCAGCCATGAGGAAGTCAGATGGGATAAGTGATGGAGGAGCAGCACTGGAATCGTCTAAGGTGGAGGAGAAAGTCTGAGCAAAGAGTTCTTCTTTATCATCAGTAGAAGAAATAGATAGAGTTATCAGAGTGGGAAAAAAAACAATAGGAGGGAGGGATGATGAGGTAAAGTTGTCTGGAAGGTTATTGGTAAGATGATAGAAGGAGCGGGACGAAGTCGAGTTGGAAATTTCAGAGCATTTAGTACGAATAAAATTATTTTTAGTGGAGTGAAGAACAGACTTAGCACGATTCCAGGCAGAAAAATATAAGAGATGAGATTCAGGAGTGGGTCGACTCCGGTACCTTGTGTAGGCTTTCTCCTTGTAGTGAACAGCATTAGAACAAGCAAGTTTTTATTTCCATTAGGTAGAGGATATGAGAAAGGAATGTATGCTTCCATCCCCTAGATTATAACCTCTATAACGCGGAAGGCACACACAGATGACTCTCAGCCATGGAAGCATTAATCATTCTGGGGATATATAATAAAAAAAGTGCTGCCTGAGAGCCTCTCAATCAGCAGCTCCAAGGTGCCACAACCGACGCTTCTTTGGAGGATCCACAGGCCTTACAGGACCGGTAAGGCAGGTTATGGTGATAAGGTTGTGATTGGAGGAGCCCAATGGAGAAAAAAGATTAACAGTGTAAGCAGAAGGCTTAGCTGTAAGGAAGAGGTCAAGTATGTTGGAGCTCACTCCAAGGCAGTCAGTGATACGGGTAGGGTACTGTACAAGCTGCTCTAGGTCAATAAGGGTAGAAAAGTTTTAGGCTTGCTCACCAGGTGGATCAGTGAAAGGAGAGGAGAGCCACAGGTGGTGGTGAACATTGAAATCTCCTAGAATGGAGATTTCAGAGAAAGGAGAAATGGATAGGATGTGTTTCATCTTAGATGTAAGATAGTCAAAGAATTTTACATAGTCAGTAGAATAATTAGGGGATAAGTAAACATCACAGATATATTTAGTCAGAGAATGACAGGAGAGCCGAAGCCAGAGAGTTGAGAATTCAGAAGATTGAAGCTCAGAAACACGGGAGCAAGATTGTCGTTGCGTATATCTACACAACAGCCACCTTCTCTCAGTCTTATTTATGCTTCTCTACCTCCCTTTAAAGCTATTTCTGTATCTACTGTCTTACCTCCTGCCCCACCATCCAAACTTCCGCTTGTTTCTCATCTCCCATTCTGTGCTCCCTGTTTGATCTCTCCTTGTCTCATTTGCTTAAGCTTGCCTCCCTTCAGATCTGTTTACCTCCACCAAAGAGGTTATGTTTTTGCTGGCGTTTATATGTTTGTTTTTCAGGATTACTCAAAAAATTATGAACGGATTTTGCTGAAAAATTTTAGGGGGGTAGGCTATGGCACAAAGAGCAACCCACTTGATTTTGGTGGTGATCTGGATCATCATCTAAATCCAGAAATTTTTAAAAGAATTCTTTACCATTGTCGGATAGTGGCATTTCCAACATTTTTGCATCTAACTCGATTGATAATACCTACAATGTTTGCATAAAAAATTACACAACAACGTCGCCTCGGCGGAGGTTTGCAATCTCGGGTTGCTCTTGTTTAGTCTCTATGCTGTCTGCTTCAGCTCGTTCCCATGACAAGCATTCCTCTTCTTTACCTTTTTTTCTTTTTGTTTTCCATTTTCTTTCCCTCTTTATAGTCTCCCTGTCTAATGTACACTTTTTACCCTCAAACCTATATTCTTGTCTATCCTTTTCACCTCTCCTTCCCATGCCACCCTTTGCTGTCCTTGCCTGTCCATCCCCTGTTTCTCATCCCCTTCCCCTCCATACTCTGTCCTACCTCCAGCAATCCCTCCCACAACCTCACCCCTTTTCCTGCCGCACCTCCTCGAGCTGCCTCCCCTCTCCCTGACCTTCCATGCCCTGGTTCCCCTCTTGCTGCCTCGTCCAGTTTTCACGCGCCTCTGCCTCTCCCCTCACTCACCTGCCTCACTTCGCCTGTCTCATCTTACCTGCCTCGCTTTACCTCCCCTTCCTAACCTGACCTGCCTCATATCACCTGACCTGACCTGCCTCCCCTCCTCCCCTTGTCATTTGCCTTCCCTCCCGGCCTCCCCTTTTACATCATCCCCTCACCTGCCTGCCTTCCCCTGCCTCTTCCCCTCAGCTCCATGCCAACTCTTCTTATCTTTCCCACGTCCCTTCTTCCTGTCTCTCTCCATTCATTTCTTCCCTCTTCTCCTCACCATCCCCCCCCCCCTCTTCCCCTGCTTCATTTACCTTGCCACACTTCTCTTTCCTTCCCTTGCAGCCTTCACTGACCTCCCTTCTCCCTCCACAACCGGTAGCCTACCTGCCTCTTCCCTCCCTCTCATCTTTGCATTTTCCAGCATACCTTCACCTTCCTTTCCTCACATTACCGCCTCCTCCTCCTCCTCCTCCTCCTCCTCCTCCTCCTCTTCCTCCTCCTCCTCAGTATTGGGTCCTATTCTGTTTTTGATATACATAAATGAAATACATTAGAGTTTAATTTGTAAAATAACCAAATTTGCTGATGATACTAGAATTGGTAACAGCCCAGACAGATTTTTACAGAGGGAGGCAATACAGGCTGACCTTGGTCGACTGTTTAATTGGGCCCAAACCTGGCAGATGGCCTTTAATATTAGTACATGCAAACCGCGAAACATTGGCAATAGAAATAGAAATGCCAGTTACATCATGAACAGTATTCAACTAGACAGTGTCAGTCATGAAAAAGACTTAGGAATTAAAATAGATGATCTTAAACCAAGCAAACAGTGTACGGAAGTTGTTAAGAAAGCCAACATATTAACCGGATTCATTGGTAGAGCTTTCGAATATAATCAGATAATAATCATCCTCGCCTTACATAATTCTCTAGTTCGCCCATGCTTAGAGTATTATGCCCAGCTCTGGTCCCCTTATTATTTGAAAGAGTACAACGAAGGGTGATCAAAATAATACTCAGACTGAGAAACAAACCATACGAGGAGCATATACAAGCCCTGAATCTCTTCACACTAACTAAACGCAGATTACAACGAGATTTAATTCAAGTTTTTAAGATATTCAAAGGACACGATAATGTGACTGTCGATAAATAGCTCACAGTTGACCACTCGAAGTATACTAGAGGCAGTGGGTATAACATAATTGGCAAACGATCCCAGTCGCATGAAACCAAGCATTTCATTATTAACTGAGTTGTAAATGTATGGAAAATATTGCCATCCAGTGTAGTAAACTGTTATGCAGTACTCACATTTAGAGGTCGCTTGAATAAGTATTTGCCTTCTAACCCTCAGCTTAATATGTTTACTCCTGAATAAAAGACTTCTGTGTGTATATATATATATATATATATATATATATATATATATATATA